>NC_081857.1:16150564-16503064 GCF_963259705.1 Myotis daubentonii
GCTTTGAATGCTTCAAGAATAAATGACGAAAATGGCAGAGTTCTTATCCCTTTCAATATTTAAATTTAACAGTTCAACAGATGCATTACCTCTCAGCTCATCAAGTGGTTTAGCAATTTCCGTGAGTTTTACTACATTCAGATGGAGAAGTATGCGCGTCAGGCCATCAACGATGGAGTCACCAGCACTGAAGAGCTGTCTATAACCAGAGACTGTGAGCTGTACAGGGCTCTGAACATGCACTACAATAAAGCGAATGACTTTGAGGTAGGAACTCCTCTTTATCTTTTGGTCATCTCCCCTTTCTTTGTTTAAAGTGTATTTTCTTCAGAAATGTCCCTCAGTCTGTTTTTGTGTTGGTATTTCATGGAAACACCCCCCCCCCCAGTGGGTAAGCGGTAGAGCAACAGTGAGGAGCACTCCCCCCACCCATGGTTCCCATCAGAGTCCTAGGGACCTGACCCACTTCTATTTTCTTTCCCACGGCCGGCTCTGCTGCTTCCCATTTGACCACGGGAACAGGGAACTGGAGAATCCAAAGAAAATGGCAGCGAGAAACATACAGTGTGGTCTCTTCTCAGAGAAGAGGTCCCTGTCCCAGTAGGCCTTTTCCACATTTAGGTCTGGCATGTCGATTGAGCTGAAAATATGTGATGTGCAATGAATGGCAATAGCAAAAGTTGTTGTGTCTAAGCAAGTATAGAAATGCCGATGGGGGAGAGATTCCATGGTTTCTAACTTTGATCAGTATTTATTCCCTTTATGGAAGAAATGGTATGAGAGTTTACTAAGTGCATATTCCAAGCTATCCATCAACATCTTTTTTTGTTTGGCTTCTATGTTTGTTGTTTGGGGAGGAGGCGCTTGTGTATTTTGCATACGGGTCACTTCACAAGCATGTTGCTCTGTGTTCATACACTCTTATACACACTTATGTATGTACAACAGACATATTGTAGAGACACACAAAGCAGTATACACAATCCCCAGCAAGCAATTCTATGCAACAATAAAATATAGGTGGCTCTGAGTAAGGCTTTTTTTTACTGGTTAACGTGGTGTCTCAGCAAAGTTTTTCAGTCCGCAGGTCGACACTCTATCCACTGAGCCAAACCGGTTACGGCAACAGCAAAGTTTTTCATTGCAACATGATGACTATGAGAAAACACTAACGAATCTCCCAGTACTCACAAAGGCATTTTGCTGAGCCCTGCTGGCTGAGGCAACAATCCCTGGAAGTGGGAATGCAGGAGAGTTCCACAGGCCACGCCCCCTGATGTGAGAGTAGATAGGCCATGGCTTGACCAAGATACTCCTTTTCTTATATTACCTCAAGGATAGGATATGAATGTTTTCTCCCTCACCTTCTCATGCAGAGATCTTAGGTTAATAATCTTGCTTTCCTCACATAGCTAGCTAGATACTACCCAGAAATGCCCAGGAAGGTCTCAACTTCAAAGGAGAGAGGGACACCTTGGCCTGACCACCACTGCCCACACTCCATTCCTTTTTGGGCCCTTCTCCCATTGTTCTAAGCAGTGCAGATCAATTATGGTGGCTTAGAAAGAACTGACTGGGGAAGCTTTGAAGTGGGGAAGTCATGGTTTTTGCCTTGAAAATGTGCATGCTTATACTACACGCCGCCCATTTATCTTTGCTATCCGAGACCAATGGAGGTTGCTTGCCACTGGTGTGATAAACAACCTTGTCCTTGGGCTGGACATATTAAAAGTGAGGATCCTTGTCCTGCTCCCCAACTTTAAAGTCTGTCATCACAGGGCACTGGTTTATGTACCAACAGAGCACCAACAGATTTCTCCTAAAGCTAAAGGTTTTTAAAAATCTCAAGAACTTCATTTACACACACACACACACACACACACACACACACCCCTTTCTGGTAAGTCCGTTGCCCTAAACTTTAAGCTATGAGAATCTGACTGTGTGCTGATGAAGTCTTTATAGTTTATTAGGACAAATATTCACTTAGTGGCATGCATCATGCTTCAAACAAGAATCGCCCACAATTCCTGGGAGAGTTCTGCATTTCAGTTGTGTAACACACTCGAGAGACCAAATCCTGACAGCACACATTAGGATTTTTTGTGTCGTTTAAACCTTACCTGGTTAGAATTTAATCCCCTGCTCACAGCACAAAGACCAAAATGACACCAACAGGGGACGGCTGGCATGAAGAGATACCCAACAAGCTGCTCCATTTAGCATCATCTAAATCCTCCTTTAATATGATTAACATCTGATATTTCTCTCTTTCTGAATCATATCCACTCCCAGCCAGGCCACCTCTCCTTTATCTGCAGTGTCTATTTTCAGACCGCCTCAGTGCAAGGAGTATGGGGCCTGGGAGTCATTTTGTCACTTCCCATGTGACTTCGGACAAGTTATTGGTCTATTTTGAGTCTTATTCTTCCTTCGGTAAAACTAGGCTCTTTCTGGAAGTGTGGTGACAAGGTAACAGGAGTCTGGATCCCGCCCTGCCCCCTCCACTCACAGGCTCACGCGTTCACATGCGCGCACGCACCCACCACCACACAGGGACCTAACATCACCCAACAGTTTTTCATTTCACCTCTCCGTTTTGGCTCATGTGCTTGCAAAAGCTTCAGATAAGACGATCCTTTCCTTTCTGTGCCTGTGTGCGTGGAGGTCAGTGCTTAAGTGAGCTGCTTAAGAAGCCACCGGTCTTATCACAGTAGCTTTACCAGTGTGGGCCCCGGCTGTGAGCCAGGGGTGGACCCAGCACTTGGAGTCGAATACCTCAACTGAGAGGGTGCGCACTGCGTGACTTTGGCATTGAAGTTCCTACTCTTAGACTGAGTGAAATGAGTCTGTAGTCTACTATGAACAAGAGAAGAGGATGGCAAAGTAGAGAACGGTACACCTTGTTTCTTTCTGAATTTTTAAGCATGTAGAGGGACTCTGAAGTTGTGTCTGCATGATGCCCGAAGATCCTGTCAATTCAAAGGAGCATATTAACCCAACAGAGTACTAGCTGGTCCAACAATAAAACATTTTACTGACTGCATTTTAAATTTCTCAGTCAGTTGTTGGCAGCAATAATAAAACGGCTAACATTTATTGACTGTCTATGATACTCTTCTAAGTGTTTTACCACGGTTACTTAATGTGAGCAGTAATAATCATAATGTGGATATTAAGATAAGAAAAACTTCCGTTTGCCTAAAGATTTAGACTGTTTTTAAAGGAATTCTAAGTGGGAAGGGACAGGTCGAGGCAGGGCTAGAGAGGGTTATGAGATGAGAGAAAATGAGGCTAATGTTTTCCCCCTTCGCTAGACTTTCTTCTCCTTCGTTCTGTTCTCCTTCTCGTCTTTTTTTTTTTTTTTTCAGCTCTCTGCTCCATCTCTGCCTCTGTCACTCTGAGCACCATCCCCCTTCAGCCCCTGCTGCTGATGGCTCTCAGAGCAGATGGGGAAGGTTTATCACTAGCGAAGAGGGAGTGGCTTGAATCTCTCTCCCCTTCTAGACCCTGCATTTCCTGGCCTTTATGAGTCAGGACCTTCTGAGTGACAGGAGAGTGGTTCTGCCTTTTGTATCAATTTACACAATTGCCGAGATTCTTGGCAGAGCATTCAGACTTAGGGTGGTGAGAGCTTGAGAAGACCCAGGGGGTGTGGAAGAAGACTCTGAAGGGGGTGGAGGGTGTGACAAGAACTATACTTTTGGTTTGTGCTAAAACCCAGGAAGCTGGCCACGCTGTGTGGAGTGGGGCTCTCGCTCCGAACCCCCGAACGCGAGTTTACTAAAGTGTACGGAAGAGGGGTGTTCAGTTACAAGTGCATCCTTTACTCCTACTTCTCACATTTAATGAGACTGGCAATAATAAATTTGTCTTTCCAGGTGTTATGGTATATATTTCTATGCTTCATTTTCACTTCACTTTGAAGAGCTTCCAAATTTTTTTTTTTTTTTTATGGGAAGGGAAAAGGGGGGTTTGGGATTCTGTCCCAGTTTTTAAATCATACTGACACTTTTGACTTTAGGGGCATATGAGTTGGATTTTATTGCTTTTCTGTTGCTCTCACAACTGTGGCTGGAAAGAAGGCAATGATCGCTGTCAATTTCCAAGGCTGGTTTACAGGTTTGGGCAAAGAACGCAACTAAGCCACTGACCTGTGTAAGTCACTAAGATGAATCACACTAGCTAAGGGGCCCAAAGGCCTACAGACCACCCTTATCTGGTTCCATTACCTCGGCCGGCTACGTGATGTGGTACAGCTAAGAAAGGCAGAATGGCCCAAAGATTGGGAGCCTAGAGATGGTCTTGTGTGCACACTGGCCAACACCTCATCCAGATAGATAATTCTGACTTTGGGGGCATGTGAGTTGGAGGTTTTTGCTTTTATGTTTCCCTCTGCCCCGCCCTGTGGTCAGCCAGGCATCCCACCTAGGCCCATGCGTGCCTACCTGTCTGTCTGTAGGCAGGGCCCTAGTTCCCAGGAAGAGTGATTGAGCGCCCTTGCCCTCACTGAAGACCCAGGTTTTTGGATGGAAAGTTTAAAAATAAATAGAAGGGGAATTTGATTCATTGATTAGCTGGTGTATAAATGCCATTTCCTAAGACACTAACATCTCACTGGGCAGATGATCCATCATTAAGCCTGGGGTCTGGTTTTTTCCTGGAGTCACATGACAGGCAAGGAGAAGACTTCTGCAGACCCCTTCCTGTGCTTTCTGACTTCACTCTTAGAAAGAGAAAATAAAGCAGTACCCCTTACATCCACCCCACTCCCCCCACACACTCCCAAACACAGGCCCATTGGAATCCACACACAGACTGTATTCTCTCCACCATGCCTAGCCCCATCCCAACCCACCTCACTCTCAACACGGCACACGTGGAAGAAGAATTGCATGTATTTGGAGATCTGTCGTTCATGTCACCGTCTCTTTAAAGAAAAATGAGGACAGGTGGATTTAGGAAGCTCTTCCCTCTGCTCCAAATAGATATTTAAATATGAGGATCGTTTGGAGCACTGGCACATGAGTGAGAACCTTTCACTGCTCTTGCAGTCTTTTGGCCTCAAAGCCGCTGAGCTGTTTAAATGATCGCGCAACACACTATTGGTGGGTGGCGGGGAGGCAAAGAAACGCTTACTATTTCTTTCCTTGCCAGCCCCACTACTGACAAGCCAAATTGATCTCTTAAGAGACGAAATGGATGTTCTCCAAATATACGTACACACACATGGCTGTCTGGGAACCTATTCCTTGTACGGAATGATCGCCTGAAATGTGAAGGAGAGAGCAGTAAAGACGCCGGGGGTGCAAGTGGGTGGGGGGTGGGGGAGGGGCAGAGGTGGGATTGTGTGCATGCACGGAGCTTCATTTTTGCACCGCCCGTCCTTCTGGAATTCAAGGTGTTGATCAGTATAACGAAACCGGTCCATTGATTTACCATCTATTTGGGAATGTCACTGCATTTTTAGCTCCCCGTGTCTTTTTTTGTCATTGGGTTACATTCAAGCACAGTAAGATCAACTTGAAAACCTCCTTACTCAACAGCTTTATTAGTTATAGCATTCCATGACCTTTCTCAACATTCTTAAAGAAAAAGATACAGTGGAATGTCGCTTTACTTTGCTTATTGTCCTTTGTTGTGGCGAACAAAGCGTTTTCTACAGTGGCTATAGCACATAATTATACAGCTTTCAATGGCAGTGTCTTGGCACCTATCAGAGTTCAGAGGAGCCTTTAGAAAAAAAAAAAAAGATGTTTTGTGGCAGCCTAGGGAGGGTCTCATCTTTCCTTCAGAAAATAGTTCAAGGCTCTTCTGTCAAGCTTCCCTACTTAGAGCTTTTTCTCCTCCTGCTTCATAAAGTTTAAAGCGGATTCAGTGGAGTTCTATGATCTATTTCTTTTGAAAGATTGTTCCTCGGCACAGAGAGGGCCTTTGACTTCAAGAGTTCACAGATTCATGTCTTTAGGTATCATATGTCTGACCTTATCAGTTACTCCATTTAATGTCGGAGAAAAAGTCTCAACTCTTTGTGTTGGTCTGTTTTGCCTCTGTGAAATGATTTGGTGAAAAGACCATCCTTTTTAACACACCACTGAGAGGCCGTTTCGGCTGCAACCTGCCCTGTGGCTTTTCTCTCTTTAAAAAAAAAAAAATGTCCTTGTGTTTTGTGTATGGATGAGTTCACAGTGAGAATAGAATTATACAAGGGCAGGCGCACACACAAAAAAAATCTTTTGCTTCCCTCCCGCCCCTCCTCCCCCCCGTGATCTATTGGCTCTCTTGGTGGCTGTACCCCAACAGGCGAAGCCATTTAGCAAACACAGAGGCGGCAGCCGTGGTGCTGGGGCAGCAGTGGGTTTTCCCTTGCTGCGACCTACCCCTAAGGCCTTCGTAATTAATTGTCCTTCAGAGATGAGGAAAGTTCAGAGACAGCGTGGAGGGATGCCTATTGTCTGACAGTCAGCTCTCCTTGCCTGGGCTCTTTCTCTTGGTCCCACAAAGGGTTATCCATGGCGGGGAGGGGGCAAGTCCTCAGCTGAGAGCCTCTGGTGGTGGTTGGAGCTTTCGGTGGGATGTTACCGTTGTGTTCGGCCCATCCTGGGTTAAATGTCTGAAGACGTTCTAACAGGCTTTTGAAAACGAGCCTGTTTATTTGGTCTCGAGTAAGCAAACTCATTTAGCGAACCCAAGTTTGCTCCAAACTCTGCGATCCCTTTTCACGTGGCAGATAACATGGACATCAAATTGCCTCGTTCCCCGCTCCCACCCCTGATTTTATTTCACTTTAACTGTTTGGGTCTTTCTCAGACACAGAGCAGAACTTTTCACAATCATTCACTCACTCATGTCTCTTAACCACCTCAGTTATAAATTTGCAAGAATAAGTATTTTTGCAAACATTCTTTTTGGTTCTTGAAAGTCGATTATTCCAGTTTAAAAATAACGTTTCACCTTCAGGGATTGCCTTAAGCCAACCTTCAGTGCTGTTTGCTAACATGACATAAAACAAATACAAGCTGGTCCCCTCCCCCCCTTTGGGCTGAGACACAAAATTAAGACGCAGTGTGGAGACAGCTACTTGAGAAGTGAAGGAAAAGGAGAACCACTAATGATGATCAGGCTACTGTTCCTGGTAAATAGAATGAAGCCAAGAAAAACAAATACAATCATTTTTCCAAGAGGCACTTAACCGAGCACATGAGAAAGGATTAGGCTCACTTCGCTGTAGCGTCCACTGCGACTCCAAGGCTGAAGGGGCCCAGATTTAGAGGCCATCTCTAAAGGGGCCCACAGGATGGCCAGAACCTGTCCCCATAGCTCTTTGAAAACACTTCCACTACAGACCTTTTGGTATTTAAAGAGAACCCATCTGTGGAAGTTGACACAACAAATATAGTCATACCAAAAAGGGGGGTCATAAAAAATTAAAGTTATTCTTATGAATCTTTCATTAGAAGCAATGAAAAGGGACACTATTGGTCTAAGTCCTTTGTGCTCCAAGCCCTTCTTCCGGGCTCTGGGCTATTGTTCTTTCAGCTCCTCAAACAGACTTTCACTTTCAAGCTGACAAAAGTCACTTAGAAGCCAGACAGCTGTACTAACACACCCACCTCACCGAGCAGCAGCCAGGGGCAGGTGACGGGGCCCAGAGACCGTTCAGAGCGGCCTGTGTTGCTTTGGTACTCACCTGGAGAGGGACCATTTATTGCTAATCTGTGTCCCCAACCCCCTGAGCTTCCCCAAGATGTTTCCTGCATTTTCTTTACAACATGGAACATGGACATCCATGATAATATTTATACCTCGGGTTGCATGGCCTGGATCTGATTCGTAAAAGTTTGAGCACAGAAGTTAGCAGAAGGCAGAGGGAGTTTGACTCAAAACTCCTTTGATTTCTCCCCTGGCTTCTCTCTGTTCAGCCTTTTCCAACCAGTCCAAATCTCTCTTCAGCTTTTCCATTTCTGCTGCCTCATCCCAGGAGACGCTGGGATTGCCTGAAAAACACCCACCAGCAGCGAGAACAAGCCTGCCTTAGGATTTAAGATGTGGTTAGAGATAGACAGGTCGCCCTGCCTGCCTCCCAGGCCTCAGGGCAGCAGCGCCGCGGGCCATGGAGAGTCCTCCCTGTGTGTGTATTACAGGCCCGCCCTCCCCTGTCACCTTGTGTACAGTCTGGTCTGTGACACTGATGGTGATTATGTCATTATTTTGCTCTGGGGGCCCTGGCACATCTGCAGAGCCCAAGCACATCTTCTTTGTTGCGCTGGCAGGCGTCCCACACCACAAATGCTTCATTAGCCCTGCCGCTGGCCTCCTTGCCAGACGCCAGTGCCCAAATGTGGGATCCTTTTTGCTCCGCTCTTTTGTGTAGCTGATGATCATGCATTCATCTTCCCAGTTCTTCCCCATTCCCCTCGACTTCTGAACTCCAGATGTCCCAGTTTTCTTGCCCAAATCACTCGAAAGTTTACACCCCGAGAAACAAGGAGAAAAAAACACACACACAAAAAAACAATAAAAACCTCCTTGCTCCTTAACCCGTCCTCACCCCTTCCCACCTCCCCACTTTCCACCCGCCCAGTGAATGGGGTCTTTGAATAGCTCCCCAATGTGCGGACTGACGCTTTCCCACTTGCAGCTTGAACAGATACCAAGCGGTTGCTCCCAGTAGGATGGTAGGTAGGGTTGGAATTCGGACTTAATAGGTATTACTTATTCTGTGTATGCCTTTCTCCGCCACCCCTTCTCTCTCCTTGGCTCCTTTATTTGCTTCAGCACATAGCCTCATTTTACCAGTTTTCAGAAAGAGGTCCGAACTGGGAATAGAGCAAAGACTCTTCATGCCTCGCTGTGCATGTGATAGTCGGCTGAAGGTTCCTTTCCTCTGAATGGAATCGTCTTCTCCCCTCTGCCCCCAACCGTCCTGCCCTGCCTGCTCCTTCTGCTGTCACCACCTCCCCAGCCCCCGACGATGACCTATTATTAGATATTGAATGTGATTAACAGTGGGCTGTTTTGGAAACAGGCTAAAACATTTCTCTGAAGTTTGACTCTGTATTTAACGGAGCCAGCGCTTTAGAGAAGGTGTAGTGGTTCCAACATTAACTGCAGTAAAAGTGAGAGCTCCATATCTGGGGCTGTGGTGGGTTCTCTGTAATTGGTATGTTTTACTTCCTCCTTAAAATGGAATTAATTGATCTGTGTTAGCGTATTATGAGCAGCTTTCCCCACAGAGAATTTAAGCAGTTTTTTGTCCCCCAACCACGCCAACATGGCCTGTTTCAATGTTTCTGTCTTTGAGTAAAACATCGATTTTAGTTTTACACCCAAAGGAGTAAGTTCTTATATTTTTAGCAATCATGGTCAGACCAGTGTCCAGAATTCTAATGCAGACTCCTAGGTCGAAGACCCTGGAGAAGATTAAAGAGCATTTCTCCCGAGGAGTGAGTTTCCAGCTTGTACAGTTTCCTGGGTTTCCCTGTCGCTGAGCCCCTGTTCTGAATATTAGGAACCATCCAGCTGAGAAAATGAGGAGAGAGGTGGGCAGATCAGCAGGCCTCCAGCCCTGGGTAAGGAGCGTGTTGGGAGAGTCTGGTACCTGTCATTGACTGAATCATTTTCAAAAGTCTCAGGATGTCCCCACAACATTCCCAACTTCCCATTATTGGATCATTATGGTTTTATTACCCACAGGTTTATTTAAGCCTTTGCAGGCCTAGCCCCGTTCTCAGACTATACCACTCCTCAAGATAATAATTCTCTAAATTTATTACCCGCTGAGAAAATAGTATCTTCTTTTTTATGGCTCGTAAGTGATTTCCCTGGAACTCCGAAGGGATAGCCCTTGTTATAATATCCTAGGATTTGTGGACAGGGCTGTGGCCATGTTCTCCATTTCCTTTCTGATTTTATAGACTTTGATCATTACTGCCTCTTAATCTTCATCTCTGCAGATGAAGGAGCTCTAATCCTTTTTAAAAGTCTAATCTCATACAGTTAGTGGGCTGCCCCTGGTCGTTTCAGCTGCCCTCTGTAATGCGCTTCAGCGTGTCTGTGTTTTCCCAGGGACAGTTACAGTTAGGAGACCATTGAGCGGAGTTCCAGGTGTGGAACTGCACCTCACCGACACACCCAGGGGGACTTTTTTTTATTGCCCCAGAAGTTTATCCTGAGAAGTTGGATTTCTTAAGTAGCTTCTGAGAGGCACTTACTGGTGAAAAGAGCCTACAGACCAGTGTATAGAACTCTTGACAAGTATTCTGGCAAATCTGATTGTGTCTACAGGACATATTCAGCCAAATAAGCAGTGGGCAGATCCGCCATGCTGCCCAGATGTTTGCAGTGTTTTTGTAGATAAAGTATAGAAGCGTTTGACATCCTGAAGACCCAGCCTTATCCTTAGGCTCTAGTCTATAAAAATGGCAGCCTAAGGGAAAAGAATGCTCTGGTCTCTAAATTATATTCTCAGGAAGGAAACAGAAACTTTACTTACAAGTAGATGTTATTTTATGTAAAAGCATCACCTTGAAATCGTAGAAAGGAAATCCTTTGGCGAGGCCACGGCCAGTGGTCCTGGGCTGATAGTGTAAAATTTAAAAGACCATGGCTTCTGGAAACAGTCCCTGAGTTCAAATCCCAACTCTGCCACTTCCCAGCAGTGAATGCTTAGCAAGTGTCCTCCCCTCTCTGTGCCTCAGTTTCCTCATCTATAAAACGGGGAAGACCTTAGCATCTACCTCACAGAGCTGTCCTGAGAATTAAATGAGTACACGTGACTTTATTAGCACAGAGTAAGTGCTGTATAAGCATTTGTTTTTATTCATCTGTCGAGCCAAATGAAAGTTACCTTGTCCAATTATTGCATCATTTCCTGCTGACCCTAAATAGGAAAACAAACAAATGAGCAAACAGAGAGTTCTCATCAGAACTGGGACAAAGAGTCAATGCAAAACTGGTTTAAAAAAGAGAAAGTGATCTCTCTGCCCCAAGTGTGGCTGTGAAGGTGGCACCAACCTGGATCAGAACTGGAGTCATAGGTCCCAGGTGAGAAGGGTACCACGGAAGGAGCACCCGATTGGAGGGTCTGCCTCAGGAGGCTCTACTTTGCTCACCCATAAAGTGATGAGATTAAACACAGAGCTAGGATCTAGGTCTGAAATTCTGTGATTTGAGGATAGAAGGCCTTCTGCATTCCCTAAGTAAATCCTTGGGGTGATGCAAAGCTTTAGGCAGTGACTGTGGATCGCCTGGGAATCCAGATGGCATCCACCCGGGGCCACATCCACCCTGTGGCTCTGCTGTGGCTCAGTTATCTCAGTAACAGTCTCCAGGGTGCCCACTGTGGGGTTCCCCCAGGGCCCGCTTTGCAGATCTCTCAACAGTACCTTTGGAGACATGGCAACTCCCTCGCTGGGACTATAGAGACTAATCTTTCAAATTCATCAACAGTCTATTGACTGAGTTAGCACTAATCTTTATAGTTGCTGCTCACTTTATCTGTGTTGGCTAAGGCAGCCAAACAGCAAGGAGTTATCTGTGAAGCCCTCATGCCTGTGGGTTTCCTAGAAGATGGGACAGGCCTGAACTATTGGGGTGTCTATACACCCGTCCCCACAAGCATGCCGCTCGTGCCCCACCCCAACTCAGCCAATCAGCACTCGTAGTATATTACTAACCTCTGAATAATACACTACATCTCCCCTATTTCAAGACAGAATTAGTTGTTCTAGATGATATCACTACCTTCACCTATAGGCTTAGTTAGTAACTTTTACAAAAGCAAACCATTCTTTCCTGTAAGTATTCCCCAAATGATAGCAACAGAAGTCATTAAAGGTGTTTTCCCCCCACTGGGGTTTTGTGGGTGTGTATGAGTGTGGTGGGTAGGTATGAAATCCTCACAAGTCATTTAGATATGTATTTTTCATCTTTCTTGTGGTTACTGTACCCAACTTCTGTTTTGAACAGACTACTTTAACATTTTTAATTAAAATCTGGTACTTTTTAGTAAAACGTAATAGATTCACTGAGAACAAGTATAGGGGGTTTGAGAGGGGTGACAGCAGAGAAAATGCCAGAAGCAGGAGGAGGAGGAAGAGGATGAAAGGCTATGGTTTCAAGGCCACTCCACTTCCTTTCATACAAAGACTATTTTCAGAGATTTGTCAGTTTATGGGACCTGCAGGTGTACGACTCCTGGCATGGCTCTCGGCAGGGCCAGTCCTGGGTCTGGCAGCATCCTGAGACTCCACCCCAAGCAGCACCTTGAGGCATCGGCAGGGGACTTCCAAAGGCTCCCAGGGCCCTTCTGGAACCTGTTTCTCAGCCTCCCCAGACTATTTACCTTTCTTGAAAAAGCAATTTCAAAGTCCTTCATAAGCTCTTGGGTTGCTTTTAAAATATAGCTCATCCTTGTTTTTTTTTTTTTTTGTTTTTTTTGTTTTGTTTTTTTTTTTTTGCAAAGGGTCGCTTATAGAGGGGAGACCCAATAGAATTCTCTAGAAAGACAAAATGGAATTTCTCCGACAGAACCAAGATCTTTCGGTCAAAACCAAATGATAGGATTGAGGTCTTTAATCCCAGTCCTTTCCCAATGCAGCCCAGGATTATGTGGGACGCACGAGCTGCTGTCAGCAGAGAGGCAGTGTCTCTCTCCCAGGACCTCCGAAGTAGCCTGACTATCAGCTGTATCTCATGCTACTTTCTTTGCTGCTCGCTCTGAGCGATGCTGTTCTCATGGCCCTGCCCCACCCAGCTTCCTAACAGTTCCTCTCGAGGCTCCGCGCTCACAGCGCCCCATCCATGCATACAGGGCACGCAGATGCGTTTTAATGTTAGCCCGGGCAAAGCCTAGTTAGGAAGGTAAATCTCCCGCAGAAAGCAATCAGGTAATGCATTCTCCAACGAACAGGAGCGCCCGGATTATCTGTGCCCCAGCTTCCCTTCGTGCCACGCTGGAGATTTGTGCCGAGTTGTTACTGGATAATTTCCCATCCAAGAATGGCACCACACTTGGCCCTATTCATTGTAACACCTGCCCCAGGAATTGCTGCAAAAGTGAAAGGTCAGGCTCTACCAGCCTGTCGAACTGACACACCAATGGCTCATCCTTCAAGGGGCTGACCTGAAGGGAAGTTAGTTGACACCACAGAGTGACAGGTGTACTGCTTCTTCTTCCATCTGAGCTGACTCGTTAGATGTGTGGTAAAGGAGGGACAGGTTCCTCCACGGAGTCCCTTTAAATATTTACTGGCAGGAAAGCGCTTCATGAAATCTCCTAGTCAAAGCGGGGCGAGACTGAAGGCTTCTTGGTTCTTGCCCATCTCTGTGTGTGGTCCATTAACTCTATTCCATAGCCATGGGCAAGCCTTACATGCACCTAGGAGGGATGGTACGACACTGCGGGTTGAATTCAGGGAAGGCGATCCCAGCTATCCCGCAAGAGCCACCAGTGCGCTGACCCAGTGAGGCACGCAGGCTGAGTGAAGAATGAAAGAACGGTAGGCCCTCAGTAAAGTTGTCAGCCCCCAAGTATGGCTAAGAGCAGGGGCTGGCAAACTACAGTCTACAGGCCAGGTGGGATTCTCAGTCTGTTTTTTTATGACCTCGAGATAAGAATAGTTTTTACATTTTTAAAGGGTTGTAAAAAAAGAATATGCAGCAGAGATTGAATGTGACCACAACGCCTATGCATTGACTATCTAGCCCTTTGTGGAAAAAGCCTGCTGGCCTGGCCAGTGTGGCTCAGTGTTTGAGCGTCGACCTATGAACCAGGTGGTCGCGGTTTGATTTGCGGTCAGGGCACAGGCCTGGGTTGTGGGCTCCATCCCCAGTGTGGAGCGTGCAGGAGGCTGCCGATCAATGATTCTCTCTTATCATTGATGTTTCTATCTCTCTCGCCCTCTCCCTCTCCTTTCCTCTCTGGAATCAATAAAAATTACTTTAAAAAAAGAAAAGAAAGAAAAAGCCTGCTGACCCCTGGCTGAGGCTGTTTCTCTCTTGAGCAGAACACATACTCTCTGAGATCCCTTCTACTTCTGAAGTTCCAAAACTATGATTCTTTGATTGAATAGTCTGGGTCCAGCTCTAACCTGAACAGCCTCTCCCAGACACGTAACCCCAGCACGGAGTCTCCAATTGTTTTCAAGATCTAAAAGTGTCTTTGTAGTATCTCAAAGCTAAAGGGATGGGAGAAAGTATTCCATTTTAGTATTTGATGCTTTTTCTCTGATTTTGTTTTATTTTTGTTTGTTTTGTTGTTGTTTAAACTTGGAGTCACTCTTTCAAACATGCGCAGAGTTTGCGAAAGATGGAAAATCTACTCCATGACAACAAACAACATGACAATCATTGAGTTTCCTGACATATATAACACCAAGACTTCCAAACATGAGCAAATAAACTAGCCGCTTGAAGCATATTCACTGATCAACACTCAGCCCCTCACAATAATTTTGACAGTCTCCTAGACTTTACTATAACAATTGTCTTTCTGTTCCCCGCATGCTAGTTCTTTCTTTGCAGGGGGCCACGGAGAGGTGGTTTTATTTCTATTGATGTCTATATGCAGAGCTGCCAGTGGAATGTTTACATAGTGTAAAATGAAAACACACAAATTATTATCAGGTAGAGTAGAAGACGATAAGACATTCTTTTACATTCCCCGAAAGTCACCATTAGTCAAAGTGCTCAATTCTAGCACACTGTTGATAATCGATGGTGTTTTTATCGAGACATGTGTTATCAACGTTTTTTTTAAAGGTGTACAAATTTGTGTGTGGATTTTGTATTTTCTAAATAGCCACTCCTAAAGACAAAGACGCAAATTCAGGTGAGGAAACAAAGAAAATGCCCAGGGCATGAGTGGTGATGGCCAGGCGCGGCCTCCACTGCCCACACACAGACCAGAGTCCACTTCCTGGGATCCTTTTTCATGGAGTCCCACCATCCACTCAAGGTAGATCCTTACCCTCCCTCCTCGCAGTTTCCATGTGACTGTTCATTCCTCTTACTGTGTTCCCTCCAGTGGGCCCTGTCTGGTTGCTACTCTGCCGGCATTGGTAAGGGCGGGTGGGGCTCTGAGGGGGGGGTGTCAGGTGGCCTAACTTGGGAATATACATGCACCTTGTAGGTCCCTGCAGTGGGGGGCAGAAGGAGGGACCTGCTTTCCGTTAGCCACTTTTTCTAATTATCCCCGCAGCTCTTTCAGTCTGGTGGAGGGAAACGTGGGGCTGTGGTGCGGGGCTCGCCCATGTCCTTCCCCAGCCTTTCCCTGGGCTGACTTCCCCGCCCCCACCCGCTAGCATATTAACATGACATTGCATGGCCAGCGCAGACCACAGACCGGGAGCAGCTTCCACCAGCTGAAACCTCTGATCCCAAACCCACGAGAGAGTTTGGCTTTTGGATTTTGGCAAGAAGGCCTGTTGCCCATCAGGTCAGCATGAATAAAGATTTCTTTCTTCCTTTCTTTTTTAAAGTCCGGCATCAACTGACGGCCCCCAGAGCTCCCTTTCTCAAGACAATTTAACCCCTTCCTTCTCCCACGTCCGGTTTTCTATTCTGAATGCACGTGTGTTTTTTTTGTTTCGTTCTTTTCCTGTGAGACAACCAAGAAATCCATCTGTAAAAATTGAGAGCCGAATCAATGCCGAGCCATCTTATCATTTTTAAAGTATGTTTATCCAGCTTTGTAGTAGGAACAAGCAGACTGTTTGAAGGCCACATACTTCTCAAACCTTGGTTGCAACACGTTTGCGCCGTTTTGAAACTGTCTTTATCTAGCTGAGAAAACGAAAATCTATTTGATAAAGTGGCACTCTGGCCAGTTTATCTTGCAATATGGCTTTAGCTCACTGGGTCTATTGATTTCCTTAAATTAATGTTTACAGAATGCTACTGAATTTCGCTCAACAGAACATTGTTCTTTTGAAGGTTTATAAAAACAATGATACAGACTGTTATTGCCATGTGTTCCTTTGCTTAGATGGAAGGAACGTGGCTTTTTTTTTTTGATGGTTCTTTTTTGTTGTTGTTCTGTTTTGTTTTTTAAGGACAGCCTTGAACTCTAGCGACTTCCTAAAAGCATTTGCTCCTCACATATTTAAGGAGCAAACATGGAACCAGGAAGTGAGCCCAATCATAGGCCTAAAACTGCATGGGCATCACATTAATCTGACCCCGTAAGGTTCCCGAAAACTGCATGCGGCCTAAGCATCAGAATGAAAGAGACTTTAGTCTGAAGCTCAGTGGTGGGTGGCGTCTGCGGGAGGCTTCGCAGCCAGGGCCCTGGAGGGTGATGCCAGTCCTTCCAGAGGTACGTGCGAGCGTCCTCATAAAATGCAGGCGCTGTGTTGCCATTTGATGGGCGCCCTAAATATAACACCTCGCTCTTTGCCCGTGGTGCTCCATGTTTTAGACACAAAACCTAATCTCCAGAGATGATTTTAGAGCTGGCCTTCCCCGGGAAGCACCAGGCCCATTCAGCTCTTGACAGGGCTTCAAGTCACAGTCGTGAGATGACCGAAATAAAAGTCTGGGAACACAAAGCAACTTTTCTCAACTTGTTGGCTGGGCCAATAAAATCAGCCAAGCGAACCTCCTCAGAGCACCTCTCAAAACGCCGCTCTGCGCACATGCATTCATCACAGTGGAACGCCTCCCAGGAATCGGGCTCTTCTTTAAAGATGCAAACCACACCGCCTTCGGTTCGGATGGTGCTTTCTGCTTCCCAAGGCATAGTCATGCCTGCTTTCCCACCTGAGCTTTCCCCGTAATGAGGGGGCCTTGGGACACAATCACCCGGATTCGTCTCTGATAGCATCCTGCATCCACCCCCCCCCCTTCTGAGGGGCCAGTGGGTCCCCGGCTGTACACTCAGGGTAAATGCATGCTGGGCTGCGGAGGGAGACCCTTAGGAGCAGCATCCTGTACCCATATGTCATAGCTCCATGCGTTCTCTCTGCCTCTGGCAGGAGAATTCACGGAGAGCAAGACAGTGGAGAGGAGCGACCATAAGGAGTCTGCTCCTTCCTTTTCACCTGATCATCTCTGTGAGGACTTACTCAACCCATCTGAGTTTGTCCATGTACACTCTGTCTGCAGCAAGGTCCCCAACTTACCCCCACCCCCACCCCCACCCCCGGCAGGAGATGTGTCTCTCCTTGATCAATATTTACTTAACAAACAGCAGGGATGGGAGCGTTTGCTTAGCGGAATCATGTGCGCACCAGGGTGAATGAATGCTCGGGGAAGCACTTCAGCTTTCTCTCCCCTGGAAGGATCTTCGCGTGGGTGTGCGCACGCATCCCCGGGCACATGCCTGTTCTCTTTTAACTTCTCCAAGGACGCTCAGAAGTCACCGAGCAAAATGCCTCCTTGGGTGTGGTCACTCCATTATTGACGCTGTCCGAGGGTTCCTGGTGTGTTTTCCTTTGAAAAACCCAGCCCTGGGGTCTCCTTCTCCTTCTGTGCTCCTGCACGGGTCAGACAGCTAGAAAGGCTCTCGGGATGAACTGGGCACATGAGCATCTTCCTCTGACTCCTGGCAGATGAGCGGGAGGGAAGAAAATGCACATGGAAACAATAAAGGCAGCCTGATGAGGAACTCCAACTATAGATTTCTGGTGGCATTAGACTCCCCGCCCCCCCCCCCGAAAGCCCCAGGGGAAAAGGCGCTCCCCAGATTTTCACAGCCGTGTACCCCGTTTTCAGAATTAGCTGTGTCTAACTCTCAGGATCAAGATGAATGGCGGGGTGTGGAAGTTTCCAGAGCGTTGTTCTTTCAACTTCACTGAAACAATTGCTTGAAGGCTCCAGTCAGGGCCTTCAATGCCGGGGACTTGGAGGCATCTGGGCCTGGTTGGAGGGGTTTTGTTTCTGTGTGGGGGTCGAGGCTGGGAGGGGGGTGGCGGGAGTTATTTATTTATTTGATTTTGTGAATCGGAGTTGTAAAGCCATCTGAAATATTCATGCAGAATTGTCTGAGAAGCCCGTTTCTGTTTTATTTACTGCACAGTAGAACAGCCACAGCGGATTAGTTCTACAATACCCATAACAAAAGCCCAACAGCTGATGCATGTGATGTTAGGAGGTGACAAAACAGTTAAAGTATGCTGCTGGCTACAGGCAAGCAGTCAGCAGATGCAGACAAAAGGGTTTGTGACAAGAATAACTCTCTCTCCAAGGCGAGCAGTGAAGAGTATCCAAAATACCAGTACCCTTTTCTCCTTGACATTGTCTTCTGACAGTCAGCATTTTATTGCCCTTTTATAGTATTAAAAAAAAAATGGAGGAGGAGGAAGAAAGAAAATCCACACACAAACTAATTCACCCCGATACTAGCCAGCATTTTACTTCCCCATCAGTTAGCAGCTGCTCCAGCCCGTACACAGGTTTCCTTTTCCATTTCCCCATTCAGGTAACTTTGAAAGCAAAACAATAGTTTAAAAGATGAACTGAAAAGATGATCTCCTTTGATTAGATTGCAATGTATTGATAAGCTAGACAAGCTCTTGGAGTCGTTGGTCATTGGGGAGGGGTTAGGGAGAGAGGTATATGCCTGGTTTTTCTGTCCATTTCTAGCAAAGATCATTTCACTGATGAAATTGGGCCAGTGGACCATTTTTGTTTAAGGGGACTGAGGAGGGAGAGGTGTCTACGGGGAGTTGTGCAAGGGACAAGGGTTAGGTCCCCTGCAAGGGGCCGATGGATGAGCTTGTGGACGTTTCAAAGGTGTGAAAAATCAGCTTCTCTGTCCAGAAAATAGGAGAGGCTGTCTTCTTTTTAACCTTTCTAATTCCCCTTCTATTCTCTGTGACATTCATTCAGCTGCCAAGAGCGTCTGGCAAGGTTTGGGCCAGCGAGCACACTTTCAGTGACCGCTAACCTTGGTATGTCCTGACACTTATGATGAGTGTCTGCAGGACACAGAAGGCAGGCAGCCTGCTATGTCAGGCTTTTATTATGTACTGCAGAGGCTGGGGACAGTCAGTTTAATAAAACAAATCATCCTTGAAGGTAAAGCAACTGGGAAGAGGAGGAGGAAGACAGGGGGGAAATGTATCTTTGCCACTCATTCTGATAAAAAAATAAAAATAAAATAAAAAGAAGAGGTGCAAAATAACCACCCACCCAACACACCGTGTGTGCATGTGCACATGTGTGTGTGTGCGCGCCCATGTGTGCTCATGCACATAACTCTGCCACTGACTGAGAAGACTTAAAAACATCTTCCCATTTTCCCCATTTCATCAAAGACCACAGGGCCCTCTTTTGCTGTGAGGAGACTCAAGCACAAACAATTGTGACGAAATCGGTAGATGCTGCTAGCCAGCCCCTTCACATTTTTGAGTGCCTTCAAGTACCTCATGGCGATAGTATTCTCCTCCGAAGATCAAGGCAAGGAGAGGCAAGACCATGTGGGGTGAGGCTCCTATATTGGGATGCCTTTTATCAGAGCAAAGTTTCCACTCTCCTCTCCTGAAGAACACTCATCTCAGCAGCTCCCACAATAGCCTCCGAGTCCCAGCCAGAGACTTTGGAAGCCTTTTGTTTTTCCCCTGTGGCATGTCCAAAGGCATGGCCTTCCCTCCCCCCTCCCAGCAGCCTGCATTGTCTTGCATTCCTGGGGCTTGATTGACTGTTGCCACCTGATGCTGAGGAGATACTCTAGGGTTCATTCTGCACATTGTTGGGTTCTATTAAAAGAAACCGAGATAAGGGATTACTTGTCACTAAGGGATTTTCTGCAGATGTTTATTAGTGATTGGAAATCCATTAGGTGTGAAGAGGTACAGAAAAATATGGAGATTAGGTACCCCCCCAAAATCAGAAAGTAACCCCCCGAATTACTCTGTTAAATGGAGTTGGGAGAATTTTCTATTGGAGAGGTAAGGGTCTCTTTTATTCATGGGTGATATTTCTACCTGTAGGTGGAATTCCTTCCCACTCTTTTGGAAGATCAGTTGTTACCCATCAGTTTACCTCTCTGGAGCCACACACACACACAAAAAGATTAATTGCTCTAGTATTAACAGATCTCATTATAACTTTATTTTATCTCGCCCAGTTCGTTGTATGAGTATTGTCTCAAAGCAAACACTAAATTAGCAAAGCATTTCATCCCTTCCCAAACATAAACCCAAAACCGAAGACCCCTCCTGGGATCTTTGGTACCATTCCCATTTATTTTAAGTTACTAACTCTTACGTGGTTTTTCTCAATCATAGAGCCACAGTTTGTCAAGGTTTTGATGCCTCAAATAAGTAGTAATAACAAAAATGCATTAAAAAGGAATCAACATGGTTTAATGGAAAGACACCTGCACAACTTAATTGCATAATTTCTTCAGCTCATAGTTTCTTCATCTGTGAAATTATGATTTCTGAGATCTATTCCAACTCTTTAAATTCCATCTTATTTTACAAATTCCTTAAGTATTGAGCGAGAAGATAAGTGTGATGCTAAAGCAATAGGCAAGATCTCATTATGAACTATTTATCAAAGACTTTTCAAAAGAGCACTGCTAAGCATTGTGGGGGAATGTGCAGAATAGAAACCATGGCTCTTTTTTCTAAAGACACCTTATGATAAATTCATTACAACTAGTTATAAGTAGGTAAGAAGTTAAGTAACATCAAGATAGATACAAAAGGTGTTAAAGGACAGCCCAAGAATACTACCAAAAAAAAAGAAAAAGAATGTTTACCACAGGATAAAAGCCTTGAAAACCATCAACAAGCATGGCAAATGAGAAGAACAGTAAGGTGGAGCCCCCCCTCCCCCCACACCAAAGAAGTTACTTTTATGTGTTCTTAGGCAAACCCTAGAACTACTCCTTCCTTCCTCCTCCAGTGCTGAGGCTATTGTAGATATCTCTCCTTCCTCTTAAACAGTGCCCCTGCCCCCTTGGCCCTTGGCTCCCTGACCTCCTGTGGAGTCCTGGGAGTGGGCGGGGCTTCCAGCCTTCTCTGTCCTGCCCTGGAGCAGCTGCCATACCTTCTGTAATCACAGCGCTCTCCAATCCATGCATGTGCAACCCTGTGTGTTCAAGGAACAT
This sequence comes from Myotis daubentonii, assembly GCF_963259705.1. Lineage (NCBI taxonomy): Eukaryota > Metazoa > Chordata > Mammalia > Chiroptera > Vespertilionidae > Myotis > Myotis daubentonii. The sequence continues at coordinate 16,171,626 of NC_081857.1, forward strand.
AGATCTTCGTCATGGCTCTGTTGCCAAGGGCCAGTAAAACCACACTTCTTGAAATGTTTATTTTAATAAATGCCTATGATTATGTTTCTGCAGCATTTGGCTAACAGCTCCCAAACCAAGTAGTTAGAGTGGGTAGCTGCGCTGCCTAACTGTTCTCCAGCCAGATTCCCTCTCTCAGTAATGCCCATCTGATCAAATGGGAAGGATTATCGTTGGGGGAAGAAGGGAGAGTACTCAGCAAAACTGCTTAATGACTTTTTACTTAGTATAAGGTGAGTGGGAGTGCTAATCTCTCCTCCTGGCCCCTCCCGTCCCACAAATACTCATGTACTAGTATATGCAGGAGATCTGAGGGAAAATCACCAAAGTTCTGTAGAAAATCCAGATGACTTCGCAGCAGGGAATGGTCATTGGGGTAGATGGGGTTTGCACATTGATGGGGGACAAGGTTGTGTCTTGATGGTTTTCCAGGAAGTGTTGGGAACTGTGCTGAGAAATTGGCCAGTGTGTGTCTTTGGGAAAAATTCTCACTTTTTCTAGATCAGCCCTAGCTGGGAGCCTATTTCCACCCCCTGGGGAAGTATTAGGTTTCTTTCAAAGGACAAGTGACTTACCATTGGAAGCACTGAACTTCTTTGTCTGATTTTAAATGTTTAAAAATGGTTATCCTACTAGTTTTCTTGAACAGTTCCTATCAATTACAGAAATGTCCATTGCCCAAATTGGGAAAGATGGAGGGAAAAGAATCAAATATGTTCAACAGGGTATTACGTCCCTTTCGTTTGTTAAGTGGCATGTCTGAACTGAGATGAAAATCTTTTTCCTCTTACATGTGTAGGCAGATCTCTCTACATGTACAACCACAGGGCATGGACTTCCGCATATGGTTGCTCTTACTGTAAAAATAAAACATTAGGAATGCAGAAGGACCCCACTAACAGAGATCTACTGAGTGTCAGTGTATACTCGGAAAATTATGAGTTCCTGGGAAGATTCTGTGAATCCATTATCTTGGTGTAGGGAGAGATAGGCCTTGCTTTAGAATACTATGTGCATCAATAGCTACTCCTTTCCCTAGACAAGAGGTCAGACTATTAAAAAAAAAAAAGCAGTTAAGCTCACACTCGACACTCACACACACACACACACACACACACACACACACACACACACTATATACTAATAGCTGTGAAAGAAAGGATTAAAAATTGGGGATTCTACAAAGAATATTTGGAGAATGTTTGCCTTGGAGTATAATGACTTGGAACAATTCTCTGGATCTCGGTGAGCCTCAGTTTTCTCACCATAAAATGGGTATAATAACAGCACATAAAGATGTTGGGGAACTGACTGACATAATTCGCATTCAGTTCATAACACGGTGCCTGACACATAATAAGCACTCCAAAAATGTTAGTTTTTATTATTTTTATCACCTGCATAAACTAGTCTCTTATGGAGCAATTCTAATCTCAAAGTAAAGTATTTTCTGATGTGTAATTTTTAGGATTCATTACAAACTTTATATGTTGGGACTCAGCGTTAATGTTATCATCTTACTCCTTTTTGTATGTATATTACTTGATAGTACAAGTTAGCATTTTAATAGACAAGTTAGCATTTGAGCCAATCCTCTGACACAGAGATTTTGGTTTTCTTGGAGAATATATATATATTGATTTCAGAGAGGAAGGGAGAGGGAGAGAGAGATAGAAACATCAATGATGAGAGAGAATCATTGATTGGCTGCCTCCTGCATGTCCCCCACTGGGGATCAAGCCCATAACCCAGGCATGTGCCCTTGGCCAGAATTGAACCTGGGACCCTTTAGTCTTCAGGCTGATGCTCTATCCACTGAGTCAAACCGGCTAGCGCTTGGGTTCATTTCCTATCAAAGGCCAATTATTTATTATTCTACTTATGAGAACATATCTTGTTTTCATAACGGAAATCAAAAGGAAACCCGATTCACATTCTGACAGATGGGTCGGAGACTTGCTTCTGGAACACACCTACTTAATGAAGTGAGGAATTCCAACCGCGTGTCCCCTTGCCCTGCCCTAACATTCGCAATGGAATCCTAGCTTTTCAACAGGTCGGCATGCATCCTTGGCACAAGTCTCTTCCTAAACCTCTACAAAGCTGTCACCCTCCCCTCCCCCCCCCCATTACAATGCTTCTATATATAACGTCTTTGCATAAGAGAAGAGAGGCCGGCCATTTTTAGAAAATGCAGGTGCCATGTAAGCCCCCTTCTGAAAGAAAGAACTTAGCTCCGTTTCCTTTGAAGAACTGGAGACTTGAAACTGAAAACTTTATTAACGCCATTGTCTCCTTGTATCAGCAGGTTCCAGAGAGATTCCTGGAAGTTGCGCAGATCACATTACGGGAGTTTTTCAATGCCATTATTGCAGGCAAAGATGTTGATCCTTCCTGGAAGAAGGCCATATACAAGGTCATCTGCAAGCTGGACAGCGAAGTCCCTGAGATTTTCAAATCCCCGAACTGCCTACAAGAGCTGCTTCATGAGTAGAAATTTCAACAACTCTTTCCGAATGTATGAATAGTAGCAGTCCCCTTTGGATGTCCAAGTTATAAGTGTCTAGGTTTTGATTTCATATGTATGTGTCTGGGAGGCATGGATAGGTTATGAAATCAGCTGGTAATTCCTCCTCATCATCTTCCTCTCATTTTCTTTAGTTTTCCACTTGCAAGGGGATGGCTATTTTCCTTCTGCCTTCCGTTTACTTTTGCCCAAGGCCCTTAACATTGGGAGACTTAAAATAGGGTTAATTTTCAGGGAAAAGAGGAGTGTTGACATGTGGAAAGTCTACATGAACATGGAAGGGCACTGGTGAGCGGTGCTTCTGCTTGGCTGAGGCTGTATTGTGAATGGCGGTCGGTGGAGGGAAACTCATGACACAGCAATGCTACAGTGTGTGTGTCTAGTTTTTTCTGCTAAGAAGGTCAGAAAACTCAATGAAACCACTTCATGAACTTCATTCTATTGTTTGGTTTGAACTCAGTAGCTTTTGATGACATGTTTTGTGTTGTTGTTTTTTTAAAAAAAAGCCAATAAGAGATGAGCAGCTGACTTCTCAAAAGTATTGCAAAAAGGCCAAACTTAGAAAAGAAAAATAATCACTACTGTCAAGTCTTTCCTAAGAGACATGGCAAACACCCCAAACTAGTACCCATTTCTTAAGGAGACAGAACAGCTTTGCACCAAACTGACTCTTTTAAGATGAGACTGGAAATTCACCCACGGTCCTCTCTAAATTTTACCATAGGTTCTTCTTCATAGTTAAGTGAGTCTCTATCCTTCTTCATAGAGAAAAAGCCCTGGAACTTATTATTTTCTATTTATCTTGCTTCAGATATTAAAAGGCACATAAGTTTCACACGTATTCTTTGCTCAACTTTGTTCATATGCTTAAGAGAATGATTATCTCTGTATAATATTTAACACTCCCCCATTCCCCCCAAAATACTATTTTCTGAATAGTTTTCTATAGTAAGGAATAAAGGATGTCCCAATGTGACCATAAAATTTCTGCCTACACGAGAAGTTTGTTGACAGCCGTTAGATGAGTTGCTCTTCATCTCCTGAGAGGAGCCCAGATGAGAATTATCCGTTTTCAGGTACAATTCCACACTACCCTGATGGATAGGCACAGTGGTGACAGTGTAATTAAGTGTGTCTTCATTTTAGGTATAGCATTTCAGAGCAATGGATAAAGTCTCTTCTAATTAAGAAGCTAATATTGACCAAAATGTGAGAAGAGTGGGTAGCATAGCAAAGTTTGGGGGTTGACCCAAAAGACACAATTTCAGCACACATAAGAAAGCTGGCTGCTATTTTATGCTTTCTTCAATGGTTCTTTTTTTTTTTCTTTTTCTCCTTTTTTCAGTTTTAAAAAGGCGTGCAATGTCCCATACTTGCTCTTAAGAATTTGTGTGGCATTCACACTTGTTTTGTTGGATGGGTTTTGTGTGCAGATGCAGTAAGAATTCCTTGTTCATTCAGTAGTTGGTTTTTTGTTTTGTTCTGTTCTGTTTTCAGAACCTTCCCTCCCTTTAAGTCATTTGATACACACCTCCAAAAATGACACAGTAACAAGCCTGATATTTAGATCATACGGAACATAAATACCAATTTATCCTCCATTTTAATAAAAATACATTTTACTTTGGAGAATGCAGGTTGACTCACGTGACTAACTAGCTGACCCAAACGCTGTAATTTAGCGTCGTTTATAAATTCTGCTGATGGATAGGAATGTATGAAGGCAGTTACTGTCAGCACAGAGCCTTAAAACCTGCTGACTTTAAATTAAACAACCCAGTCCTGTGATGGCCTGCACCACTGAGGGGACTAAGCCACTCTCACCGGGTGGACAGCATGAAGTGACATGGGCTGGAGCACCACCCACAGCTAAGCACACCACCCAGCTCGCTCTCCCCTCCACAAGGCACACAGAGCCATCGGTTCCCATGTGTTCTTGTCCCAGCTTGCTCTGGAGGAGAAAAAAACTATGTTCAGGTAATCATTACCTTGGAATAAAATGCAAACCGAAAACCAACAACAACAAATCCAATCAGCACAAAGTAGGGAAGCATTGTCAACCCTCGGTCACGCTCTTTTGCCTCATTTCATGTGAAAGAGTGTGACTTGCACTGTTCAGGTCAGATACCACTGGGTCTTGGCTGTTCCATGGAATTCATATCAATAAGGCATTGCCATTTGCAAGGTAAAAGGCAAAACCCTAGGATATTCACCTATGTGGTCAGATTGCTAGGATCTTCTGGAGTTGGGGCAAGTTCAGTATTGATTCCAGAGTTGGGTTTTTAGTAATAGTCTCTCCTGCCTCTCTAATTTAAATAGCCAAATTAAGCAAAAGTGTTATGTTCACAACCAAATGTCAATGCGCTTATCAACGATATCCTCTCAGTGTTCACTGAGGCATAGAAATTATTTCGGAGTAGAAATTGCAGCATGAGGATAAACTCACTTCATTGTTTTGAAAATAGAATTGGATCACTACGCTTTTAGGTGATTTTTCCCCCTTTTACAACCATAGAATCTTGTGCCTCCAAGTGCATTGGAAAATGGCAAAAACCTGTCTGTCAAAACTCCTATTTAATAGTTTTGATTTTTCAAACCACTATCTTTCAACTCTAGCTCAACTCTCAATAAGTGAAAATTGGTTACTAGGGAGAAAGTTAACTTTCTATGGTGGGAGGGCGAAGGATGAGGGGCAGTTTGCATAGGAAACAAAAGTCTAAAGTCCAGGTTGAAATACCACACTCGCACTTGTTTTCTGCTAAACTATTTTTGCATTTACACTTGAGGTTACAGTCTGTGCCTAGACCTAAAATGCACCAGCGGGGGGATTTCTAAAAATCCTTCAAAATACCAGTTTTTCCCCACAAGTACAATTGTTCTTGTGCCTTCCGTGGCTTTCGATTTCATCTTCTTTTATTTCCAATTACTACAGCTGCAATAAACACTAGATTTTTTTTTCTGGCTGTTTGACATAACGTTGATAGCTATGCATATTTTGTGTCTTTTTAAAATAAAGCGGGAGAATACGTTTTTGAAGAAGAGAATTTTTAGAACAGTTTGATACCGCAAATTATTTTTTCCTCAATTGTTTGAGCAGCATTCGAGTTTTGAAAATTCTTGTAGAAGCCAATTTTTTGTAACTGTGGTGCAAATCTTGTGTTTTCTTAGCCTAATGAAAAGTAGTATAGAAGCAATATTTCATACCATGTGCTATATATGTGTGTGCAGATGTGTGAACATAAGAACACATACATGCACACATATACACACATGTAAAATATACATATATATATATATGCGTGTGAAGTGGAAAGCTTACCTTTTCCTATCTAGATTTAAGGACCTATTTTAGACATTTGTTATGTTTGTGAAAAGAACGTTCTATTTGCATCAACGAAACATTTAATTCTTACTGTATCTCCGGCTGTTTGATGAGGATGTTTCTCATTAAGTGGTAAAGCAATGTGGAAGCTGGTAGAATGTAGTAATTATTTAAGGAAACGCTCACCCACATTTTCCTGAAGTTTGCTTTGTGCCTCCGAGTATTATTTAATTAAAGTGTTTTATGTTTGAGAATCTCTGTTGCTGTGCTAGGGATGTGGGTGGCTATCATTTTTCAGAATTTTAAAAACAAAACAAAAAATAAGCAAAACAAAAACACTAAAGCAAGAGGGGAACTTTTATAAAGCAATGTAAATACTTAACCTCATGGCTGTTGTTACGTAAGACATGAGATTTTAATAAATAACTACATTCTCACAACATCTGTTGAATTTATTATGAACACTACAGCGACTGTATAGACAGTTGAAAGCATTCTTGAAAATCCTGCTCTCTACTTTTAAAAGATAACAGTCTCTTTCATCAGATGTCAAGGGCAAGGGTGATGCCATTTCTGTAAATTTATGAAATTTATTTTCTATGTACATGAAGACATATAGTAAGTAACCCCTCCCCCTACACACACACACACATACACACACATGCAGTCTAATATGAAGTCGTAAAGCTGAACATTTGGGGGCTTGAAAAAGAAAATGACCCCCAGGAACTATCAAATTCATCAAAGAAAAAGCGGTTTATAGACTCCCCTGAAAGAAGCAGTGTACATGTGAGGACAGAGCAAATCCTTTGCCATGTATATTATAGAATATTCATTGGTGTGAATAGTGCAAGGTTTCCCTTCTGGTACAAACTCTGTGTTTGCAAATTACAAGAAGCACTGTTTTCCAAAAGCTCCCCTTAAGAGAATGTAACTGGTTGATATGAGTAAGCGGTTACTGTATTGCACTTAAATGTTATGTTGAAGGAAATGCGGCTTTGTTTTCTGTAGACCTGTTGGTTGTAAACCATCCCTGAAACGAAAGCTGAAATGCTCATCGTCAGAGCTGGGATCAAAACTGGTATTCAACCTTTGCATCTTCTTATAATGATCCTCCTCAGAATATAACAGAATCTGGAAGCATTTGAGCTTCGAGTCTTTTCCGCTGAGCCCTCTTGCAAATCTGACACCCTCCCCCAAATGCACAAACATGAGCAGAAAAGGGAAACAGGCTGGCCTTCTTTTGTGAAAAGGTATCCATTCTGTATTTTTAAAATATTGTGATCCTCCACATCGGGGGTGGGGGGGGGAATTATTTTAAAATTGTATATTACCACTTCAAAATGAGAATTAGAGAAACAAATGTGTTTGGGGTTGGTCTCAGCACTACCTGGAAGAATCAAAGGTTGTGGCTTTCCCGAAACTGTCCCAGCCATTTCTCATATGTATATAGTATAAACCGTGACAAAACACTGCCTTTATATTATTTAGCAATATGTTGTAAATAGCATTATTAAGCTCTTTTTTTTTGTAATAAAGATCCTTTGATTTGAATATAGTACAATAACTGAATTGATAAAGTCAATTATTTTTTTTTTTAGCTAGAGGCCATTTCAATTGTGGATTTTTGTTGTTGTCTATTGTTCTGAAGACTTTGCATAATTTATTGGTTTAATTTATCCTAATTTATTTGATGAAGGTGTACAATTTTTTGTATTACCAAGGATGTACTGTAATATTGATATGATTTTAAAAAAAATGAGACTCCCTGTCCATATTAAAAAGAAAATAAAAAGGTGCAGTAGACAATTGATTTTAAAGTAAAAGTAAAAAAAATTTAGTTTGGCAGCTACTAAATTTTAAAACAGGAGATAAACAGTTGTTGGGGGGAGGGGGGTTTTACTTTGTGTGTTTTAAGCTTTTGTATACTCTCCAAACTTTTACCTTTTCTTTGTACCACTTAAAGGATACAGTAGTCCAATTGCCTTGTGTGCCTTCCATCTTCTCTTAAACTGAATGTATGTGCAGTATATATGCAAGCTTGTGCAAAATAAAATATACATTGCAAGCTCAGTGCCGTCTGATTTTGTTAAAACATGTGATTTTACTTTTTGGACCTGTGTCGAATTGTAGGACAAGAGGCTAGCTGTGACTGTAAGATCTATTGTGGACGTTCCCTTTCATTGCAGTTCTTCATTATACAAGCCTAACATCGTGCTCGCAGCTCCTAGGAATGACCTTTCCTGTACCCTTGTAGCAACTGGCTAGATGTGTCTCTGAGACCTCTTCTCACAGACTTAACTGTCCCTCAAAATTTAAAAACAGCAACAGCTTTGACTCCAAACAATGTGAGCTAAAATCAGTTCAATTGCTAATGTCTAATGATTCGAAGGATAAGGAAAGATGTTCTTAAATGTCACAAGATGGCAAATACATTACTTGAAATATGGGGAGTGAGAGCTTGTTTCTACTCTGGCTGAACTCAGAACTAAGTACTAATGTAAAACATCAAAGCCTTTCTAAAGTGTTCCTTTGGACACCATTGGCAGCATGATTTAAACCATGAGCATCAGTTGTATGGCTTTTTAAAAATTTCCTTTATTGCCCTGGCTAGGTGGCTCAGTTGGCTGAAGCATCATCCAGCACTTGCATACACTGTGAGTTCGATGCCCATTCGGGGAGCATTCAGGAGGCCACCTATCAATGTTTCTCCCTCACATTGATGTTTCTCTCTTTTCTCTCTCTCTAAAAATCAGTTGAAAAAAATACACATATTCTCAGGGGAGGATTTTTAAAAAAATCTTTATCTCTTTTGCTGTGGTTTAAAATCACAGCAAATGGGAAACGTGAAGAATTAGCAGAAATCGCTGCGCCTTAGATTGACTGTTACTACACTGTTCACAGCTGCACCTCCCTTTCTGTCTATCATAGTTTTGTAGACTAGGTCTCAATCTTTCAGATTTCTTCTTTTGCTTTCACCTACATGATGAAAACTTTACATTTGACCCTGTTATACACGAGGATGCTTAGAATCAATGCATTATCAAAACTATTAAGTTATAACAGTATTTTTCCACTTTCAGCTCTTTTTCTATCAATGGCACAAATTTAAATTCCAGTCTTCCTAAGTAAATTATTCAGAAGAGCATGCCTATGTCCCTTCTATGCCAACATGTTTATTCCCTGATTGGAGGAAAAAAGGAATCTCCCTCTACCCTCCCCCCGCCCCCCCCCCCACACATACACCTGCCCTTGAAAGGGAGACTCCATCTTCTGTACTTAGTTAATATTGATCTGCTCTAAAACAGATTGGGTCATCCAGGTAGTGACTAAATCACTAAGATGTTACAGCAGGTTTCCTGTTTAGGAGGTTTATTAAAAATGTAGCTTCACATAATTGACTAAATTATCTGACGGCCTGGGTCTAAAATAACGTGGGCACCGTTCTCAACACTGACCTGAAACCCTGGCCACACACCTTTCCCCACACCTGTCCGCCAGGTATGTGATATCCTTGAAAGTGTAAGCTTCACAAGCCAATAGTAAAGAAAGGGCTGCTTCTGTTCACTCTTCTCTTCACTTTTCATCATAAATGATTTACAAGTTTTTCTTAAAGACAATTTAAAATTACTGCATTTTCAAAATTAACTTACTGATACATACTGAGGTGATGGATAGAGGCCCCTGAATAAATACCAAAGGAAAACATCAAATATTTGCATGTTATCACCAGGTTTTGGGATGTGTGAACTCTCCTAAGTTTTGAGGGGCATAAAATACAAGGGAAGCACATGTAAAAGAAAACAGCTGAGTTTAGAAATTTTGGAAAGTAGTCGATATGATGCCTAAGCAAAATTACGAAAAATTATTGAAGCAAGAAATGGTGCTCCACCGCCTTCACCAACAACGTAACTCTCTGCATGGAGATTTGAGACACGGGTAAAAACCAGAAGGCTAACTTTTTAAACGAAATTGAAAAGAATCAAGAGAGATAAGGACCCAACGTCACACGTGGTCAACCTCAGAGTTTTCTCCTCACCCTGTCCTGCAACTTCTTGCCTTTCTTATGAGAAACACAAACTTTTTAATAAACTTGTTTTTGTTTTGTTTTGTTTTTTCACATAAGAATCCTACCAAGTCAACATGGCGGCTGCAATAATTCTGAGTCCTTTAGCCTTTTATAATTCTTTCCATTCCCCTGATGCTCAAGGGTTAAGTGACTTACCTTGGTTTCCCCGGGTGAGCCCATAAAGATCTTAGGAATAGATTGATCAGAGGCAGTATTTCTTTGATACCCATGTTGACTTGGTAGGATTCTTATCTCTCTGGTGTCCATCTCCCTTCAGGAAGCATCTCTGCCCCTTGACAAGCACTTAGTGCTCCCAGGAAGCCCAGCCCGCCCTCTGTTCACAGGGATGAGCCGTCAGGTAAGGACAACAGTAAGACATCACTGTCCTGGGGTGTTTCTCTTCCAGTGGTATATACATCAAAAGATACCTGGTGCCCAGGAATATAGTCTACGTGTTCACATTGGGTCCAAGGACACCGACTGTGAGTGATGAGGGGCTGGAGGCCTCCCGGCCTAACGCGAGGCCAGGTCTTTGGAGTGGTACCTCTCATGGCTACACCTTGTTTCTGTCTCCCAGACTTTCTTCCTCTCCCTCTCTAGGACTTGTTTCCTGTCCCTGGTCACAGAGTCCTCCCAAATGTCACCCAAATCTCTCCTAGGAACTCACAGAAGGAGGACTCTTCTCCATTGGAAACTGGTTTATTTTCCTGGTTGCAGAGGAAAATGACATAGAATGAAGAACTTTTAGCGATAATATAACTTAGTGGTTTTTATTTCTTAGATCTCTAGGGTAATGCAGTGTCATCTCAGGGGCCACCAGACTGGGACCTCTTTAACCAAAGGAGCTTCATCTTTAGATTGGCACGAAATAAACTGTTCATTTACAAAGAGCAGTTCTCTGCTTAAACAACAAAGACCTCATGGAGTATGATAGAACAGATCTCTAAGTACGAATGTGGGTAAGTTCTGCCAAACCTTCATTTAAAGCAGTGGTTCTCAACCTTCCTAATGCCGCCACCTTTTAATACAGTTCCTCATGTTGTGGTGACCCCCAACCATAAAATTATTTTCGTTGCTACTTCAAAACTGTAATTTTGCTACTGTTATGGATCGTCATGTAAATATCTGATATGCAGCATGTATTTTCATTGTTACAAATTGAACATAATTAAAGCATAGTGATGAATCACAAAAACAATATGTAATTGTATATATGTTTTCCGATGGTCTTAGGCGACCCCTGTGAAAGGGTCGTTAAACCCCCAAAGGGTCGCGACCCACAGGTTGAGAACTGCTGATTTAAAGAAAGGAGTTCTTTGTTAAACAAAACAATACTCATAGGGTAGAGGAAGGGATCTTCAAGGATGAATGTAAAAATTAAAATAAGAAATAGCTTATGTGAGTCCTATCAAACCTTCAACAAAAGAGATTATTTTTATACCCTAGAAACAGCACAGAGTCTGGCATATGGGTTTGGGGTGAATCACTATTTGTTCCTTTTCTTCCCCTTCAGTTGGTGGTTTTTGCCATCTTGCCATGCTTTTTTACGTTGTGATGTAAGAATTACACCCAGACCCATCACAGCTTCTCAGGACAGTCAAATGTGAAGAACACAGAAATGCTCCAGGCAATGAAAGCTTCTGTCCCACAGCCACTAGCCCTCAGCCCCAGACATATAGCTGCTGTGGCCACACCTCCAGCCAGCCGCGCTTGGGCAGGCCCCAGAGTAGGAGTGGAGCAGCTTAGAAAGATTAAGGTGCCATGACAGACTGAAACAGAATCACTAGGGCTGCCTCTACCCTGGCAAAGGGGAGGGTATTATTTGCAAAGCCCCCTGCTGAGTGGCCCAGGTGCTAGCTAGACAAGCTCAGGAGATGGTTTGGCAGCCACCCTGGAAAAAATGCCTGTGTCTCTGCAAATAAATCTGCTGGTGGAGAAAGCACTGGGTTTTCCCCAGTGCTTGTGCAAATAGTGCTCTGTGCTTTGCTGGTATTGGAAATTCCTTGGTGTGAGTAGCTCTGGGCTATGGAAATGGGAGCTATGGATTTCTTGTCATTGTTGTTACCCTTGACCTGTTGGGAAATAATTCCAAAGTCAATGGTTTTATTTCCAATTATTTGTAACTGGAAAATCTTTGGTAACCAGAGACATGTGTTCCCTAAATTCCCGTTCACAGCTCAGCAACTGACGTAGGGTTGAGCAAGAAAGTCTTGAAGTCTGACACAGAGGAGAATAGATTATGCACCCTAATGTGGTTTGGGCATCTGAGTGTAGGTATCTGCACTCTATTAAAACTCATGAAAAGCTACATATTGCCAATTGAGTATTATTTGCATCTTATCTTCATTTGATATCCAAGAATTTGTAAAAGCAACACTATGGTTAGATATGTGAGAAATCTCAGCAAAATGGGTGCATTTCTAAGCCAAAAAAAAAAAAAAAGGTAACAAATTTTTTTTTAAAAGTAAAAACAATTAAGTAACCAAGGCCATAGGAAATATTAAAAACATTGCCCAAACAAAACACAAGATAAATTTAAAAAACTCTTCTCCTTCCCCAAAGGCACCTGGCCTTTATAGTTTTATGGGTGAGTGCTACCCAATATTAACAAATAGGTCATAGTAGAATAACATCATATTATTTTGTATAAATGTTCATATTTATATAAAATTACTCAACTTGTTTTATGATGCCCACATTTATTAATTCAATGCAAAACTCCTAAGTAAAAATATAAGCAAATCCAGTTCATCAGTAGAGTTAAGAAAATACTATATTACCAGCAAGCAGGGTTCATTAACTTGTAACAAACTAAGATAAAGGAAGACCTAGACTTCTGGGTAAAAAACAGGAACAATTTTATTGATATGCTGATTTGTGTTTTCTGCCTCCTAATGAAAATGGAAGCAAATATTCTCACTGGGACTGTCAGCTAACTCAACCACTCTGTGCTACTGCCTCCTAATTCCTTCTTTTGCGGGAGCCAAGCAGCCTTTGCTCTTTCAGCCATTTTAGTTTGCCAGGTTGCCTAATTCAAAGGCCAGATCTCACGTTAATACATCTTTTTGGAATACGGAGTCTTTGAAAAAGCCAGATTCTTGTAGTAGGGCTTAAAGATCTCCCTCAGTAATTTTTTAAAAAAAGAAAAGAAATCCAGAAAAGAAATGCAAATTAAAGATAGGCTTTTTATTCTATATAAAAGGAATCATGAAAATTTCATTTTCTGGACTACTAACTTAACATAAAAACCTATTTGTTTATATCCTAAGAAGACAGGATAAGGTATCAGGCTCTAAAGAAGTGTTGACTTGGGCAGCACTAATCCCATGCAATTTGGTGAAGCTTATAGAATTTAATTATGAGCAACAGGACACTGAAAAGAAACTTGGCAATATCCATGTTTAAAAATGTGCATGCAAGAAGCATGGAACAGACTGTGGAATCTCAGAGGGAAGGCGGCAGTGGGTGGGTGAGTGGGTGGGAAGCACCAAAGAACTTGAATGCATATATGCATAACCCATGGACACAGGCAATAGGATGGTGAAGGCCTGGGGCAGGGGACAGGGGCAGGCTAGAAGGGGTCAACGGGGGTGGGGGTGGGGGGCAGAATGGGGACATATGTAATAGTTTCAACAATAAAGATTTAATTTTTAAAAAATGTGCATGCATTTGCCCTACCAGACCACATCTAGCAGTCAACCTTTTAGAAATATTTGCACTTATAAGCAGACAGAATCACAAAGACACATATTTGCTTAGGTTAAAACATGTGATTTTTCCCTCCCTACAACTCAATTTAATCTCTACTTCAAGTTCCTTCTTTGTCTGATGGAAGAAAATAATTCAGTCACTTTCAGACCAGCATCCATCCCTTTCTGCTCCTTTCCTTATGGTGGCATCTAGGTGCCTGAGTGTTTGCGAGAAGGCTCCTGGGCTCTGGCTCATCCGTAACAATGCTTTCCCCTCTGGTCCTGGAGCAGGAGTCCTGGGCCATCTGGTTCCAAGTTGTCATCGGGGCGCCATGCTTTGTTTACTAATATAGCCATTACTGCCTTGGGTTTCTGGGGTTCATACCACTTTCCACTGAGGCATTCTCAGGTCATCACTGGCTCAGTTTCTTTCCCATTATAATTCATGGTCTGGGCCCATGAATGTTTGACTCTTTTCTCAAGCCACTCAGAGCCTGAGGCCCTCTGTTCCTGGCATAAGATCTGTGCCCTTCTGCAGCGACAGCCTGTGGGCCCAAGGCGTTCCTGCATTCCTACTATGTTCTAGGTGCCAGGAGGAACACAGGTACAAATTCCTTCTTCTAGACCCAGAACATACGTCACTGTTCTGTCACCTCTCCCCAAATCCCAGACTCAGCCCAGGACATAAGGAGCAGGGCCCTTTGTAGAGACAGGGTCTGATTAAGTCTCTCCTCTCTTAGCCATTTGTCCCCTAGTCCAAGCATACTGCCAGCCAGTGAGGATGAGCGAGGCTGGCTCCTCACCTGTTACCTCTCTCTCTCTTCTTTGTTGTGGATCGGGCTTTATGCCTTGATTTCTTTGGCACTTAACTTTTGAAATTAAACACACACACACACACACACACACACACACAGAGAGAGAGAGAGAATTTGGAGAACACACACCACCATAGTAAACATTACTTTTGAGGAGTGGAAATAAGCAGAGAAGAGGGGTCATTTTTACATTTACTTTATATGTTTCTGAAGTGTTTAGACTTTTTGCAGCCAGGGAACACAACTCTTGTTTGTAAGAGGCAGACACATATTAAGAGAAAAAAGTACAGAGGGAGAGTGTGCCCTTCAGCAGCAGAGAGGAAACGAGGTCCTGACCTGAATCGATGCTCCAGGCTTGTTTGTGCTCTGGGGTGGGCTGTCTGCAGTGCCCAGCTCACCGGGAGGTCGCGATTGAGAAGAAGGTAGGAGGCACGGCAGGACAGACCTGTGGCCAAGCCCCAACCATGGTTGTTGGGGTTTTCATCTTGTTGAGTCATAGTTCGTCCAATGTAATGAGACGTGCTTTGTGGATTGCCTGGTATAGAATGTGTTCAATGAAAGACAGGGGGAGAGGGAGTCAGGGAGGAAGAAGGATTGTTATCCGTGGGGAGTGGGAAGCATGGTTGCCCCCACAAAGCGGGCACTGACATTCTGCATGCCACCGCTGGTGCCTTATTTCTTTCTCTCTCCTTTCCTCAATTGGACAGCCCAAATCAACCCTCGCTGAGCACCTGGTAGAGGAAGAGAGCAGGATACACAAACAGAAGAGAGTTACACACCCCGTCTTCAAAAGGAGCACGCTCCAGGTGGTGTGTACGGGTGTGTGTTATAGATGAAAGGGGGAGGCATCAAATACACAGAAGGCACATGCTATGTTTTGCTTGGGTCAGTGTGATAATGGGTTTGCAGGTCCCTATCACCGGAAAGGAAGGGGTGGGGGAGAGAGCAAAAATAACTTACTTAGGAAGACCCAAGTTTAAGAAGAGTGATCAGAAAAGAAAGGAACGACACAAAAATTACGTTGTAAGTTTGGGTAGAGGGCAACATGGGGGAACAGAGGGGGGCCGGGGAACAAGGCAGGCTCTGGTGAACAAGGATGCTGAAACCTGTTCTGGGCTTGTAAGATTGAATGCTCGCACTTCTGGGAATTGGAGATGTGGGCAGAGGGTATATGGAGGCAGAGCTGGAAGGCAGAGGGAATGCAAGCCACCCACACCCCCACCTGCCCTGACCTCTCACCCCGAAGCCTCAGGAAAGGGAAAATCAATGGGCTCCCTAAGTGCCCGGGGTCTGTGGCTGGAATTTGACCCACGCAGAGTGTTTACTGATCTAGAGATGGATAGGTCCAAATGAGCTCATCTTTACCTTGAGAGGAAGTTATGGAGCCCAGACCAAGACAAAGCCACGTTTTATTCAATGAAAATTACCCCCCCCCTTGGTGCACACAATATCCAATAAACATCCGCCTGAGTAACCTACTCTCCAAAAATCAATTTTGAAAGATCAACAAATAGGGAATTATGAGCTTACAAAAAACCAAAAGACTTATTTCAGAATATCTTACATTACCTCTCCTGCTGATCTGTATTCTCTCTTTTTTTTCTCCCGGTTTGCAAATATTGACTAAGTTCAAGGGCAGTGGTATAAGGTCTAACTTCAGAGTTAGCATGAGGTGAAATACTTAAGATGGTGCAATCCTGGCCTAATGAAGAAGTTATCAGATTCCAAGGTTGGCTATGGGCAGTGCTTGTCCCTTGACTCAGTTGATACTTGCTTTATCAAGTCAGGGACTATTTTTGTCATCATTGTTAATCTTCCTCTTGCCAGATCTGTTTTGGCCCTGGGCATGCGCTTGAGGTATGTTAGAAGAATGGAGTGCACTATTGTGGGAAAGAATTCTCGCTAATTCTGTCTGCCTACAGCTTCCTCAGCCCTGTTCCTCTGATCATAATACACTAAGCAAAACTGCAGATGGAAAAGTCCAGCACCTGGTTCCAAAGAGTGAATTTTGGACCTGGAAGAGCAAGATAGCAACATTCTCATGCGGACCCTAGGTCTTCTTGGTTGGAAAGAATTTTGACTTCCCCATCATGGGATAGCTTGACAGAGTATTTTGCTAGTAAATAAACCCACTGCTAAATGGACTGGTCCAACTCATTCAGACTCAGTTTTGACCTCAATTTTATACAAGTCTTGGCTCAAGGATTTCTAGAGACCTACCTGCCCTAAGATCTCTGGAACTCAGGATGAACTGGCACTTCTGCCACATGGATTTTAGAGTTAAAGAGACCCTGGTTCAAATCTTAATTTCTCTGAGCCTCAGTTTCTTCCTGTGTGACAATAATCATAACAATGCTCTTGCAAGGCTGCCCTGAGGATTAAATGTGGCATTGTATCTGAACACATTGAACACAGTGCCTGTTGCTTAAAATGGGATTAATACGTTTTAGTCTCCTTCCTTCCGCTCAGCTCCTCCAGCTGCTGGTGTATCCCCTTTCTCTGCTGCATACATTTGACATAGTGGAACCGGGCCAGTGACACTTGAGGGGACACCACCGGAGTAGAGAAAAGAAAAGGTTAAACCATGTTCAGAAGATCAATATTCACTTTTAAATGATCTGAGTATAAACTGAGTATAAACTGACATGGGCGGGGGGGATGCAAATATATAAATAAACATACAGTTGTGTGACTGTTTCCTAGATCTGGACACAGCCAACAAAAAGCCTCTGTGTGGAGACCTTTGTTTGGGGGACTTTTTTTTTTTTATCTGAACACCATAGAGGCCATCATATTCTTCTTTTGATATTATTGCTGTGTCTCAGTTGCCCAATGAGCTGATAAATCTCCTGAGCAGTTTGCTCCAGGGAGAGGTGATAAGACTTTTAGACTCAAAGCAGCCTCAGCTGCAATGTTCTACCCAGAGGTCTACACACGACCTCTTGTTTGAAAGCACCGTATCTCAAAATTCTGGTAGATTATGTAACCCTTAGCCACTTCCCCTCTAGCATGGGAAAGGCTGGAATTCTTTAATATGTATTTTTATTGATTTCAGAGAGGAAGGGAGAAGGAGAGGGAGAGAGAGAGAGAAACATCAATGATGAGAGAGAACCATTTATTGGCTGCCTCCTGCCTGCCCCCCACTGGTGATCAAGCCCCCAACCTGGGGAATGTGCCCTGTCTGGGAATTGAATGGTGACCTCCTGGTTCAAAAGCTGATGTTCAACCACTGAGCCATACCAGCCAGGCGAGGCTGGAATTCTTCAAACTCTATTTATGTACATATCTAACAGAATGAATAACCGAGAACTTAATTGATGCCCATTTTGTGTACCAGTCTTAAGTGAAATGAAGAACAGTGAGGAAGAGGTGAATTTTCTTCTTTTCCTGTTCAGGGCCATCTGGTCCTTATGCCTTTGATTTGGCACACTCATTCCCGGGGACTTTACAAGCCTTTAAGCATCAGATCTATGGGTTGATAGCACTGTCCCTGAGAAAGTAAGGATGGAAGCTTTTGTGCCTCAAAGGAAACAGGGGTGTTGACCAATCCATGCTTTGGTGACTAGGAGGAGATGGGTATTTAGGGTTTGGGTTAGGTGGCTAGAGATATGCTTCCCTAAAGATGAAGGGTGGGTGGAATTGCTACATGGGTGTCTGTGGAGGACTGAGTGCTAAGCATACAGTGTTGAGGACAGAAGAATTTCACAGACAAGTCCCCAGCGGAACCACCCGCCTTTAGTAGCCTTTAGAATTATAAACAGGAAGCAATGAGAACAGAAGCATAACTGAGTAGTGACCCAAGGCCCATCCTCAATCTTCCTGGATCATAGACGCCTGGGGCTCTTAACCAACCTCAAGGGAGAGAGAGAGAGTCCCTCCAGATAACCAACATTTAACATCCAGCCAGTTCTAGTAAACGGGGGCAGGCGCATGTTATAGAGGGAAATGTCCTGTTGCTTTCAGTGCTGGATTCTGAATGTTTAGGACAAATTTATACCAGAGACAGACATATTAGATAGACAGATAGATAGATAATTAGATAGATGATAGATAATAGGTAGGTGGATAAAGAGAGAGGCTTCTTGGGATTGGAGAGGAGAGATGAAGGGTGTCTTATTTTTCATTGTATCACATTTTTATTACTTGAATGCTTATAAATATTATTGCTTTTATAATTTTTAAACAATTACAAAGAAGAAATTTTACTTTTAAAAAGCAATGATGGCAGCTCAGTGACTCCATCAGAATGTGTAGCTGTGCTTATCTAACACGTCGGCACTGAGCTCATCTTCAGTGCCTGGCACTCAGGTGGATCCAGGGGGAAATCACAGACAAGACCCAGTCTGCCCTCAAGAGGCTCACGGTCTGTAGACGGCAAATGTGCCAGAGGGGAGCACTTTGGTCACGTGTGCCCACGGGGCTGCTGGGTAAAATTACATGCTTCCTGCTGGTCATGTCCCAGAGCGACTTGGCAGAAAGTGTGGCTTTCCCAATTCAGACCTTGAAGCCTGGAGGCCTCGAAGTTAGAGTTTTGCCTGAACTGTGTGCAGTGACCCCAACGTGGCCTGTGATAAGCTGTTGTCTGGGAATTCACCATACAAGTTCTCAAAGAGCTGCTGAGAGTGTCTGGGAAGTCATTCACTCTGAGGGCAGAGCGCCTCTGGTCCCAGCCACACTGGGCTCCTGGGCATTCTTCTCTTTTATCCCTTCAATCATCAGTCCTTCTAGGTTTGTGGAAACAGTGATGAGTAAAGCAGACAGAATTCTGACCCCGGTGGAAGCTACTAAACTCTATTGGGGGAGACATTAAGCCCTGTGTTTGGGGGAAATGGACACATGTGAAGGCCTGAAAGATGCTCTGGAACCAGTGAGCCAAAGAGAAGCTGTTCCAGGAGAGGGTGCGGAATGGGGAGGACATTCTATCGCACAGGAGGAGGAGAGAACACAAAGCTCTTTTCTTTGCTTCACCAGACAGATAAAAGTGATTTATATTTCAGGAGAGAAGGAAGGAGATCCACATGTGACGGATCTTATGACAATCTTTCCCAAAGAATGTCTTCTTCTACGTGAATGGTGTCGTCATCCAGCCATCCATTGGCCAAAATCGAGAACCCATAAGTCATTCTTTTCTCTTAATTCCCACATGTAATCAATCATTATTTGGCTGTCAATTCATGTTTCTTATATCATTCAAATGCATTCACTTTTCTCCAGCCGCAGTACTTAATTCAGCGCCCCCCCCCCCCGCCCTCATCTCAGGTTCTGCAATGGCAAGAATTAAGCTATGTCACAATTGGCCTCCCTACCTCCAGTCTTTGCACCCCAACATTATCAATTCGTTCTCCCATACTATATCCAGAATGATTTTTCTAAAGTTTTCACCTATCTCTCTGTTCAGAATCTAGAGTTTTAACATTGCTCCAGAGTAAAGTCCAAATGCCTTAAGCTGGCTCTTAACACCACTTATGATCTGTCCCTGGTTATTACTCTACCATTCTCCTTGAGTTGGTCCCTTTTCTCCCAATGTTATGGCCATCCTCCACATGACTGCTATCAGCAACCAATCTTTCTACATCACATCTCTAGCATTTCCCAGATTAGGACTAATAAGGACTCCCTTTCACTTCAATATTATATCCTATCCCCTTAGCATGGCAGATGATACTCCTTATTACTCCCACCTTTTCCTCCTGCTGTATTTCCCATTTCTTTCTCCCTTCCCTCTAATTCCTGCCATTTCACCTCCAGGATATTAAATTGCTTGTGGTTCCTAATACATACCCTGCTATTTCATGACTCAGTACATTTACATAAATATTCCCTCCGTCTGAATGTTTTTGTTTTCTTATTTTCTGCTTGAACCCTTTGTTACTCCTTAAAGCACTATCCAGATATTAAATATTCAAACCTATATTATCTATCCAGACTATCAATCAAGTAGAAGAATTAACACTCCGATATGCACTGATTCAAAAACTTATTTTTCATTCAGTCTTTCTGAAAAATTTACGTGAGATACAGGATGAAGGTGAAAACAAACAACAAAAGAAGAGGAAGATGTGGAATGAAAAGTAAAACAAACTTTTCATGGAAGTTCCATGGAAGACAGGTTGACAGCTGTGTAGCAGGCTTAGAATGCAATTAGTTCCAATTGGAACAAGAACTCAATAGTTTCCAAAAAGATGTCACTGGCAAATTTTAAAAGATTCCACATAATGGGAAGAATGAGAAGCTGGAAAATGTTTGTGAAATGATAATGAAATTATGTGTTCCTTGTCATAATAAAGGGATAAAAAGTCAATAGAAACTCCAGGAAAATAAAGAATAAATAAAACAAAAATACAAGAAACTAAAATGGAAGAAAAAGTGGCATAATGGCAAGCAACTGATAAATTATGTGAAGAAAATCAATCTTAGAAAAATAAACACCATGCAAACACTAACCAATAGAAAACTGGTGCAGTGGTATTAATATCAGACAAGCAGGCCCTGAAAAGATAAAAAGAGGATTAAAAACAGAAGCTACTTTTGAATGTACTCTAGAAGTATTCTGCCTCAAGTGATCTGGGGTCCATACAAGGTAATGAGGGCAGGCAATTCGTTTTATGAAATTCTGACACCTAAAACAGTGCCTGAGATGTAGCAGGGAGTCATAGCTATTTATTTAATGAGTGACTTGAACCAGTAAAGAAGGAAATGCACTCTTAACACTGCTGAGCTTAGCGATGTCCACAATTTATATAACTGTAATAATATAAATGCGTTTACTCTTCGTTACCATTGAGAATCAACATATGGCTATAATAGAGCACTAAAATATGGTTACAGAGAAGAACTTAAACAGTATCAACTGTGGCAATGTGAAAACAAAGGTATGATGTTCCAAGTTAGGAAGCACTGGTAAAGGTGAGGGTATTAATGTCCTCATCTGGGGAGTCAAAGGACACAGTCTAAAGGTGCTAGAACTAGCCGAAACCGGTTTGGCTCAGTGGATAGAGCGTCAGCCTGCGGACTGAGAGGTCCCGAGTTCGATTCCGGTCAAGGGCATGTACCTGGCTTGCGGGCACATCCCCGGTGGGGGGTGTGCAGGAGGCAGCTGATCGATGTTTCTCTCTCATCGATGTTTCTAACTCTCTCTATCTCTCTCCCTTCCTCTCTGTGAAAAAGCAATAAAAATATATTTAATAAATAAATAAATAAATAAAAATAAAGGTGCTAGAACTAAAACTAGATTTTTACAGGTGCCACTTAAGGTTACAAAGGTAACCAGTAGTAGGACCAGGAGCACCCAGGAGCTGTTAGCAGACTTCTCTCCATTATGCACAACCTCCAAATGATCTTTTCCAGGCTCATGGCTTGAAATACCATCTATACTGACAACTCCCAATGTGTAGCTTAAGCTGGATGATCTCCCAGACTCTTACATCCAATTGTCTAGTCAACATTTCCATTTGGGTATCCACTGAACGTTTCAATTTAACATGCCCAGTAGCACATGTAGGGAAATTTGCTCTTGAAACAATAAAGAAATGAAAAGCATTCCAAATCTTTATATAATCTCAAGATAAAAATACTACAAGGCAAAGTGAAGTCTTTGAGCACAACAAACATCTAAAAACTCCCCTTTCCCCATTTCTGCTCCTTGTAAAACCTCCCACAAGGCAGCATCAACTCCCTGAAACCCACCAACTCTCAACTCCTACTTTCCTCCCCGATGTCTTCCAGTGCTTTACTCTGTGAATGGTAATCACAGCGAATGCTTGTATGGAATTACAGCGTGCCAGGCACTGTTCCAGCCACTTTAATCTATCAACTCATTTAATCTTCACAATCGTGGAAGGTGGATACTATTATTATACCCCATACATGAGAACACAGACTTAGAAAGTACTTGCCCACAATCACCCAGCTAGTAAGTGGTGAAGGTGAGATTTAAACCTTGCTGTCTGGCTCCAGAGTTTTGTGCTCTAACGACCACATTATCTGGGCTACGACACTCAGGTTTCTTTCGTCTTCTCTGTCATGTGCGCATCACCCGATTTTCACACCAAAGGAGACCCTGAGAGCTGTCTCCAGAGGCAGCAGACATTCCCTCTTAGAAAACAGGGGAAAGAAGAAAAATTGCAAACACTCATAATACAATGGTATTAAACTTTGCCCTAATGTAGTCAGAGAAACAAAATGCATGGAAGAAAATGTGTTACTGCAAAGTATGGGACTGTATACACTGAAAGTCCTAAATTTCTCTGGACGAGGGGAACCCAAGCCATCAGGGTTTTATTTATCTTGATGGACCATGGTCTATCCACCTGCAAGTTCCTTCAAGCATCATTAGGAATGACACCAGCTGCCTCCTAGCCTCTCGGAGTCCTTAGTCTTCAGAGATGCCCGGGCTTTCTTCAAGTTCTAGGTGGTTGGCTGAATTTGCGGAGCATCTTCCAAAGACGATGCGTCAAAACGGAGGATCATGCTGCTGCCTGTCTCTATTGCACAGTCTCTGGTCCGCAACAATCTGGACTTCCAATTCTTGGCATTGAGTGTAAGTTGTTAACTAAGTTGTTGAGTTCTTGTAAATGCGTTGGGACTGTGTATTGTTGCTAAATCAATGTCTCTGTGAGGGAATAAGGCCTGAGGCTTATTCTTGTTCCACCATTTCGCTGACATCATCATCATGAGTATTTTTCTTAACTCCCCCCACCTTTTTTTTTGACAAACTTTAATAAGCGTCTTCTACATGCTAGACTAGAGTTAGGTTAAGTGGTGGTAAGTAGGGGTCTCAAGAAATCCAAAAGTGAAATCCAAATATATGACTCAAAAGCCCTCTGATGTATGCACTATGCCGTGTTGTTACACACTATACCACGAAATGCGTGGGAAACTCACCCAGTATGGAAAACGAATACATATTACAATGTCAATGGCAGTGTCTCATAGGGGGTTATAGGCACCAAATATGGTTGCTCTTATAAAGAACGCCTGAGGCCTAAAGTGTCACAGCTCTGGGAATCTCGACCCAGAAGGCATGTGTCTCTGAAGGCAGGCTTGGCACCCAGGGACAGGAGATGGTCTGGGTTCCCCAAGCACTTTGCAGAGATGGGAGTAGAGAGGGAGAAGTGGGAAGTTCAAGCATGTAGCAGGATCTTTTTTTTTTTTTTAATATATTTTATTGATTTTTTTACAGAGAGGAAGGGAGAGGGATAGGGAGTTAGAAACATCGATGAGAGAGAAACATCAATCAGCTGCCTCCTGCACACCCCCTACTGGGGATGTGCCCGCAACCAAGGTACATGCCCTTGACCGGAATCGAACCCGGGACCCTTCAGTCTGCAGGCTGACGCTCTATCCACTAAGCCAAACCGGTTAGGGCAAGCAGGATCTTGATATATTACCAAACCAGAAAGGCAATGAACTAGCTGGAGACAGGGGAAAAAGCGGAAGAAATCACAGTAAAAGAAAATTGCCCTCATCCTCGGAATGAGCTCTAGATAAGACAGACCTGGGTTCAAATACCTCATTCCATCCCTTATTCAGAGCTCTCAAGCAAGTTACCTGAACCTCGGCTTTTTCATCTCTAAAATAGTCCTTAAACTATCTCCATCACAAGATTGTTGTGGGAATTAAAAGAATGTGTATAAATACCCTAGAACAGAGCCAATTACACAGTAAACACCAAAAAGGGAGTAGTTATTACTATCTGATAATAAAATATTGCAATGTGTATTAGCTTTCTATGGCTGCGTTACAAATTGCCACAGATTTAGTGGCTTAAAGCAACACAACTTCATTATCTTATAGTTTCTGTGGGCAGGAGTCTTGGCATAGGCTGGCTGGGTGCTGTCACTTTTACAGGAGCAAATTACCCAAAAGCAGGACACACAAACCAGGTCCACTTGGGAAGACTAAGCTGTTTACATCTCCTTTCTTCAGAGATAGTCCTAGCCAAGGTGACGGAAATACTTCCTTTAGAGATTCTGGCGCTCAATGTAGGGGTGATGGTGGTCTGGGGTGGGGGCAGGGTGTGAAGATGTGATGCATCATCATGAAAAACAGCTGGCAGAGAAAGGACAGGGAAGAGAGCCTGAGCCAGGGCCAAACACCCTCCTACCCCTCAGCTCTGGATTTTGAACTGTGTGTCTTAATGAAGCTCTTCAACCTAAGAGCATCAATTCAGCAGCACACAGGTATTATTTCTGCTCATCCAGTTCATTGTTATTTGTAGTTTTCATGGGTTAACAGAGTCTCTTTCAGAGCTGGCAGTGTGAATGCTCATGAGTGGTATGTACCTCCGAAGGGCTTGCATATCTTCACTTAAAGGGTCTCAGAATGGTTAATACTCAGTGCAATACTCAAAGAGAGGATCCACCAGCCTGGTTCCAAGCACCCATGCCTCCCAGTTATGGCACCGAAGAGAGACTCAAACTCTGTTTTCTTATTGGCAAATGAAGCCCCAGACATTTATGATAACATTAGAGGCCCGATGCACAAAATTCGTGCAAGGGGCTCGGCCCTCGCAGCCCCAGCTGTCTTGGCCCTCACAGCCCCAGCTTCGTCTGGAAGGTCGTCCGGACGTTGTCCAGAAGGTCATCCAGATGGTCATTCTGCTATTCGGTCTAATTAGCATATTTGCTCGTTATTATATAGGATACCATCATTACTAGCTTTACCTTCAATGAAAGTAGGTTGATTTTTTTTTTTATCAGTAAACCAATAAAGTTAACAAAAATGGTTTTGGTAGGTGCAGCATATAAAACATCGAAGCTGGCTCTTCACCCCAGGACACCTGAAAACTCCTCTCTGTCGCTTCACCCACCTCCACCCTGAACCCATCTAGAACTACTCTACCCACACCCCTTCCCCACGGACACTTTCTCAAAATCTCCCAAACATCCTGGCACACTGGTTCTTTCTCTCATCTCCTATGGCTCATCTGTGTTGGTTAAATATTATTTCACACATAGCAAGCCCTTCAAAACAAGAATCTTGGAGTGCAGGGATGAGACTATACTGAAGCTGCCCTCACACCCTCCCCACTCACCCCTGTCCCTCCCTCATCCACATCCACACCGTCACACAGATCAGGGCACAACTGTGTTGAGAAAGAATGCTGATAACGCCATGAAAAGCTTTGGAAATGGTAACTCAGCTAGACTTAAACACTTGGATTATGAAGAAGGCGGGCATGGAGGCTGTCGAATCCCATTCTTTTCTAAGCGTGTCTCGACGCAGAAACTCCAACGCGAAACCATTATCCCAGGATCTCATGGCACCATGATCTCAAAGTCACTGAGCCACAAAAGTCCCCAGTTTGTAAACATAAAATAACCATCTGTGGTTCTTATGGCCTCGCATCGTTTAATAAGCACGTCTGATACCACAGCATTTTTCTAGGACCTACATGGAAGAAAGAGAATGGATTTCTGATTCAGAACTCCCAATGCATAGGGTAATTTCTCCTTTCAACCTAAGAGCCCACACTCTCCCGTTCTCCGACCTTGACAATGACAATCACATGCGTGTGAACAGCACTTTGCATTTTTTTCAAGACACTTTCTAAGGCGGCATCTGTATGATCGTCCCAGCACCCCGAGGAGATAAGCAGGGTGAGTGTTCTCCCCATTTTACAGGAGGGGCAGCCGAGTCTCCACCGTGCTCATGCTGTGCCAGCGATCTCAGCACGGGTGTGGCGGCACCTTGGAAGCCATGGTCCTGGCTTCTGCTTCAGGATGGAGTTCTCACGGCAAAGTGTGAACACTAAGAAGTCTTTTTGCTGAGACAGTGGGAGCACTGGTAATCGCTTCCTATGTGCCCCTAACTTTGGGCACAGGTCCACCTCTGATGAGGCCGTACGTCTACTGTCTGATGCCTTGTTGTGAAAGACAGGATGGTGAGATAAGACAGTTCACCAAAGGGAGAGGGGAGGTTTGAGGCTGGAGTAAAAGAGGCTGGAAAGTGAGGCGGAGCGTGGAAGAGCAGAGAGGGGCCCTGAATGCAAAGAAAAGGGGGAGGTTGTCCCAATTCTAGCCCTGCTGGAAAATGGGAAAGTTATTGCTGCACAAAGACCCTCTCGAACCGCCTGCCTTCCAACATTTCTGCGGCACTCTCTGCAGTTACTTGTGTATGGCAGAAGCAGCATCTTTGTATTATATGAACAGTCTGCTTCATAATCAAATACCATCTGTCGCTACATCTGAACTTGTTTTCAACATCTGTGCGTTCTGGTCTTAACAAAGCTTTAAAAACTAATTCAAAAACTTTCACAGATCACTGGCTAAATATGTACATTGACCATCTTTCCGCACTGGTTTGCGGTGTTTCTCCTATAGGTGCCCCCCTCGGCCTGGGAAGCCTGAAGACATATACACTTGGAGGCTCTCAGAAGCTGATTTCCTAATGGCCTTGGGTAGCCAAGTGCAAGAGAGGGACACTTGCTTATGCACCGAGAGGACCCATCATATTCTTTCTTGGTGCCAATATGGTCCCTTCCTGCCAATGAGAAACCTGTAAGTTGATCAGCTACCATACCCCAATTACTCAAAATGACACTACAGATAAAACGGCAACCAAGGGGAGAATGAACTGGATGGCTTCGACGCAGCACAAGTGTGTTTGAACAAATGGCGAAGTAAAACCCTGAGAGCTCTCGGGAGGATAAGGACGCTGTTACTTTGCACATGCTTCAGAAAAGCGAAGGACATCTTTCCGGAACTTTTGGCCAACCCCCTGGCAGATGTTGACCAGTTTTGCTTGTGTATACATCAGTTGCAGAACACTAAAACAGAGATTGGAAATTTTAATTTAGTCAAGGCAGTTGGGCTAAAATGATGGCTTTTGTTGAAACCATTAAATAGAGCTGCCTAATGAAGTACAGTACAGGGCCGGCCAACAGAGCCCTGATGGGAGGCTGCCGCTTCCAAGCTGGAGAGAGAGGGAAGGCAGTGGCCATGGGTCTCAGAGTGCGGGCTGTGCATGTCCTTGGGCAGAGAGAAAGGGCTTGGGGTAGTGGGGGCCGAGAGGAGGGGTGCTAGCAACCATGAACAGAGTGTGGGGGGGTGTTGCCCACAACATCGACGCTGGTGGAATCTTAGCAGGGCATGAGTGTGTGTGCAGGCATATGTGTGTGCATTTGCATGTGTACACACATGTGCATTTGCATGCAGTGCAGGTGTGCGTGTGTGTGCACGCGCGCGCGCGCGCGTGTGTGTGTGTGTGTGTGTGTGTGCTGTGTGCCAAGTGAAGGTTTTATTTTGAAAACACTCTCTTTTAAGTTTCAGCTGCCCATTCGCCAGGGGCCGGGAAGGAAGTGTGGTGTCGTGAGCAAGTGCACGGCCCCATGAAGGTGATGTGATGTGGGTGAGTTTGGATCAGAGCGAGGGAGGGTGGTGGCAAGTTGTAAGGCTGGGGAGCGCATGGGAGGGCGGGGAGGCTGCCCGGTTAATGAGCCCGGTGATTGACTCCCCTGCTTCAGTACACTTGCCCTTCCCACGGCTGCTTGACGGCAAGTAGCCATTAGGTGTGCCCTGGCCAGTCTTCCTTGCCCACTCAGGGTCAGCCGAGGCAAAGCTAAGATAACCTCAGTATTGATAGAAACCCACGTTAGCGTGATGATGCTGACTGATAATTATTCAGACGACTGGACATTGGCTTCCTGCGCAGTGATGAATAATTAAAGAGCACTAGACTTTGTGTGTATTTTTCAATTGTTTTCCTGTCTTAAAGGGCATGTTTATCACATGACCACTTAATATTCTAGTAGTGATTAATGTTTAAAAAGATACACACAATACTATATTTTAGTAAAGATTAGTTATTTTTACTATGGTATAATTATTTAAAGCATGTAAATAAATGAAGCTGCATTTAGTAAACACCTATTATTGGCCATGTATTACAGAAAATAGAGAAAGGCTCAGTCCTTATTCACCTTATAGGGAATAACATGGAATGATAGTTGAGTTTTGCCAAACAACGTCTATCTTAAAAACACCAAAGGCATTAGTTAATAGTTGTTTGAAATGATTGTCTGAGATTAAGTGGATACTGGTATATTTTTTTCAAGCTGGCTCAGGTGTATAAACATGGCCTAAGTACAAAACAAACAAACAAACACATACACACCAAAACCTGCTTCGGCTGCGTAGTATTTGGGAAATATCCATATCATGTTGTTGTTTGCCTTTTGTCATGAAGATGACCAGACTCCTAATTCTTCAAGTGAACCCAGCCAAAGCCCAATATTAGACCCTGAATGTTCCAATATTGGGACATATCCCCAGCCTTTCAAGCATGAGGACCCCTCTGCAGGATCAGCATCCTGTGACGTTAGTTTTATACACAGATGATGCTTAATGGACACAGGGAGTCACTGATCCAAAGCTGGCGGCCAACGTCCACTTCTAGCTCCAATTACCTCTACATCTTTCATAATCACAGAGATATTGTTTACCCCACCCAATGAGCATGCAAAATAAATTCTATTTCATTAAGAAGTATTCACGTTTCACTCAAATAAATACCGCAATAAGTTTGGATTTCTTTATTTAAAGCACAGTTACTGACAGCCTGGGGAAGACAACCAAAAGAGTTCTAGGCGGACCAGCAAAACCAGCTTAGAATGAAATACTTCCTAAAATATTTATATTCTAGCTTTCAAAAACGGATTCTTTCCTCACCTGGATGAAACGGGTTTGTCTGTAATACTTTTCCCGCTGCTTCTAAATATCCAGATTTTTCTCGAAATGAACAAATGTCCAGGAGGTAGAGAGAAGGGGAAAGAAGGAGAATTCCAATTAGATGCTGCATAATTTTTGTATCTACTAAAGAGAGAACAGCAGATGCAATTTTGAAAGCCAAATTATTTGGAGGGGGGGGGTGAGAAGAAAAATCGGGACTCCGTTGACATTGATGATCACCCTGATGTACAGTTTCCAGTTCATTTCTTTTTTCTAGGACGTAGTGTCAGTAAATGGTACTGCTCTTAAAGGTTTGCCAGTATTTCTCCATCATTTCTGCTGGGGGTGTGCTATGGCTTGGCAATTTGTGAGCACGCTGGGCTGAAGCGTGGTACACACATTGTCAGCCCAGATGCAATTTTCCGTTGCAATTACCAAAAATGAAATCAAAGAAGCTGCCTGGGATTTCAGTTTATGGGAATGTTAGTGAGAGAGGAATATCTGTATTGCTCTTCTCTTCCTGCACATGTTTACGCCTCCATTTTGTTCATCTTTATTTCAGGTGATTTTCCATCTTAGAAAAACTAAAGTTTAAACACACACCAAAAAGACTGAGGTAGGTTTCATTACAGTGTATGTCTTTGTAATGGCATGAATGTGGTTTAAATATTGTTGTTTCCTGGTAGAAGTTGAAGGCAGAACATGGGCCCTGTCCTCAAGTATAAGACCTTTGGCTTTCCCTCAATTACCACAGAACTCTCTTCAGTACTATGTTGTTTTCTCCCAAGTTTCTTGGGATTCTCCGAGTGCCCTACACTTTATTCTGGGTTGGTTAATTGGTGGGCAGGGACCATATCTTTACCTACAGGGCCTCACACAGTATCACCCAGCCTGGCAACATCAATGTGCAGCCAACAGCCATGGCTCTTGACTGAACATTCATATCTCTTTAACAATAGGCTCAGGGATCTTATAACTGAATTAACCAGATCAACATATCCCTCTGATTTTGTAAACATGAAGATGCCCTATTTCAATCACTCCCAAAAAATATGTATTGGATGAAATATGAAGCAAGGTGTCACTGGAGCCATCAACAGCTTAGTAAAGACTTGGAATAGGAGGAAAAATGTTTTTCATGGACCTCAACGAAGTAGACTATGTCACAGAAATGGAGTTTCTCTTCAAAGGTAAAGCTCTGAGCCTTGGCCCAGTTGGTGAAAGCATTGTCCTGATACACCAAGGTTATGAGTTCGATCCCCAGTCAGGGCATGTACAAGAATCAACCAGTGAATGCATAAATAAGTGGAACAACAAATCGATGTCCTCCTCTCTCTGTCAAAAATTTTTTCAATAAATAAAAATATTTTTTAAAAAATAAAGCTCTAGCTTTTCTCAAACAGAGGGTGAAAAACTCCAGGAAAATGGGTAGAAGGTGACTGGCTAGATCAGCCGTGGGCAAACTATGGCCCGTTTGAAATGAATAAAACTAAAAAAAAAAAATAGACCGTACCCTTTTATGTAATGATGTTTACTTTGAATTTATATTAGTTCACACAAACACTCCATCCATGCTTTTGTTCCGGCCCTCCGGTCCAGTTTAAGAACCCATTGTGGCCCTCGAGTCAAAAAGTTTGCCCACCCCTGGGCTAGATGAAGAAGGGATCCCAGGAAATGGCTCTGACCTTTGGTAGAGCTTATGCCATGGCTCCTCCCAAGATGAGAGCTGTCATTTTCTCAGATGTGTTTTCTGCCTACCTCTCACTCTTTAAGTACTTAGGAGGAAGGATCAGGTTTTGAATCCCTGGAAATTCTTAGTGGTATGGCCTCAGGGAGACTCTCCCATTACAAACTGATCCAATTCTTCATTGTTTTACCATATTTTCCTTTCTCCATTCTATTCTTAAAAACATGGAAAAGAAAAAGGAAAGCAGAAGATTAAAGGAGGGAAGAAAGGAAAGAGGAAAGGAAAAGAAAGAAAAATCAGCAACTCTTGTACATAATCAGGGACTTCCATTTTATTTCTGATTTCAAAGACGGCTCCTCCAATCACCTTGTTCTCCAATGTGCTGAGCTGAAAGGCATTTGAGGAGTAGCAAAGAGAGAAAAACCTTGGCATTGCTGACAAGACAACACTTCAGCATCTGGGGTGCTCCTGTGAGACCTGTGGCCAGGCTAACCTGGCCTCGCATTGCTGAGTTTGCAGAACCTAGAGGATGAGGTCACATTTGGCCATGACTATAAATAGACACCAGTGACAACTAAAACCAAAAGGGAGCTCTGCCTCTGGTTCACAGGCTGACATCTCTGAACAAAGGCATTAGACGTCCATCACTATCTAGAAACCTCAAGAAAAGCAAAACACTCTGGAAGGTCATTTTTGTGCCTTCCCTTGTTTGCTTCCCTGGAAGTCCTTTGATCTTAGAAGGAGATCCCTTGGATTCCAATATCAAGGTGAGAACAGATGCTGAGGAGTTCCCTAATGCTTGGGATTCCCTAAGAAACGGTATCCAGCAATTGCCTTACAGCAAAGGGAATCAAGTCACACCTCCAAGCTGCACAGTGAGTTGATCCCAGGAGCAACTCTCTGTAATACGTTATCCACGCACAGTGAGACCTGACATGGCAGCCTCCACCCCTCCATCACCCATACTGCCCTCGGAGTTATGTGCCCTTATCGTACACATAACTCAGGATCTTCTGAGAGCCCGCCCTTAGCTCACAACATAGCGGGCTGAAAGAGAATAAACTAGCCTCCCTTGCTTCCAACACAGCTTGTAAGAACCAGGGTCCAACCATCTGCAGCACCTGTTCGTAGACAACTCAGTGGAGGTATTTGTCTTCCAAATCACAGAGAGAAGCCGGACGGGGAGCCAAGGTTCTCCCATTTTATGGAGTGGCGGGATTGGCTGCCGGAGTCACCCTTCCATGTCCCCGGAAGCACAAGCTGCTGCCCCCTGAGACTCTCCACCCCTTCACCTGGACAGCAGTGTCGACCTGCATTGGTGAGAATGCAGGAGCCTGAGCCCCAGGCTCTAACATGGATAACAGTATCCGAGCAAAGTCTGCTCAACCCGAAAATGCAAGTAAAACTCTAAAAAAACTGCCATCTGGACCAGGGAAACATGTCATCTTTCAGACTACGCATAGCATCAGTGTTTTTCTTTCCACAAATTTAGCACTCTGCCCTCTTCCCACCCCCGCTGCCTCGCCCCTTCCCTCACTCCCTCCCCCTTCACCCTCTCCACGGCTCTGTCACTTGAGAAGCCCTGTCGTCACTTTTCTTTGTATTTAATTTTTCATATCATTTGCAGGACATATCGCATATTTGTTGTGATTTATGCAATACCCATCCTTCCTCTGACTTTGGAGAAGGCTATCACCTTCCCCTCCTGCTCTGGCAGATTCTGCCAAGTCCACAGTTTGTGAGTTTTGTCAAATCCATGTGCTTGAATAGTCAGGGGAGACTGTTTCAAAATTCTGCAGGTCCCCAAAGCTGCCTTCCACCCATTATCTGCCCACTTGGGTTTAATTCTTAGGAGGAGGCCGGGCAAGCCTGGGCCGAGGACCACAGGATGTGACCTCGTTGGGAATGAGAAGCTTGTTTCTTTTTTACTCCCTAGAAATTAATGTATTTGGATTTGCTAAAACATATATAACTGTATTTAAATACTTCCCTAACATGCTGGCGATATTTAAGAATTACAATGAAATTCCTCTGCCGTTTGCATTAAATGATGGGTCTTTGAGTAGTAGGTATTGGCTCCTTCTCCAAAATGGCAGCGAATTCATATTTAGAGTGAGAGAGAGACAGAGAGATGGAAAAGAAAAATAAGCAAATACCCAAACAACTGGTATAGGTCAGTTGTCTAATAAGGTCTTTTTCAGGAAGAGGTCTCAAGAAACCAAAAGGGAGAAGAAAAATCATCATTTGGGTATAAGCAAAATTTTATGAACAGCAGCTCTGTGCAGAATCCTATTGGGGAAACCAAAGAATAAGGCTCAGTCTTTCCCTTTTAAAGACCCAAATGATGCCCATGACAATTAGCAAGGCCACAAGGGACCGAGAGAAGCTTTTTTTTTGTTATAGGTCTGGTATCAATTTCCCCCTTGCTCCTTATTATATAGCACATGTTTTGCTGGAAGCTAAATTGCTTGAAGGCAAAATCCGTGCGTGCATCACCTCAAGCTCAATGATAGGGACCAACAGGAAGTAGATTCCCAATGAATTCAATGAATGGCCACCTGAAATGGACACTTTCATCAGGCAGGTCAGGCAACACTCTGTGATCCTGGGATGGAGAGGCCTGAGGAGACTATTCAGAAATTCCATCCACTGTAATTCCTGCTCTTTCAGGCATCACCACCTCTGTCGGCAGTTGTAAAATGACTGAGGTGCCATCACAGTCTCCTCATGGCTACGTATACGTAACAGTAGTTTTTGCCAAGTGACACCATGATGTGCAAACTCAAGGCTTTGACATACTCCTAACGCTTGGGTTTGCAATCCATTGGGAGCCTTTGACCTATTTGAATCTCCCGTCCTCCTGTTACTGGTCCACATTTGGCTTCTTTGTGGCTCATGCTCCTTGGCCATGCTCCTTTCTGCCAAGTCATTAGGAGCAGAATCTCAATATCTCGATATTTCCTTCCTCCCTTACTGCTTAGAATCATGTCATTTCTTTTCTCCAGAAAACCTGACCATCTATATGAGCAGTATATAAAAGCCAACCCCAATACTGACTCTATGACCTTGGGCAGGTCTCTCCATGAATCAATGCCTCCAGTTTTCCCTCTCCAAAACTGAGGAAGTACTGGCTGCCTTTCCTACCTCCACCATAAAATTTTGTGAAACTGAAATTAGACAAAATTATATGAATGTGTAGCCGAACCATAGAATGTTTTCCAAATACAAGGTGTGACTCTTATTCTGGGCTGCCCAAGGATTTATTTTGTGCAATCGAGATTCTCCCTTGACATTTGTGGGTCTTTGTTTGGTTCACCTATCAAGGCAGAAATTTGCTTTGAGATCTTCAGCAAAAGATACTGTCGTACTACAAATTACCATGATCTAATTAGGCCTCCCTCCATAAATCTGTCATGTGAAAGCCATTCAGGCCTGCTCAGCCCAGCCCTTGATTTAAACTGCTCCAGGAGTCTAGCTGAAGATATGTCCAGGACAGAATCCAACATAATATTCTGGTCTCCTCCCACTACTCCCTCGAGGATGGGCTGTTCACCAATTTTGGCCACAGTAACAGTTATGTAGAAGAGAGATTCATTATAGTTTGGGCATAGATCTTAACCAGTGCCCATGCAACCTCCTGACAACATTATTTAGCATTCAGATTGGATGTGAGCTCTTATTGGGGAAAGAATATTGCTGAAGATTAGCACTGCTGGGCCCCCAAAGCAAAGAGAGACAGACAGGAAAGATACATATTCTCTCTATTGAACTGACAGGTGTCTGCAGCATCCCTTAAGTATGATGAATACTTTGCAGTGGCATCTAAAACAGAACTGTGGCTTTTAAAAGGTGCTGGTGCTGGCCAAATCAAATAATGTCCACTGAAGGAAGAAGATAAAAAAAAAAGAGGTATGGAAACTCCAAAGCGGTGGCTGACCCCAAACTCATTTACACTGGGTTTCAGAAAGTGTGTTTGCACTTATGTTCGGGAATGAGTGTCTCTGGGGTCCAGGCATCCATAGGTACCAATGTAGCAGCTCCAGGATCCTCCCTCGGGAAAGTCTGGGAGGCCCACAGCTTCTCCGTCTTTCCTCTTCCCATCTCCTTCCCACCACTGCTATTTCTGATCTCCCACCTTTGCCTCCCACACACACTTCCACCTTAATATCTTTCTGCACCTCATGGCCGGCTGTTTGGGTTTCAAAGAAATGCTCTGTGTGCAAAGCAAACAGAAAGCCGTGGAATATCAACAAAGCTTTATTAAACAGCTAATGGACTTATCGTCCCTGGAGGAGCCGATTCTGGGCTGGGAGAACCTGACTCAACGCACACAGGCTTATGGAGATGTGCCTCCCAGAGCTTCCAGCACCAGTCAGAGCTGGAAGGGCGTGGCACAGCCCTGTGAGGGATGCGGACAGCTTGTGATGGACAAGGGGGAGCGGGAGTTGTGGTGTGACAGTCCCCGGCAATTTCGTCAGGGACTGGGCGGGCATCGGCCCTTGTGCAGCTGTGAAGGGGCAGCGGAAGAAGATGCCCGGTCCTGGAGCTTCGCCCCGGCTCTATGGAGGTTTGCTAGGCAGCCCTCGCTCGTCATCAGCTGAGGCCACACGAAGATCCCTGGGTCTGCCTAGTGCTGAGGGATGAGAT
Organism: Myotis daubentonii; assembly: GCF_963259705.1. Lineage (NCBI taxonomy): Eukaryota > Metazoa > Chordata > Mammalia > Chiroptera > Vespertilionidae > Myotis > Myotis daubentonii. The sequence goes on from NC_081857.1 coordinate 16,207,090, forward strand.
GATTAGCGGGGAGGAGGGCGGGGAGAAATAAAGCAGAAGGATCAGAGGAAAGAAGAGGGAGAGAAATTAGCCAATAAAGGGCCATTTGGGCGTCCCCTTTCCTGTGGGCTCAGATGAATGGGGGAGGCAGCGCCCACACACATCAAGGAGCCTGGCAGGAAGGACTGTGAAGCAGGGCTCGGAACCACTCTCAGGAAAAGGGGTCCAATGAATGTTTTCGAAATAAAAGAGGCTGAGAAGGGCCAGTGAGCAGGTAGCAAAGGAGGTCGAGCAGCACGGGCAAGCGTTTCATTGTTGCTATAAAAAAAGATGCTCAGAAAGGAAAAGGAAGAAGGAGAAAGGCTTTTAAGGTTTGAGTTCCTTTTTTCTTCCCTCAGAAAGAGGCGCATGAGACACCGAAGTGAAGATTATTTTAGTCTATTTGGGGCGGCGATGCTGGTGTCAGTGGACTCGCACCAGCCCGGGAGTGAAGGGGCCCGCAGCCGCGACGGGGACATGTCAAGGAGGGCAGGGCCCTCTAGCCCTGGGCGAGCTGACCACGCAGGCAGAGCTGCCTTGTCTGTGGCTGTTCTCTCCAGATCTCCGTCTCCCGGGGAAAGAACATTGGGGAGCCGGGGCGGGGGGGGGGGGGGAATAAAAGAAAAAAAATCCTCCTGAAGAACAGCTCTGGACTCAATGCCAACCTGAGACAGCTGCTAATGTTGAACAACAACATCAAGGACCTACTGTCCCTTCCTGCCCCCTCCTCCTCCACCACCACAGAAAGAACTGTGAAAAGACCAAGAGTTGGTGGGCGGCCAACAAGAACTAAAGAACTTGCAGCTGGTAAAACCACCTGTGCCTTGTCAAATTCCAGCCAAAACAATCCCTTCCCGCCTCCCCCGGGTCTCCCGTTAAGGAGGGGAGAGAATCTGATCAGAAGATGAGAACCCAGTGGGTGGAGACTGAGTTCAGTGGCTCCAGACCCAGCACTCAGCCAGTTGGGCAAGAGAATATTGGGAGATTGTGCCAGTGGGGGTAAAAAATCCGGCACTGTGTTCCTGAGAGAGAAAGAGAGCAACAACTGTGTGTGACTGAGCCAGGCAAGCCACGCTCCAAACTCGGCTCTCCCGATGGGCATGCTTTGTAGCACCAAAGGCTGAGGTCTAGATCCAGGTGGTAAATGGTGTAAGGAGGGCAGCATGGGTTCAAATGCTGAGTGCCCATGGGAACATTCCAGAAAAGGCTCCCTCACTTTGTTTCCAACTGCAAAATCAAACGCTGACTAGAGCTTACACACTCCCCAGTCTCATTGCTTATCTGTCATGAATGGTCTACCTGGGAGGGTTTCTTTTTTGTTTGTTTAATATATTTTTATTGATTTCGGAGAGGAAGGGAGAGGGAGAGAGAGAGAAACATCAATGATGAGAGAGAATCATTGATCGGCTGCCTCCTGCATGCCTCCTACTGGGGATCAAGCCCACAACCTGGGCATGTGTCCTTGACTAGAATCGAACCCAGGACACTTCAGTTCACAGGCTGACGCTCTATCCACTGAGCCAAGCCAGCCAGGGCTGGGAGGGTTTTTTGTTGTTGTGTTTTCATTTCTTTCAGAAGGCCAAGCTATCACGGTTAGACTTCATAAAAGTTACGTGAACAATAGTGATGAAGAAGATGTTCAGAGATCAGAGAAACAACACATCTTCGAATGAGATGTATCCTCAGATTCAGATTCCAGTGTGATCTCTACCTCTTTCAACCTCATTTCCTGTCTCTCTTCTACTCACTAAAACTGCCTTACGTTTAGTTATCATTCCTCTAGCACAGCGATTTTCAACTGGTGTGCTGCAAGAATTTTAAATCATGCAATACCTACTTAGTCAGGAGCACTGACCTCTTTTCCCTTAGATTGTCAAATAAGAAAATGACAACAGCCAACACAACAATAGCCATCCAGTGTGAATGAATCAAAATGACACCTATTTTTTGTCAGATCGGCAAAGAATGTGTTTTTGTGTGTGACGGAGGATTTTAGTAGTTTGTGTGTGTGCCATGAGAAGTTAAAGGTTGAATCGCTGCTCTAGTGGTAGTGTTGAAAAGTAATCACCCATTCATTTGAAGCACTAATAAATGCTGGTTCTAAAATTAGAAAGTTCTCCTTGTCCTTTGAAGATTAGCTGGATCTCTAACTAATGTTATCGTTGGCCAGGTAATGTTGGTATGAACCAGAATTAAATTTTTGTTGGCATCCACCGCTGAAATCCACATCACAGTTGATAGCAATTAAAGATTAGCAGGTCACTCCCTGTGTTAAAACTTCATTTTCAAAGTATTTATTCATTTCACTGATGATTGTCACCCCCCATCTGGCTTTTTCTTTAGAGCATCCAAGAGAATGCCACGATCAGAGGATGGTGAGAATAAGTAGGCCCATGGTCAGCATCCATGTAAACATCAAAAGCAATATCCTGTCATTTATCACAGGAAAGACTGCAACTGGTGAAAATGGAGAAAGAGGGTTTCTTTTTTTCTAGTATTAAAAGCTTCCATTTTATATACAAAATGAAATCTTTATTATAACGAAGTCAAGTAATATGTTTATTAGAAGCACAATGTTTTTATGGTACCTGCATTTGTGGCACTCCTGCCCAAATTATATGACTTAAATCTTAGTATGAGCTAAATTTACACCAAACAAACCCAAAATAAGGGCTCTTTCTACAGAATAACTGGCCTGTATTCTTCACAAAAATGTCCAGGTCGAGAAAGACACAGAAAAGCTGAGGACCTGTTCCAGATTAAATGAGACTAAAAAGCCATGACCACTAATGAAATGCATGATCCTAGGTTGGATCCTGGACCAAGAAGAAATAGTTAGCCATAAAGGAATTCTTAAGAAATCTGATGAAATTTTAATACGAATTCTGTAGCAGTATCGCATTAATCTTTAATTTCCGAAGTAATTTTAGTATTTTACTGTGTATTTTTAGAAATTGCTTTATTCTTAGAAAATAAATACTCAAATATTAAGAGGTAAAGAGGTACTGTATTTCCAACTCACTCTCAAATTATTCAGAAAGAAAAGATAATATGCACACACATATGAACATATATATAGAGAGAAAGAGTGATGAAGCATTAGGGCAAAATGGAAACAATTGGTTAGTATCAGTAAGCATGCATATAGGAGGGTCATGTACTATTCTTGCAACTTTTCTTTAAGTTTGGAATACTATTTAAAAAAAAACTCAAATTCTCTGCCTCAGAGATAACTGTTTACATATTTACAGTTCAGTGCATATCCTCTGTGCTAAGCAGATTCTAAAATGGTTCCAAATGCCCCCAGCCTCCTGGTATTCAACCCCTGTGTGATTCCCTTCCCCTCTGAGTGGGCTGAAGCAGTGACTTTATTTCCAATGAATGAAATACTGCAAAAGTGATGGCTGTAGATTCCAAGATTGGTTTCCAGGGGTGGGCAAACTTTTTGACTCGAGGGCCACAATGGGTTCTTAAACTGGGCCGGAGGGCCGGAACAAAAGCATGGATGGAGTGTTTGTGTGAACTAATATAAATTCAAAGTAAACATCATTACATAAAAGGGGACGGTCTTTTTTTTTTTAGTTTTATTCACTTCAAACGGGCTGGATCCGGCCCGCGGGCCGTAGTTTGTCCATGGCTGGTTTAGACACAGGGCTATGACTTAAATCTTGCTCACACTGTGTCTCTGGCTACTCCCATTTGTTCATGCTATGTCTCTAACTCCTCCCACTTGCTCACACTGTGTTTGGCTCTTCCCACTAACTCACACTGTATCTCTGGCTCCTCCCACTTGCTCACTCTAAGGCAGCAGTTATCAACCTGTGGGTCGCGACCCCTTTGGCAGTCGAACAACCCTTTCACAGGGGTCGCCTAAGACCATCCTGCATATCAGATGTTTACATTACGATTCATAACAGGAGCAACATTACAGTTATGAAGTAGCCACGAAAATAATTTTATGGTTGGGTCACAACATGAGGAACCGTATTTAAAGGGCCAGAAGGTTTGAGAAGGGAAGATGGCCACCATGTTCCAAGTTGCTTTATGGAGGAGCCCACCTGGCAAGGAACTGAGGGTGGCCTCCAGCCAACAGCCATTGAGGAACTGAGGCCCTCAGTGTGACAGCAGACAAGGAACTAAACTCTGCCAACAACCACATGCACAAGCTTGGAAGCGGATCCTTTCCCGGTGGAGCCTTGAGATCACTGTGGCTCCAGCCAACACCTTGATGACAGCCTTTGGAGAGGCCCTGAGCCAGAGGACCCAGGCAAGCTGTGCCAGGAACCCTGCCCCACAGAAACAGATCGTAAGTACTTGTTTTTCAAGATGCTAAGTTTTAGGGAAATCTACATTATGCCGAAGTAAGTAACACGTCCTCCTACCTTGTCTTCTTTTATTTATTTATTTTTTTCTTTTCTTATAGAGGAGGAGGTTAATAGTATCATGGGACAAACTTCCATTCATTATATAAAACACTCATTATTTTGGCAGCCACAGTTAAGTATTGTTCAGACTGTACATTGCAAAGGAGCACCTGACGGAGGGTATAATGGGAGTTAAAATACAAGTGCCTACTGGCATTTGGTTTTGCTCACCCAGAGCAGAGGCTGTCTTTCCGTGATTTACACAAAGGTCCCTCTGGGCAAGTGGCAGCCCTGTTAACAGCTGCCTAATATTCCATGGTATGAGTGTGTGTACTGTGATTTGCTTAACCAACCTCATCTTGCTGGCCATTTAGATTGCTTCCTGTGTTGTTACTGCAACAACACTAGCTACAGTGAACATCCTTGTATATAAATTTTTGTATTCCTGTACAAACATTTCTGTACAATGGGATTCCTGGACCACAGATTGTGTCCATCCTTAATTTTGATAGCTCCTGACAAATTAACCTTATGAAAGATTATGGGTTTTTTTTTTTATCTGTTTATAATCCTAGCAAGTATAAAGAAGTTGCTTATTTCCTTATCCCCTCACCAACACTGAGATCAATCTTTTAAATATTTGCCAATCTGATAAGTGAAAAATTTTATCTCAGTTTTACAGATCATTTGTAGAAAACCAAATATTTCTAACTTTCTGTTCTCTGAGTCAGGACATTTTCATAGTAATGCCGAGTCAATCTTTTCCCCTCAAATATGCAGGTAGTGTTGAATAAACCTGTTGGAGATCAGAGAATCAGACCTTAACCAGCCAACATCCATTTACTCAATCCTATCTCTTATGTGAAATGTGAATAGGAGGGAGAAATGCATTGACACATGAGTGCAGTTAAGTATACAGTTTCGGCAAAGATCTTCCAGCAACTGACTTTCTGATCATAAGTCTCAATAAAAATCTTGTTGACTCATCACCAAATTTGCTTGTATGGCAGCCACCATCCCCTTTGAAAATAAGATCACTTTCATTCAACTATTGTGATGTAGGTTGTGTGAGCAGAATTAAATGCTATTAAGAATACCAAGGCTTAGGACCTGGCATTGTAAGCCTTGCTCTTCTCCTGGGCAAGTGTATTAGACCATATCAGAGACCAAGAAAGTTTTACATGTGCAAACATTTTATTAGGGGAAGGCTCTGTGGTAGGGAAAGCTGGAAGAGCTGCCAGGCACTGAGGCAACTCTGACCCCAAGGAAAGAAGAGAATGGGGTAGCTTGTATAGAAGCATCATGCACTGCCATGCAGCCTCATGAAGGTTCAACAAGACCTTGGGGAGTCCTTGAACCAAAGTCAGCCATCAGAGGAGCCCTGTGTCTCGCAGGGTCCAACCTGCCTTCGAATTCCTGCCGCACTCAGTCACTGGCTGGGAGAAGCCCACCGGAGGCACAGCCTTGATGTGAACGTGGCCATAGATTGCAGAGCACGGCAGCTGGAGGCCTTGGTCAATGACACTCTCTAGAGTTAGAAGCCTACTAGGCTGATGTCAAGGCTACCACCACACAGTATCAATGAGCTCATCTGCAGGTAGGACCTCAGTGGGATTACAAAAATAGAAAATATAGAAGGAATTTGTGCTTAATGCTTGGTTTCTTGCTTCCATAAGTTCTATGCAACTGCTTACTTTACTTTCAAATAATGAAAGAAAGCATTTCCACCTGGTTAAAGATTATATAACTTTCCTAAGTCCCTCAGGTAAAAGATGAAGGCTTGTAAAACAGATAACTTGCTAGAATTCTGTGTACAAGAAACAAAGAAATGAACAGGCATTGGATGATGGAGAGGAGCAAAGAAGAAAGAAGAGGGGAAGCCGGGGGAAACCTAGAAATCTTCAGAGACAGTGGTCACGAAGAAAGTCTGAATTGAAGAATAAGAATGTCCATTCATAAGAAAAGGGGTTATTTTTGTGCAAAGCACTATCATCAGACATACAAATTGCCAATTTCCTACTAAGTTTTTTAATGTAGATTTGGAGGATGAAGGGGTTAAATACTAGTGCCTCTCTAAATATGTCTTTGATATTATGTTTGAGGTGATTTTGTTTGTTTTTGTTTTTTTTTTTTGTCATGTTGAACTTTAAGGAGCAGTCCAAAAATTTTTGTTAAATTCAAATTTATTTTTGTCCAATATTCTTTTATAGACAACTAAGCCAGAACTTGAAAATATCTTATGCTGTGCCAATGCTGTCATAATTGTTCAATCTGTGTATGTGTTTGTACTGATCAAATCTTTGCCTTACCCTTTAGATGGTAAACTCTTTAGGAATAGCTTTAAGAATATAAATATTTTCTATTGCCCCTACATTTATCACAACAGGATTATTATTTGATTATGATCATAATTTCTAAATCTTGAACGTCTGTCTACAAAAGTAAAATATTTTGTGCACATGTTAATGCAAATCCAGTAGGTCTCCTCTTATCTATTTCCTCCATCATATCTCTGCTACATTTGATACTGCTGATCGATAACTTATTGTTTGAATGTTAACTGTAATTGAAAAATAAAAAATACTTTTTTTAAAAAAGCAAAAGCTACAGGGTAAAAGAGGTCAAGGCAGAGATTTTTTTAAGATGGGAAAAAATAGCAATGATTGTATTCTGATGGGACTGACACATTACAAAGGAAGAAATGGATGATATAGGAGAATTGTCAGGGTGATGTCCTTGAGTAGCAAGACTCAAGGCTACTTGCCATATCAAGTAGCAAAAGTGAAGGGGTTTTCCTTATCTAAGAACCTGTGTATTGAAGGTACAGCACATACTACAAAGGCAGGTAGACGTGGTTGTAAAGTTTATGGAATTTCCCTTCTGAGCACAGATGGGAGGGGAGATGTTGAATATCGAGGGGGAAAGAAAGGGTGTGAAATAGCTGTTTAGGTAAGAAGGAAAGTGAATGGACTAGGGAATTATAGTAGAATTGGCAGCCAACACTGACAGCCAAGTTGAAGTTAGTCGTCCTGAATTTAAATCAAGACCACTCACCATCATTGTGCATTTTTCTCCAACCATAGTCAGCTAGAAAGGTGCTGGTGCCTTCTGGGTTGAGAGTTTAATTTAACCAAGGCTTTGCCAGACAAGTCCAATGAGGAGAGAAGAGACAACGGAGCTGGAATGTCACATAAGGGAGTTACTCTAATGATGGACCTTAAACTCTCAATTAGGGAAGGAGAGAAACAAAGATCTACATCAGGGATGGTGAAATGGGAGTAGGATCAAGGGGTATACATCCTGCTGGGATAACTGGAATTGCTGGAGTCAGAGTAAAGGTTCCTCCCACGATCCACAACTAGAGGGTACCCATAAAACCTTTAGTTGGCCGAAATGGCATTAATCAAAGAAACAATTACCATTCATTTACATGTCTTTACTTCATTCACCATGATCAAAATGCTTAATTATGCCCAGTTTTATGCGAAGTGTAACATCCTTATGAGTTCTCTTAGGCTTTTCTGACACCTTGGGACACATCTTGCTAACAGGTGCACAAGATAGATTGAGATAAAACCCAGATGCTCACAGCCACAGTTCACAGCTGTGGGGGCTTGATGCTGGGATGCTGGGTATAGTTCCCAGGGAAGGAGCCTGGGAGGGGGGCACTCTCAACACCTGGGGTGCGCGCTACCTCTGTCACGGCTCATGCAAAACAAAGGCTGAACACTATTTTCACCTTTTTGGGGGTAAAAAGTGAAAATCCCCTTCAGATTTCTTTCTACTAGTGAAAACAGGTACTAAAGGATTTTGGTCAAAGCTAAGTGGTATGATGTGAAGTTTCAAAAAGCAGGGGCAGGGGTACCTCTACTACAAGGAGAGATCTGGAAAGGAACGAAGGGCTAGTCAGAAAGCTCTTTTCTCCTCTATCCTAAAAGGCAGTTATATTCCAGAGCAGGGGATGTGATTTGTCCTTATTTCTCTAGCCCCAGAAGCGCCTTTATAAAAAGTTCATATAATAGACATTTCTTGATGAGTGAACCACTAATGTGTTACCAATGTGACAATGATTTTCAAGTGACAGGGTGAGAATAGTGGAACTGCACTAACAAAGGAAGGAGATTATCTGGGTTCAAATTCAGACTTTGCCTCTTGTTCTCAGTTTGGAAGCTCATTTCTTCCTTTCTTTCTTTTAAAAGAATAGCTTATTGATTTTTTAAATTTATCTTTATTGTTGAGAGTATTACAGATGTCCCCTTTCTTTTCCCTGTTAACCCCCTCCACCCTGCACCCACCTGCCCCAAGCCTTCACCACACTATTGTCTGTGTCCATGGGTTATGCATATTTGCATATAAATTCTTTAGTTAATCTCTTTCCACCAACCACCTCCCCACCTTCCCTCTGAGATTTGTTGGTCTGTTCCATGCTTCTATGTCTCTATTTTGTTCATCAGTTTATTTTGTTCATTAGATTCCACATATGAGTGAGATCATGGGATACTTGTCTTTCTCTGACTGGCTTATTTCACTTAGCATAATACTCTCCAGTTCCCTCCATGCTGCCTCAAAGTGTAAGAAATCCTTTTTTATAGCTGCATAGTATTCCACTGTGTATATGTACCATCGCTTTTTTATCCACTCATCTACCAATGGGCACTTGGGCTGTTTCCAGATCTTAGCCATTATAAATAGCACTGCTGTGAACATAGTGGTGCATATATTTTTTCTGATTGGTGTTTTAGGATTCTTAGGAGATATTCCTAGACATGCTTATTGAATTTTAGAAAGAGAAGAAGAGAGAAAGGTGAAACATCAATGTGAGAGCAGAACATCGATTGGCTGCCTCCTGCACACCCCCTACTCAAGATCAAGCCTGCAACCCAGGCCTGTGCCCTGACTGAGAATCAAACCAGCAACGTCTCCATGCACGAGATGACACCCAACCAACTGAGCCACATAGGCCACAGCTGGAGGCTCATTCTTAACCATGGTGAGCTTCACTTGTCTCATCTGTAAAATGAGAAAAATGATAATTGCCCTGTGGTTATTGTGAAGATCATATGCAATAAGGTATGTGCAAGTGCTTTGCAAACTAAAAGGCTAATTAACAATAACCTGAAATTGCCTCAAGACAATGACTCACCCAGCAAAGAGAGAAACACAAGCCTCCAAGGACTTTTGAGGAAGACCTTTGCCCTCCTTCCAACCTCGATAATTAAGCAAAGCAGCACGTGTGTCAAACCCAGGCTCTGTTTGCAGTTTTCCCATTCACCTATTTCCCCTTTTTTGTGTGCTCCAGACCTCTGTGTCCTACCAGAAAGGAACAGAGGAAAAGGGAGGGAGAAAATCAGAGAGGGGAGGAAGAGAGTGGGATGCACACCAGACAACTTTGCAAAGATCCCATTGAGTCCTCACTCCACTGTTATTTGGTATTATCCTCCCCATACTTCAACATTATATAGGAGGTAAAAGACTCAAAGTTCAAGTTATTCAACCCAAATTATACAATCAGGACGTCGAAGAACACAGAATCAATCCCTTCTCTTTCTGACTGCAATGCCCAAGTCTTTCCTAATAAATACTGGGGTGTACAGCTCATCATCAAAAGCTCTCTTCTCTTCCCCCAAAAATTATCTTTTGGGAGAATTTCCTAAAGTCAAGCTCTCATTTGCTCTGTGATGCTTAAGCTCCTAGAGTAAGAGGATGATGTAATAAAAGAAGGGAAGTGTTTAAAATACCAAAATTGCTAAAATTCTTGGGACAAGGGGTTAGAACAACTTAGATCTTAAAAGAGCTGTCTTACAAGCCCGTCTTAGCTCCTAAGTAATTCAGAGGTCTATGGCAACACAATAGAGGGAAAGACAACTGGGCTATCATTCCAGGCTCACATTGTCAGGGCATCTCAGTGTTGAATGGTTACTGATCTGGATCTTTCTTCCACCCCAAAATAGACTGGCTTGAAACAACAATGTCCCTATCTCTTGGTTCTGAGGGTTGATAGGGTTCTCCTGGGTGGCTCTCTCAGGATTTATCCCTGCACTTATAGCAGGTGTTGGCTGGGCTGCAGCCATCTGAAGCTCATGGGGCTAAACATCCAAATGGCTTGCCCTCATCCCTGGCAAATGATGCCTACTGATGACTGGGAGTTCACTTAGTGCTATCAATCCGAGCATCTACACATGGTCTCTTCATGTGGCTTCGGCTTCTCACAGTGTGGTGGCTGGGTTCAAAGAGGGATTGTCCCAAGAGTGAACGTTCCAAGAAGTAGGAGACAAAAGCTGCCAGGCCAGTTAAGAGCTAGGCCTAGAACTGTCACAGCATCACCTCTGTTGTGCCCTATTGGTCAAAGCTGTCACAGATCCTATCCAGAATCAAGAGGGTAGAAAAAGAAACTCCACCTTTGATGGGATGGGAAAGAGGCAAAGTCACATGCAGAATAAAGGGGGGTTGAGAGAGATGTTCACTTTGGAAAATGTAACCGGCCACAGTCACTAGTTTAATAGCATGCCCAAGTTAGAATGGCCTCTACGTCAGTTAAACTCCTAGCCCCTGCTGGAGTGTCTGCCCACATCTCATATCATTGCTTGCTAGGCCACAGCTATACTCTCTCCTCTTTTTACTTTATTCCTACCTCAGAGTTTTTGTACTGCTGCCCAAAATGCCCCTTCCTTCAGTCCTGCCCATGGAGGCTTCCCTGTTATCACTGAAGTCACAGCTCAAATATCACCTATTCTGGGAGACCTTCCCTGACTAACACAGGATTCCACTTACGTCCTCCATAGCACTTGTTTGCTTTCTCGTCCACCATCGTTTCCTCCACTACAGCACAGGCTCCGTGAGAACAGTGACCTGGTCTACCTTGTCCACTGCGCATCCCCAGTGCTGGCACCGGTGTCCACTGCGGAGTGTTCGTTCAGTCCGTGTTTGTTGGATGAATGAAAGAACAGGTGAATATCCCTGTCAAGGGGCAGCCAGTGACTGCTTAGACTCCTCTTGTGACAGAGAATTCTAACTTCGTTGGCAAGTTATTTTATCTTTTTGACACATCTTACTCAATTCCTGCAAGACATTATGAATTTACCTAACTAGTCAAAACCTCCATTATTTATTCACTAAGACTAATCCAGGGCTTTCCAAACTGTGCCTCCAAGTGCAATAGCCCCGTGGCTCCAAACCCCAGGAGAAGGCCAAGAGGAGAAAGAGGAAAAGGAGAGGTAAGGGACCTCATCATCATTAATCACAGCAACAATCCTTTCATTTGTTTTATCTACTGCGGTTCTATATAAGACTTCATTTGAAACATAATTCCACGGCTAAAATAAGACTAGATGATCTCTTTGACTCTGCTCTATACCTTCAAGGGTGATATTTCTCACAGTGAGACCTTCCAACTCCCTGCAGCACGATCAACACAACATTGGGCACACGGGAAATGCAGATTCTTGGGCCCCGACTGAATTAACATTTCTGGCCATGGGACCAGGAACTCTGTATTTTAACAAGCAACCCAGAGGCTTCTTACGTGCTCAAAAGTTTGAGAATAACTCCTTATGATGTGAGAACATCTGATAAAATACTGAAATATACTGTCATGCAATGTAGAACTCTTCTTCCTTTGGAGTCATGTCTTTTCTCAGTATATACAGAATTTTTTGGAGAAGTAGGCATGACTGGCTGACCTCAAGATACCCAGAATTTGGACTTTTATCTCCTTGCCGGAGCCCTGATTGCTCCCACAATTATCTCTTTGTAGCCCAGTGACTGAGGCTAGAACATAAATACATGTACACACACACACACATACACACACACACATACACACCTGCCAGTGGCCAACGTCACAGCCAACCTACTGCCTCACTCAGCTGAGTCCTGCCAATTAAGAACTTCTTGAGTGGTTTAAGAGCAGGGCCCTTAAAATTCCAAGCATAAAGTAGCTAATAAGAGTATCATGTTCAACAAAGTAATAAAATAAAAGGAGAGACAAAAAAAAAGCAGCAAAGTTTTCTTTGTGATCATTGTTTAACACTGTATGTAATTAAATATTAATGAAAGTATGCTACTTTCATTTTGTGAGCAATTTAATTCAATTAAAAATAAATGGGTCTCCTTGGCTCAGTGGGCATACTGATATACAGAACAGCACTGCCCTTAACTTGGTTTCCACTGTGTTTAAATCCAGCACGGAGAAAAGCTACTGAAATATAACCCCAGGCTTACTTGATTAACCCGTTAATAACCAAGAGCCAACCTCAGGCCGTCAACTGGGTAGAGCGCTCGCTCTGTGGCATTCACGGGGTGCAAGGCATAATACGGTTTCCTTAAAAAATACATTTATCAAGCACTTGTTATGTGGGATCAGGCACCTCTTAGATATCAAAACAGTAGTTATCGCAGGGGGTGAGATGGGCATTGACTGGGAAGGGGCAGGAGGAATCTCAAAACACTGAATCTTGATCTGGGCGTGGGTTAGCATATATATTGCAAATGTGCACTGAGCCCTACTCTTAAGGTTAGTGCACGTTACCAACTTGACTACAAATATTTCATACCTCAATGGGGAAAAAGAAACACTTCCCCGCCACCCCCCAAGGACCTCCCGTCTGGTATTAAGCACATGAGAGGCGACAGGGCATCAGGTGGTCCCCAGCTTACGATCTGGCTGGAAAGGCACATGAGAACACTTAAGCGCACTTAATTTGTGATAAAAACACACAAATCTCAAATCACCCTTAGGACAAAACCTACAAAGACGAGGCAGTCAATGCTCACAGTCATTGTGCAGGGGCGCTCACAGGGGCACCACATGTCCCTGGGAGTCCTCTCTCTACAGGCTCTGCTCCAGGGAGCACGGGGCAAGTGCACCCCCAGTGGGGAGAAGGAGGGGGACAGTGGAGACACATAAAATGGCTTGGAGCAGAAGCAAGGAGTCAGGGAACCAGGAGGTCCAGGGTCCGATTCACCCGGTGTCAGGTCCGCCCGAGCGGGGGTACCCGAGGAATGGGGTGGGTGGGGGTGGCAGGTGGGCAGTGAGGAGGGTGGATACACTTGGCCCGGCCCAGGTTCCAGTCCGGTTCCGGGCTAACTTTCCGGGGCGGGTTTCTTGTCGCGGGCCATCTGCGTTCACAGGCCCGGGAGGTAATGGATCCCAGCGGCCACCGTGATAACCAGAGCCGCTCTTTCATTTCACCAGAAGAGCCGTTGTTTGGGAGTGAACTCCGGGAGTCCAGAGGCCGTGTCTAATAATAACAGTGTTATCAGGGCGGCAAGGCTGAGCCAGCCGAGTGCATGTGTGTGTGTGTCTGGGTCCCCAGGGGCCCGCGCCAGCCCTGAAAGAGGAGCCGGGCCCTGGTGAATGGAGAGGAAAATGCCAGCCTCTGGACAAAAAGTTTGCTGCTAAAAAAGAAACCCTGGCCAACATTTTACAACCTGGACGCATTGTTAATGTGCGGGTTTATCTGGCAGGAATAGGAAGCCGTGTGTGAAAACAATGTATTCTTTTTAGGTGCAAGGTCAGCGTTGGTTGGGCCTCGGGGTAACCGCCAGCCCCCCACCCATGGGAGAAGGCTCCAAAGGCCGGCCAAGGAGCTTCCTGGGCGGAGGGAAGTGCGCTCAGCCAGGGACAACGGAGGCAAGATGGTATCCCGTATCCTGGCCATCTGACGGGGAGCCCCATGCACACAGGCCTCCCTTACTCCCTGGAGCAGAGCCTGCAGAGAGAGGACACCCAGTGACATGTGGCACTAAGGCCCCTGGTCTAGTATGGGGGAGGGGAGGGCCCTGCAGACCCTGGCACATTGCTGCTCTCAGCAGAAGCCTCTCAGAGCTGTCCAGCCTCCTCCTGGGGCCTCTGAGTCAGAGCGGGGTGAATGTAGAGAGAATTCAGAAGTGCCTCTTCTAGAGCCTGCTCTCTGGGGAAGAAAATCCAGGTGGTTCCACTGGAGTGACCTGGGTGACCTTGTGCAAGAGATTTCACCTCTCCCCAAATCTTCAGTTTACTCACATGCAAAAGGTGAATGATAATACAGCCCACCACACAGGGCCACTGCGTGGATCAAATGAGATCATGGAAGGGAAGTGCTCAGCCGGCCAGACACATGGCCAACACCCAGTGAAGGGCCTTTGTGCTTGCTGTTCCCTCTGCCTAGAACACGCTCCTTTAGACAGGCCTGTTCCCTTGTCTCCTGCGGGTTCCTTCTTCATTGCTCACCACAATCTCATATACTATTCTCTTTTTACTTTTTGTTGTTAATCCTCACCCGAGGATATTTTTTCCATTGATTTTTAGAGAGAGTGGAAGGGAGGTAAGGAGGAGTGGGAAGAGAGAGAGAGATGTGAGAGAGATACATCTATTGGTTGTCTCCCTCATATGCATCGGCAGACAGGGGCAGGGATCAAACCTGCAAGCCAGGCACGTGCCCTTGACCAGGAAGTGAACCTGTGACCTTTTTGTGCATGGGCGGGTATTCTAACCACTAAGCAACGCTGGCCAGGGCCTTTTTACTTTTTTAAATCTCATTTATCGTCTGTCTTTTCCAAACCAGAGGAAAACTCTGTGAGATTAGAGATATGTGTGCTTTGTCTACTGCTGAATCCCAGAACCTAGAATAGTGCCTTGCATATAATAGTTGCTCAATAAAAATTAAATAAAGGACAGGTGGTGATGATGAAGATCAGAGTGTAAAAAATCCCAGGTTAATCTCCTGATTTCAAATTTCCCAAGGTCAGTACTCCTGGTGGATCATAAGCAATATGCATGTAGGAACAATGTCTTGTATAACTGGATTCTCCATAGCTAAGGCTGACAGATTTAGCACATAAAAATACAGAACATTCAGTTAAATTTAAATTTTTCCCTTAGTATAAGTACATCTCAAATGTTGCATGGGACATGCTTATAGGAAACCATCATTCATTTTTTTACCTGAAATGAATATTTAACTGGGTGTCCTGTATGTTATCTGGCAACCTTATTCATAGTCCTTATGCAGAGTAAGCTCAAAGTAAGTCATTACTGTATGAATGGACAATATGCTCAAAATCCAGAAAAATCAAAGTAAGCTTAAATAAAATAGGAAGGTCAGGCCCTGTGGTATGCTGGTAATGTTTAACAACTGACTCATCAAGGAAAAAATAAATCTTGATTTACAATGTTTGTCAATTCCCCTGGTGTAAATACTCCCACCATGGCTGATTTCAAGCTACCAATGACTGAATGAAGAGTTGGGAAGAGATGAGCACAATCAGTTATGACAAATAAGCATGAGCCAGCTTTAGCACAGATTCCTAAAAGCCATAGGATTGAAGAAAGAGACCCAAGCAAGCAAGAAAAATGAAAAAGAAATAACCCACCTCCACTCTACCATACCAAGACTTTGCTGGCCCCTTTCTCAAACACATTATCTCAACCTCATAACAATTCTAGGAGGTAGAAATTATCAGGCCCATTTTTTTTAACAAGTGGAGAAAATGGGGTCAGAGAGAGTTTTAAAATTGTCTAGTCACACAGCTATTAAACCAGCCCAAAGCCCACTTTCTTTCCCCAAACCAGTCGGCCTCTGCAGTCACCAAATATGAAAGCAATCATCAGCGATCATCAGGTCAACCTGTCCATTCTTCAGTGGAGAAAACTGAGGCAAGGAGTAAAAAGGTTAGCAAATTCCTGGCAGAGCTGGAATTAGAACCTATACCTCTTGATTCCTACCCAGTGTATGTGTGCCCCTATGTGTTGTCAAGTCAATATTAGGTAGGTATACATCAGCTTAGTTATATTTTTAAAAGTGTTGTGAGTCTGCAGTAGGGTTTTTGCTTTCTTGATCTTACCCAGGTGATTTGAAAACTTTAACCAGAACAGAGAGCACTGCTTACAAAGCAGTGGTCAGAACAGCAGTAGTGGTGGTGGTGGAGGTGGTGGTGGAGGTGGTGGTGGTGGTGGTGGTGGTGGTGGTGGTGGTGGTGGTGGAGGTGGTGGTGGTGGAAGTGATGCTGGAGGTGGTGCTGTTGCTGGTGGAGGTGGTGATGGGAAGGGGAAGAAGGGAAGGGTATTTTTCTTTTGGGAAGAAGCAGTGTTGACTCATGAGATGAAATGAGGCACAAAGTTCACAGAAGACCCCTGTATATGTCTGTCCTCAGGCCATGGGGAGCGGGCCTAAGCCTTCAGTTGGGCATCCCCTGAGGGCTCCCAGACTGCTAGAGGGTGCAGGCCAGCCTGAGGGACACACCCCCACCCCCCGCCGAGTGCACGAATTTTGTGCACCGGGCCTCTAGTAAATTCAATAAAAAGAAAAAGGTATTATTTCTGGGGTCTTTTCCAGCAATGACATCTATGATATTCTCTCTTAACCCCCACTTTTCCCCTTCCTCCGTCTTCTCACTCCCTTCTTCCTCATTATCTTCCTTTTTTTCTGTCTTTTAAAAAATCCTTTTTCCCTGTTCTTTCCCTCACCCCCCTCCCTCCACCTCCTCCTGTACCATAGTCTCCCTTTTCTCTGTCTCTCTTTCCTTCTCATTCTCTCTAACCTTGTCCCTCTGCCCCCATATACATACATACTGCTGGAACCAACACTGGCTGTTAATCAGATAAAAACTCTCCTAATAAAACAAAGAAATTAAATAGGAAAGCCAGGAACAGACCCGGCCTCGATGGAGAGGCTGCTCTTCAGAGCACACACTCCCCAGTGTTACTCTTTATTCCTATACGCTGTGTATTGACGGTGCCCTTCCCTTTTATCTGGAGAGCACTTTGCCAGCTACACAAACAAAAGATTATGCAGATTATCATAAGTATGCAGAAAAAAAAATCTTCTTAGCTAAACATCCCAAAATATAAGCCCCTAAATGGGAAAACGTGGGCATCCCAAGACCAGAGCGCCCCCAGAATGAGAAGGGTGCTGGCTTTTGCCCGGTTCCCTCGAGGTGAGCAGCACAGAACCCTGAGAGGCGAGTGTGCTCAGAGATGTCCCAGCTTGCTGCAAACTCCGAAAGCAAATGAGAGCCCTCAAGGCTCATTAGACCTATTTATACAGTTCTTCATTGGGAAAAATTAAACCTTCCAAACACAGATAAATATACCCCTGTGACAAATGAACTAGCTAGTCACATTGAAAGCCCAGCTTCAGCACTGACAAATGTACCAGTTGAGGCCCCCAGGCAAGATAAACATATTTCTTTATCTTGAATTCCCTTTAGTTGGGAGAAAAGGAACGCAAGGCTACCCTTGGTGTGTAGGTGTGGAGGCCTGGTGGAGAAGGGGCTGGAGGGGGGCGATGTTCACTGTAAGGTAGGAAAAGCTTGTGAAGGTCACCTTCTCAGTCAGGTCGCCAAACCGCAACACCTCTCCCTGCCCAGCTCTGCCCAGGCCTTCTGTTAACTTTGAGGGTTTCTCAACCCAGCTGAGCTGGCCACCAACTATCTTCTACCAACACGCAGTATCCTCGGAGACTCCACGGCACGCAGTGACACAGGGTGCCCTCAGTGGCTCGCGGCCTGCCCCTCTGTATTTCTCAACAGGCCCTATCTTTTCCAGGAAACACTCCTTTTCTGGGAAAGGTTGGCAGCATCGGAGAACGATCCTGGCAGGAAATGGCCAGCCTCATCCAAGGACCTCCGAGAAGAGATAGTGATAAGATAGAGGAGAAGAAAGAGAAAGCTTGGCTGACTCTTGGGATCTGCGTTCACGGTCTAGAACTGCTCTCTCCAGTACAGAGGCCACTCGCCACGGGGGCCGATGAGCCCTAGAGAGGCGACTAGGCTGAAGTGAGATGCCCTGTAAATGCAAAACACACGCTGAATGTTGAAGGCTCAGGACAAAACAAAGGTGTGAGCTTTCTCATTAATAATCTTTGTATACTGATGACATGTTGAAATGATATACTGGGTTAAAGAAAATATGTTATTAACATTAATATTGCCTGCTCTCTTCCCTTTTTAGAATGTGACTACTAGAACTGTTAGAATTGCACTACCTTATATTTATTCTATTTCTGTTAGACACCTCTAGAGAATCCTTAGCTTTGTGCATTTTAATCCAGGTTCTCTTGAGAACCCATTTTCAGAGTTTGCCACTTTATGAAACCTTTTCATAACTAAACCAAAGTGGAACTGATGTGTGTTTATTTTTTCCCCAGCACAGGGCGCCTAAAGGTAAACGTATCCCAAGTCGTGAAATGGAAAGCTATACTCAGAAGTTACCTCATCACTTACCCTTGCCTCCTCCCACTCTCACCTTCAGAGCACCCTCTCTTCCCGGCTTGCCTTTGGGTTTAGAAATAGCAGAATGAAAGGCCGATAAGAACCCGAGGAAACCATCAAACCCATCTGAATCGGCCCACTTGACCCAACCCTGGAAAAACACAGCTGCATTGGTCAATTCTTTTTTTTTTAAAAAAGCAATAATTCTCACTTGTTTTCATATAGTAAATAATACTTATTCGTTGTAGAAAAATGGGAAAATAGAAGCCAAAAGAAGAAATAAAAATCATCCATAATCCCAACCCTCAGGCTAGCAGCTAGCTACTATTAACATTTTAGGGAATATCCTGCCAAAATTTTATTTTGTCAAACAAAAATGATAATTATAACATTTATTGAGTACTTACTGTGCCCAGGCAGTGTGCTGAACATTTTTAACATGCTATTCTTTATAATAATCCTAGAGTAAATTCTATTACTACTCCCATATTACAGTTGAGAAAAACTGAGACTTAGCAAGGTTAAATATCTTGGCCAAAGACAAACAGCTTAAGTGGCTGAACCAGTTAAATGCAAGTCCAAATGGGCCCTGGACAGTAAGCACTCAAGGAGAGAGACACTAGGTCATCCCTCATGAACTCGTTCTCTTAAAGGCAACCCTCCTGAACTCATTGTGCCTGCCTCAGCCCATGCAGGCTGCTCTTACAGAATACCATAGGCTGGGTGGGTATAAACACAGTGTTGACAACAGTGTTGGCAGCTGGGAAGGCCAAGGTCAAGACTTCCGGCAGATTCAGTGTGTGGAGAGGACCGGTTTCCTGGTTCATAGACAGCCATCTTCTCTCTGTGTCCTCACATGGCAGTTGGATGAGGGAGCACTGTGGACTGGGGGGGGTCTCTTTAATAATGGCACGAATCCCACCATAAGGCCTCTGCCTTCTTGACCTAATCACCTCCCAAAGGTCCAATGTCCAAATACCATCACGTTGGGAGCTGGGCTTTATGAATTGGAGAGACACAAACATTCAGTCTATAGCAGTACTATTTTTATGCATGTCCTAACCTACCAGTATCTGCTTTTTATTTATATATTTATTGACTCAACAGGTATTTATCGGACATTTTGGGGATATTCTAGGCAACCAGAATGCAGCAGAGAACACAATTAACAACGTTACTTTGCTCTCATGGAGCTTATAATTCAGTGTTAGGGAAACAGCAATAAATAAACAAGCCAATAGATATTATGTCAGGTTGTAAGTGAGGCAAACCAGTAAGAGGAAAAGACTGAGTTGGGTGATGAGGCCACAAAGTGAATGGAAAGGGTGTGGTGGTAAGAATCACCTGGTAGGTTACCTTACTATTTACAATTACTCATGCCTTACATAGGAAAAGCCGGCTAAGACAGATTGTTGTTGTTTTTAGGGAAGTCAGGGAAGATCGCACAGGGAAGGTGACATTTGAGCAGAGACCTTGAGAGAATTTGAGCAGAGACCCTGAAAGTGACATTTGAACAGAGGCTATTCGGGAGAAATGCCCAGGACTGAATGTGCAGAGAAAGCAAAGTACCTGAGATGGAGTGTGACTGGTGTGTCTGAGGAAAGTCAAGGGGCCAGGGTGGCTAGAACAAAGCCCGTGAATACTTCAGAGAGTTTTCCCGGGCGAGGATGGCTCACACGGAGTCTTTAGGGCCACTGCAAACGTTCGCTGTTAGCCTATGTGAGATGGAAGCCACTGGAAGGCTTTTAGCACAGGAGATATAACTTAACTTTTATGTTAAAGGGGTCACTCTAGCTGCTGCCTTAAAAATATATTTGGGGAGGCAAGTGATCTATTTTGAAGACAGAACCAATAGGATTTGCTGATGGATCAGATATGGCTATAAGGGAAAGTATCAAGGTGTACTCCAAGCTTTTCAACTTTGAGCTACTAGAAAGACGGGCTTACCATTAAGATAGGAAAATGACAATAAATTTTTTTTGAGGGAGTATAGAAATCAGGGACTTGTTTGAGTGTATGTTAAGTCTAAGATTCCTATCGATAAAAAAAGCTGTATATTATGAGTTTGGGGAATAGTCTAGGCTTCAGATGGAATTTGGAAGTTCTTAGAAGATAGATGGTACTCAAAACAGTGACCCTGAGTGATGATCTCTTGGCAGCGATGAACCACAACAGAGATCAGATCTTTGGACTAAATCCTTGGGCCTCCAGCCGGCAGATCTTACAGAGAAGGCAACAGCAAAGGGGACAGGAGAGAACAGCCCGTGATGCACAGGAATAACCAGAACAGAGGAGCACCCAGGCCAGTCAAGAACACTTTTCAAGTTGAAGGGACTTGAACTTGATCAACCCTGTCAAGTGCTGCTGAGAGAGTACGATATGGACTGAGAACTGGCCATTGGACGTGGCAATCTGGAGAGCATATATATGACCAATATAAACAAGTGAGACAAACCAAGAGATCATTGCGGAAGGACTCTGGGTCAAGGTAGGCAATGAACCTATACCCTTTCATCTTTCCTGTATCATGGTTCTTAGGGACTCCAGAGGGTCAGTTAGCCCCATTAAACTGTTCTGGCTAGTCTAGCTTGGCTTCCTATGTGACAGATCATCTCATTACCACCCTAGAAATACTGATGATAGAATCACAATCAAGTAATAGTTTTTTTAAAGAAATTAGTAATGATTGGTGGTGAGTTTCCCATTGGAACTTCTCAAGACCCAATGCACCCGTGAATACTTCTGTGAGTTGACATCTCTTGGACAAAGGAATATATTTTCCAGCCTTCCCTGAACTTACAAAGCAGGATGCATTCAGGCTCTCATGCCTCTACCCAGGAGAGGATGTATCTCAACAGCGGAATATTATAACTTGTATATGGTTGATACCCTGTCAGCGAGTGTTACATTAGATGAAGTAGTCACACTAGAATTAAATGGCCCAGATTCCATAAATAAGCCTAATAACCCCAATAACTGCAAATCAACTCCAGTTGCTTCATTTTTTTCTGTCTTTTGACAATAACAAGATTTGTCAAGTTTTCTTTCCAATTCCATCTTAAAAAATACATCGAAAGTCTTACAGACTACCGGCTCTCCAATCGCACGTGTACATGATGTGCTAAGCCTGTTTTCTTGCCTCTAACCCATCCTGCAGAGTTCAACTTGAATCTCAGGATTCACCACCCAGTCTTCCTTTGCCCTCTCCTTAAATAATTCTTCCAGAAGCGCTTAAATGTCCTTGGCTAAATCAGGTCCAAATCACATGCACGCGGGATATGACTCACTCAGCAAGGCCACACTTGGAATTCACTCAGTCCTTCAGTGTTAAGAGCGGGCTGGAGAGGTTTGATCCGGATGGTGATAGAGGAGAATTTCCAGAGCCTGAAGGAAGTGCCAATCATCGGCATGCTTCCTTCCTCCCAACACAAGGAAAGCTGGCTTTGGGAAGAAGATGGGCGGACCCGCTTTATTTGTATCTGGAGCCTTATTTTCTAAATGCAAAGGCCTCTAGAAATTTTCCAGAAGCAATATGACTAAGAATACAGAATTTTCTCAAAAATAGCCATTTTGAGTAAGTACAATGTTGCCTCTCTAAAACGCCACATGCTTTTTCAAAGAATTGGGCTGCTCCTCCACTCCTCTGAAGAGGCACAGAAGTGTTCTCCTTCTCCATTGCATCCACACTGCTCTAGAAGGGTCCTTTTTCATGAAGGGCAGCTCCTTTAAAAGGCCTATGTCTGTATGTGTATAGGTGAAGCCTTTGAAATATTGAAGAACCGTTGTAGATCTCAGCTGCTCATTAGTACAACTTCACAATCTACATCCATATATATAAAAGACTAATTTGCAAAGTGCCCCCTCGGGAGTTCGATCGCTCACTATGACATGCACTGACCACCAGGGGACAGTGCGGAACAAAGGGAGGCCCCAGCGATAGGCCCTGATAGCTGGCCAGGCCTAAGGACTCTACCCATGCACTAATTTCATGCACCGGGCCTCTAGTATTCTATAAAGAAGTTTCTCAAAGCATAGGCTGCATTCATTCATTCAACAAGTATTCATTGAGCACCTGTAATCTAAGGCACCATTCAAGGCGCTAGAGGATACAGTAGTGAACAAACCAGATAAAAATTATTTTTCTCATTTTTTACGTTCCAGTGGGACAAGACTGAAAACAAACTAAATAAATAAATGGAACATATAATTAGTTAGATGATGATAAGTGCTATGGAGAAAAACAACCAGAGGAGGTGGAGAGGGAGTGCTCTGGGTGAAGAGGTGGAAAGAGGGTTATAACTTGAAAATGGGTGGTCAGGGAAGAGTTTATTGAAAGGTGTCATTTGAGCAAAGATTAGAAGGTGTGAGGGTGTGAGCTTTGCAGAAATCTGGAAGAACAGTTCATGGGGAAGAAGGAACAGCAATAGGACAGGTCCTGAGGCTGGAATGTGCCTGGAATGTTCAAAGTACAACGAAAAGGCCCGTGTGGCCAGGGAGAGTGGGGAGTGTGAAGCCAGGGCAAGGAAGGGGAAAGGGGGCTCCAAACCATAAAAGTCTCTGCAGAGACTGGAGCATTCTCTCTAGTGAGAGGGCACCCATTGGAGGATTTTCAGCAGTTGAGGGATATATTTTAACTTACGTTTTAATAGGATCACTTGGCTGCTGTGTGAAAAAAGAGTTGATTTGGGAGTATGAAGACAACCAGGGATGCCAGTTAAGGGACTATTGCAATAATCAACGTAAATACTGGTGGTAGCAGGTCATTCATCGAAATTATCTGGAGCTTCTGTGCAAACCACTGTGGGAAACTGATACAGGGTTTAAGCCTCGGACTGACCTGCTGGCAAAGTCACAAACAAGTCCAGCTTAGAGGGCACAGTCCTCTTAGCATAATTAGGCTTGACCTTATAACACTCCCTAGATCTTATCTGGGAATCTAATGGGCTGAGGAAGTGCAGGAAGTATAACCATGGTGTAAACAAGTGAAACTCACAAGAACAAAAACAAGTGAAACTCACAAGAAAAGTGTAACTTTGGTAACCACTACCTTGTTTACCTCTCACTATAAAAAGCTTGGTGAGGCCTGCGCATAGTGGAAGTCCTTCCTCTTGAGTTGGACTTGCCGCCTGGTCCCCCAATATTCCCAAATTATCTCCTGTCTTTTCTTTTTCATTTGTTGTGCAACTCCTCTTCCAGACCCGAACCCTGAACCACGCAGGACCTGGAGGAAAACACTTACGACAAACCACCAATTCCGGATTCCATCTGAGATCCTTCTGGAACAAGAGTGTGGGGATCCCAGGACTCTGAGGTTTTCACAGGTACCCCCAGGTAGTGCTTAGGTATGTTAGGGTTTAAAAGTCATTCTTGTGCTATTATCAATGTATTGGAGGCCTGAAGCATGCAATTTGTGCAAGAGTGGGCCATCCTTCCCGCAGCTGCCAGCACCCGCTTCCCTCTGGCACCCGGGACCCGGGCTTTCCTCAAGCCGGCGGCAGGCACCCAGGACCTGGGCTTTGCTCTGGCCCTGGCTTCTTCGGAAAGAATGTCCAGAATGACATCTGGTCTAATTAGCATATCACCCTTTTATTATTATAGATGAACTCTCAACTCCAAATTCACCCTTCACTGCCTGCTCTGCAAAACTAGATCTGAGTCCTTTTCATACTTGTCCTTTGCCAGAGGACACAATGTTGAGCTCTGGCAGCAGAGAGCACTGGAGAGACACTGCAGTGGGAAAGGGGCTTTCTTGTGCTGGATCTGAAGTTCTGGTGCAGCAGGGGCCGGCAGTACAAGCAGCTTCTCCACTGCTTCACTTGCACCGTGTGGGCTTCTCCAGAGCCAGCTCCTGCATGCAGACACCTTCTCCAGCACACAGCTCATGCATGCAGACACCTTCTCCAGCACACAGCTCCTGCATGCAGACACCTCTAGCACACAGCTCCTGCATGCAGACACCTTCTCCAGCACACAGATCCTGCATGCAGACACCTCCAGCACACAGATCCTGCATGCAGACACCTCCAGCACACAGCTCCTGCATGCAGACACCTTCTCCAGCACACAGCTCCTGCATGCAGACACCTTCTCCAGCACACAGCTCCTGCATGCAGACACCTTCTCCAGCACACAGCTCCTGCATGCAGACACCTCTAGCACACAGTTCCTGCATGCAGACACCTTCTCCAGCACACAGTTCCTGCATGCAGACACCTTCTCCAGCACACAGCTCCTGCATGCAGACACCTTCTCCAGCACACAGCTCCTGCATGCAGACACCTTCTCCAGCACACAGCTCCTGCATGCAGACACCTCTAGCACACAGTTCCTGCATGCAGACACCTCTAGCACACAGTTCCTGCATGCAGACACCTTCTCCAGCACACAGCTCCTGCATGCAGACACCTTCTCCAGCACACAGCTCCTGCATGCAGACACCTTCTCCAGCACACAGCTCCTGCATGCAGACACCTTCTCCAGCACACAGCTCCTGCATGCAGACACCTCTAGCACACAGCTCCTGCATGCAGACACCTCCAGCACACAGCTCCTGCAGTCCACAATGCTTGGTGGCCTCTCCAGCATCCAGCGCCTTCAGTGCCAGGCACCCAGCAGCACCCCGCATCCAGCAGCTCCCCCCAGCACCTCATGTAATTTCACAGTAAGGTCCTTCAGAGAGAAACCACCTCATGAACAACTGTCCCTTTATCTCCTGGATGTTTATCTTAGCCCTGGATGTAGTAGCTGCTCCTTATATCTTCTATTCACCTTTCCAGTTATCTTTACTTATTTCTAGCCAACCCCTCAATACTCCAGTCCCCTGTTATAGCTAGTAATTTTTACTTTAACTTTTTTATGTTCAAATTTTTGTGTGGATTCCCTCTTCTGATTAGACCTGACTGAAACATACATCACCACACACCTGGAAGTACCAATATCCTTCCCACAGAGTAGATAGTTTCTTGTCTTTTTTCCTACCTAATTACAACTGGAGAAACTGTGGCCCCTTGGATTAGGCAGTGTGACCTAAAGATTATAACTATAAGCTTTTGAGTCAAGGAAACTTTCAATTAAAACTAGTTCTATATCTCAGGCTAGTTACTTAAACTTTCCTGAGCCTGTTTTATCATCTGTGAAATCCACACTTACCTATGGAAGTAGAACTGACTTCCACGGGGCTAGTGTGAGGGTTAAGTGAAATGACACATGTGGTCAAGAATTCCACCGGCATGTGCCAATGTGATGGTGGCTGTGCCTGCTAAAAAATACAAAACTCCATTCCTCCCTGCTTGTGCAGTCAACGTGCTGGCAAGTCTGCCTGTAACCAAGCCGAGTGACCAGTCTGGGTCCCGATGGTCAGAGCTTGTGCCATTTCCATGGGTGGCTGAAATGTCTGTGCTCCCCTCCTCGGCTTTAGTCCCTCCCCTCACCACCAACTCCAGACTGAGGAGTCATAAAGAAGCGCCGATTCTTGAGACGCATGACCTCTAGACACAATTTATCAGAAAAGTCCAGAAAGTACTGTCTGAGACAACAAACAATGTGAACCATGTGTGTAACTTTAAATGTCCTACTGCCACATGTTAGTTTTGTTTTTTCCAGAAACTTGTCCACATTTTTTGTTGTTGTTAATCCTCATCCAAGGATATTTTTCCGTTGATTTTTACAGGGAGAGGGAGGGAGGGAGAGAGACAGAGAGAGAAACATCAATGTGAGAGAGACACATCAACTGGTTGCCTTGCACAGGCGCTCTGGCCTGGGCTGGGGCCAGAGGCCAGGACTGAGCCTGCAACTGAGGTGAGTGCCCACAACCAGAATCGAACTTAAGACCCTTAAGTCCTCTGGCCAATGTTCTATCCACTTAGCCAAACAGGCCAGGGCTACTGCCACATCTTACAAAGCAAAAATAAAGAAGTGAAAATAATTTTAATAATGTAGATTATTTAATCACTTACATATAGTGTATATAATAATATCACTTTAAAATGTAATCAATATTTAAAATACTATTGAAATATCTCACATTTTTTTCTAGTCTTTGAGATCCAGTACGTATTGCATGGTGACAACATCTCTTAGTCCCGGCCAGCCACATGAAGTGTTCCATAGCCACATATGGTAAGTGACCACCATATTAAACAGAGTAGCTCTACATCATCTAGTCCCGCCCCCCCCCCCCCCCCCACTCATTTTAAGAAAAGGAAATAGAGGCTCAAGTAAGTTTTATGAATTGTCCTTTCTAAGTCACACAGCTAGACAGTCACAAAATCAGGACCAGAATCCAAGGCACCTGACACCGGAGTGTAAAACCCAACCCTGTCCTTCGTTAGCTGTGTGACTCAGGGAAAACGTCCTAACCTCTCTGAGCTTCAACTTCCTTTTCTATAAAAAGGAATGATAATACATCCCCAAGAGTTGTGCTAAGGATTAAATAAGGGAATGGATGTAAAGCACTGAGGCCATAGGAATCGCTGGCTAAATGGAGTAATGTTATCATAATCAACGTCACCAACCACACGGCCTTTCATCCACCCTCAGCCTCAGCTGGCGGGCGGCAGAGAGGGGCGGCCTCCCATTGTGCGCCACTGGCTTTGGATGTGGCCTTAGTCTAACCGACATGAACAGTGTTTTGATGCTATACATGCCCATCAAAGCTTTAGCGCAGCTCTTCCTCTATTTCCAAGGTAGAAAACAAAAAGGGGAGTTTCCTTTCAAGATTCTCTTCGTGAAGAAACAATGATTAATTTTTAAAATTTCAGAGAACAAAGTTATAGGAAAAGAATCATTAAGTGCCTCACCCACCCCATCCCGGTGACTTGAAGGTCCCTTGATTCACCTAGCTGCCCTATTGACCTTGCTTACCCAGCCAGAAGCCACAGTGCTTGCTCAAAGGGAGATAATGTCATTTGTTGACATTTCCCAGGTGACAACAAAGTCAAGTTCTCTTTTCAGGATCTGAGTCTTTGCATATAATTAGCAGATCAAATTACCCTCAGGGAACTGAGGCTTGGCATTCCTCATTGTCAAGAGGAACCATAGCCTTTGAGAAAGGGAGGAGAGGGAACCACCTACATTTCTCTGGGCCTTTTTTCATGTAAGGATCACAAATGGCAAATGGAGCAGTGAATGAGGGAGGAGTAGAGGGTTCCAGGGTCTATTCCTCACTCATCTTAGAAATGACTTCCATGGATATACTCTGGAAGTTAGAGCATAAACTGAGATCAGCAATTAGAACATTTTCACTTTCAATTACCAAGTGTCTGTTAGGTATCCTACCATCTGTATAATGCTTGGCTAAAAATTATTTGTCAATTTCAAGAAATTTACAATCTACTTTGGAAGAAAATGTGGAAGACGTGGGTTAACATAATGTAGATGGCAATGTGTTATACATTATATATTAATTATTGACATGTAATTACTCATAGAATATAAAATTGTTAATTAAAAGAATTAAAGATATGCTATGCTAGTGCTTAGGAATGAAGAGATGTGAAATAACATCAGGCTGGATGACAACTAAGGCCTTAGAGAGGAGGTAGAATTTGAAACATCGGTTGAATTTAAATGTGATGGAGGAAAATTACAGAGGACTGTGGAGTGGTGGCTGGAGGTGAGACTCAGAGGAAGAAGTCAAGGCATGTCGAGGTGACTGAAGAGATGGGTGAGGCTGATGAGAAGTGGGAAATAGGTTGGAGAGGTGGGTTGTGCCCTATTTTGTCAATGGGAGGTTTTAGCATCCACTCCGTGCCAAGCCCTCCACTGGGCCTTAGTGACAGCGTTGCGTGTGAAGCCCCCGGGAAGCCCCCGCTGCAGCCTAAATGCCAGGCTTCTGGGAGGTGGTCACATATTTTAATTTTATGGTGGTCAGCCTTCACACAGAGAGACTCACTGTAAAGGACACCTTCCCCTTCCCCTTGCACTTCCAACCACACGGAGACTTGCCCGCAATGGAGTGCGCGATGCAGATTTCTGACCTTGAAATCCAGACTCAATATCAGGAACAAGAAGAATAAAAGTGAAAAGTGGGAGAAGATACCCTGGAGAGGTTGGCTAAGAAAAGAACGCATGGGAATCACTGCCACTAGGGTTCTTGGGAATCTGAGAACTTTTCATAGAGGTGACCTTGTGGCATTTGCACCCTGAGCTGGGCTCCCTGAAGACTATAGGATGATAGGTCTGTGAAAGCCACGCGCTCATGAGGAGGCCTCCTCCACAAAACTGGAGGCAGCTTTCACTATATGGATGTTTAATTCACCAAAGGCACATTGTCTCCGGTGTCATTATATTGGCAGCTGCTTAACCTGGCTTTGCAAAATAAATATCCAGGAGCTGGTTGTAATTACCTCCTGCCCTTTGGATACTTATTTATGCCCCCTATTTTACATAATGCTTGCCTTCTCAGACTTCCCTTTCCCTTCCCTCTGAGTTTCTCTTAAAAGTCTAGCAGGATTCTTAAAAACAAACAAACAAACAAACAAAAACTTGAAAGCAAATTTGTCCATTTAGTTACTTCAGCCTTAAAAACCTTCCCAGTGAATCTTCTCTAAGTTCCCAACAAATTTCTTGGCTGTCTGTAAATGGTTCTGATAAAGAAAAATCAAATTAAAGTGTAAGTCCAAGAATTCCACCCCATGCGTGTGCCCGAGTGGTGTTTTTGTCCTCAGACGCGGATCCTGCTTGAGCGATGAGCACTTTTCCTGACAACAGACCACTTCCTGAAGTCCCACCTGACACTTACACCAAGAGCCACCCTCAGCCCAAGGCTCTCCTTCCCTTCCTCATGGGTCCTCCTTCCCTTTCTTTGCTGGGGAACTGAAACCAGATGAGTTGCTGACATCTGGTGGTTGCTAAGCAGAGTGTAAACTCAGCTTTAGAAGGCTTTCCACCCCAGGTTACACTAAACTCCCCAGCCTTCAATTCCTGGAGGCCTCCTCTTGAATGGGAACGTTTTTGTATCCAAAGGGAAAGCGAGAATGAAAACTAAGAAGCAAGGGAAACCCTTTCCCGTGGCACTGAGGAGTGTGGGCGACCAGAATAAGACATCAGCTCCTCTGGAGGCATCCAAGACTCCGTGGATTGGACACGGATTGGTCCCAACATACTACCTGATGAGGCAGGGAAGGTGAGTGGCACAGGGGACTCCCTTTTGGTTAAGGGTACGTTTTGCTGTTGTTGCAGCTGGAAAGAATTCCCCTCAATTCAGTTGCTCTTTGCCACTCAATCACTTTAGAAAGCTCTCCCTTAGTTTGGGGCCATAGAGTAGACATGGTTTCCGAAGCATTGGGAATTCCTCTACTCTTCTGCCTCGAGGCACACAGACTGAGACCAGTTCCCCTGGGAGTGTAGCGGACCCCGATCTCTGCTCACAAAAGTTTTCTGAACTCCATCTCCGGAGAGAAACGTGGGGTTTTCGCTCTGGGTGGGACAAAGGTATCCACCAATGAGACTCTCTGAGCCAGGAGGTACGTCCGGTAACTCTGGGGAGAAAGGTTTCACCAAGTCACAGGCAGAAAGGGCAGCCACTGTTCTGAAGTAATATTTGACGTCTTCATAGCTCTTATCACTAAAAATAAATGTATTTTGTTTTCTTTTGGTTCTTCTTTTTTTTTTTTTTTAATTTGTCATGTCCACTCTTGCTTTGCCTTCTCTACTCAACACCCTCGATCCCAAACTGGAAAGTAAACTTGAGAGCAGGGACTCTGCCTGTCTTGTTCGCCAAGTATATCCCCAGCACCTGAAACACTGTTTGGTACATAGTCATATTCTCAGATATTTGTTCAAAGAGCAAAACGACAACACAGTCCTACAGTTCCTCCTGCAGCCAACAGAAGCCCCTGCTGTACCTTCCTTCGCTACAGGAACCCCACAGGAGGGTCATGTGCAGGACACCATGGCAGCCCAACAGTGTCTCTCTAGTTGTCTCACTGGGGACAGCCTGGAACAGAGGGCAGACACCTCCAGGCAGCCTCGCCACCTCCGGGTTCCTGGAGGGTGACTGGCATTAGGGATGAAGGGCTGCCTTCACCACAGGGAGAATGCTCCCGGGAAGGTTGAGTATATCGCAACATACGTTCTTGGTGCTCCATTGCTCTCTGGGTGTGCATGAGTCTGTAGGGATGCGAAAGGAAGTGTGTTGGAAAACTTTCCCTCTGTCTCCAACTAAATGGTTTCCTGAGGAAATGAGAAATGGAGGTGGGGTGGGTAGGAAGGAATGAAAAAATTCCAGTAAGGAAAAAAAAAAAAAAAACCACGACTTTTTTTTTCTTTGGAAAAGGGAGAGTTATTGGCAGACCTGAAATTCCAGGATCACAAAAGTCTTTTTAAAATTAAAAGCAAAACAAAACCAAAAAAATGGGTTTGACACACTAGAATAAGCACTTACAGGCAACACTTTTAATTTAAGGGGTTTGGGGAAACTGGGACCAGAGTGGTTAGAGCCCAGGGTTCATGTCCCTCCCCATTCAGCCCAGCAGAGCAGGTACTTTCTGACATCCATTAACATAGTTTATAGTTAAATTGCTGGACCCCATGTGGACTGAAAGGG
This sequence comes from Myotis daubentonii, assembly GCF_963259705.1. Taxonomy (NCBI): domain Eukaryota; kingdom Metazoa; phylum Chordata; class Mammalia; order Chiroptera; family Vespertilionidae; genus Myotis; species Myotis daubentonii. The sequence continues at coordinate 16,238,209 of NC_081857.1, forward strand.
CCTCTTTATCTTGAAACAAACAGATGAGGAAGGAGGCGCTCTCCTCCCCTCCCCGGCCTAGACCTGTATTTGTGAGACCACACCATGGGTTTTTCCACTCCAGTTATCAATCTTCCCTTGTTTGTGGTTCAAGAGAAAACAGAGAAGCACTGGAGGAAAGAGGCCTAATCAGAAAGGTAACTCGGCTCTATTTCAGCAGACCTTAAAATAAGGAACTTGGTCTGACTTTTCTTGAAGATTGGATGGAAATTTGGGAGGATCAGGATTCATGTAGGGGCTCTCTGAACTCCCCCCACACAAAACACCACCGCCACCTTCACTGAGCTTTCTGTCACCCACAGGCTGGTCCTGTGTACAGGTTTCCAACCTGGAGGGTCATGGGCAGTAACAGTCAAAAGCAGAAGGGAAAGCCTTTATTAAGTGTCTCTGCACACAGCACCATAGGAAACAATATAGAAAATAATCACAGCTACAAGTCTGCCAACTAGAATCTACAGTCTAAGAATTATCTAATAGCCTTTTCAGGGAATATCAAATACACTAATAACGAAGTTATTAGTATTTGTTTTATTTTGTTTCTAATACAGCACCATGTGGTGGTGAAGATCACAGGTTTCTGTATCAGGTAAAACCAGTAAGAATCCCAGTTTTCACCCATTGATGTGTGATCTTGAGCAAATTGTGAAACTTTCCCTGTGCCTTGCTTTTCTCATCTATGAAATGGGAATGAAAATAGCTATCACATAGAGTTGTCATAAGGATAAAATGAAGTCATATCCGTAACAAGTTTAACACAGTGCTGGCCGCATAGCAAATTCTCACCAAACGGCTGCTACTGGTATTGGGTCAAGAGAAACAAGAGCATCTGGTGAGGACCGGCTATGGGCAAGATCCTCTTTAAATATGTTACTCATTTCATCTCTTAAGAATCCTATGTGGTAACCACTGTTCTTACTCTCATGGTATATATGTGAGAAAAGTGAGGCAGCCTTGCCCATGATCACATACTAAATGGTGGACCCATGCTGTCTGGCTTCAAAGATTTTCTTAGAAAGGAAGGTCTACTTGTTGGTTTAAATAGTTGAGATGTAATTTTTGCCTAAAAAAACCCGAGTGGACGATTTCATCACTGTCCCCTTCTTCTGCTGACACCGGTCAGTGAGTGTCCAACATCAACTGGACTCTGTCTCCTTGGACAGGCGCCAAGCTCGATCTGGATGGATGACCTCTACAAATAGTCACCCTTGCCCTGGCTCCCAACAGAAAACAAAAAGGGGGACAGTTACATAAAGTCACACTGACTTACATTCTTGACTCTAAGTTGCTTCTAGGTTCCCAGAGCCAATACCGAGATTCGCCAGGAAACAGAGACTGATGTCCGATTCTCTTTACCCCTCTCGTGCCTTGCCATTAGCCTAGCTTGACTGGGAATCAGTGGCTGTTGACTGGTTTGGTTTTGCTCCCCGTGTTCCCTTAAAGGAAGACCAGCTCATTAAACACCAACCCAAAACAAAACACACAGGGTAGACAAAAGCTTATAATATCAGGTATTTATTGGGGGTGGGGGATGGGAGTTTGCACAAGGCTGGTTAGAATTACAAATGAGGTGTGTGTGTGTGTGTGTGTGTGTGTGTGTGTGTGTGTGTGTCTTTAAGAAATTGCTTAATTTTCAAATACTTAACACACCACCAAATAAGAAAGCATTTATTAAATGAGGATTTGAAGTATAGATTTAATGAACAAGTAACATAATCTTATCATTATGCTAGTCTGTACTTATAATATTTGCATAAATAAAGTTTGGCTCCTCAAATAGTTAAATATTGTCTCCTACAAACTTGTTTTGCTAATTGTCCTAGGAGACATTATTTCAATATAAAAAACAAAAGTCTGATTTTTACACCTAAATTATCCACATTAGCAGACATCGTATTACTAAGATGTTCATTCATTTAAAAGTTGTTTGCTTTGTATACTTGAAAAATCTATTGACTTAATCTTCTCTGGAGTCCTTAGCAGCCAAAGTGGTGACTGAGATCCATTCCGCACAATGTCCTCAAACCAATACTACATAGTTCCCTGACAGGAAGAAGTCAGAAGCTCAAGTTCAAATACAGAACTATCACTGCATTATGTGGGGACACCCAAAACATCACTTAACTTATTCAGGCCTCGGTTTCCTCCCTCCACCATAGGTTCCTTGGAGATGATGATGATGATGACGACGACGATGGCAATGGTGGTGATGATGATGTTGGTGGTGATAATGGTTTGTGGTGGTGTTGAGAGTGAGATAATGTTGATGGCATTTATGGTGGTGATGATAATAATGCTGCTGTTTATTTAGTCTTCCATGCCAAGGCACTATTCAAAGCCTTTGACTTAAGTTCACTTACAATATCCTCATAGAAACCCTAGACCGAGGGTCTCTTCCCAAATCCCTGCCTACTGTGAACTCTTGAGCAAAGGACATCTGGCAGTAGCCTTTTCAAACAGCAGCCTCAACAATATTTTCTGTCGTACAGGCCCTTCGTCCAATGTCTTTTTGACACGTTTCCCTTCAATAAGATATGTTTCCTCCACCTTGATCTGGGTGGGTTGAAAACTATGGCAGGAGTGACACTACATGATTTCCAAGACTAGGTCATAAAATGCATGATGACTCCTGCCTGGTTCTTCTTGAGATGCTTACTCTGAACCCAGACATGAGGCTGTGCGGAAGCTCAGGTTACAGGGAGAGGCCCTCTGCAAAGGCTGCAGCTGACAACTTCAGCAGGTTCTCTGCCAACAACCAACATCCATTACCAGACGTGTGAGTCAGGGTGTCTTCAGTGATTCTAACCCCAGTCACTGAGTCACCACCAGCCTTCAGGTCTTACCAATGGAGTTTCCATCTCTCAAGGCTCTGTCCCTGCTGTGGACCCATGATGAATTCCTGATCCTCAGAAGTGGGAGCATAATAAGACAGCTATGGTTTTATGTCTCTAAGTTTGGGGTGGTTTGTTATGCAGCCTGTAAGGTTCTCCACTCTCCCTTAGAGCCTAGACAGGAGCCAGACCTGAGACCTCCTTGTCCCTATTGCTAACAGTTGTGTGGCTTGTGGCAAGAATCCAGATAGAGGCCCACATACCATATGTCTGAACTTTTAAAAACTATAATAAGCCAACCTAACAAACTATTAAATGTAATTTGCTCTGTCATACTACATAGATAAAAATACCTCTATATCAACCTGAAAGGTTCTCATTTAAAATTCCCATATTCCTGAGAGTTCTGTATTGAAACATGGGCTTCTGGGAGCACTGGTCATCAGCCTGTGGTCTGCCTGCTTGCCCCATGTCTATCTCCCTCTCCACCCCGTACTGCAACACTGCAACCCCAGCTAGAATGTCCACGCTCCATCATACCCCTAACCTCCTCCTCCACAGCATATATCCAGCCCTTGGCCATCCCTCAGTCCTACAGGCCTACACACAAGTGACATGATCCGACCACAGGGCAGGGGGCATGAGCAGAAGGTCAGGCACCTACCAGTCTACCAAGGTAGAAGCCACACATGTTTAGGGGCTTAGGGCCATTTCAGCAGGATATTCCCAAGGAGGGTGTGGTCTTAGGATGAGACCCTCTTCTTAGCCCATGGGGAAAGGCACTCCCACAGGAAACCAGAGCAGGGCCCTCTAGGGAACAGGTCTGAGAACAGGAGCCTGAGACAGTAATGCTCCTGGCCTTCCCTTGACCCCATCTCAGAACTGAAGAGGTTGTAAAAGGCATATCCAACCTGATATCTTTCCACAGTGGCATGAGAAGAGAAAAGAACATTCACGGGCTTCTGGAAACACGTCACTACTCCATGCCCAGGACTTTAATACTCCATGCCCAGGACTTTACTACCCCATGCCCATGCCAGGCTCCTGAAAGGGATTGTCAGAACACTGCTATAGACCAGAGGTGGGGAACCTCCAGCCTGTGGGCCATATAAACTCCACAAAATCATTTGGTCTGGCCTGCCAAGGCATTAGGGGTGAGTTAATTCAATGTTTGACCGAATATAGCGGGCTGCTTTTTAAGCTGATAATTTTGTATGGCCCACAAATGATGTTATAAATATTCAAATGGCCCCTGGCAGAAAAAAGGTTCCCCACCTCTGTGACTGCCTCATAACATGTTCTCTCTCTCTCTCTCTCTCTCTCTCTCTCTCTCTCTCTCTCTCTCTCTCCTCTCTCTCTCTCTCTCTCTCTCTCTCTCTCTCTCTCTCTCTCTCTCTCTCTCTCTCTCTCTCCCCTCTCTCTCACTTCCTACTGTGTTCTCCAATCCAACTTTGCCATCTGTAAAGCCAGAAAATACATTTTGATTCCCATTCGCTTCCTTGTATAGAATTATCAGTTTGTTAAAACTGAAGGGGGAAGCCCTGAAGACTGATGAGCACACCCCCAACCTCCAACACCAAGCAGCCCTCAAGAGCTCACACCCTTAGGACCTCTACCCTGTCCCCTTCTGAATTATGCATTTCAGAGCCCCAGGAGACAAGCAAACTGGCTGATCCTTCCAGAAATTATTGCATCAGATGGAGAATGGAAAAGAAGCAAATCAATATTTGGATTTTTTAAAACTGTGTACTTTTAAAAAACTGTGTCATATATATTTTAAAATGTAAAAGTGTTAAGATGAGGAAAAACTGGGAATTGGTAAAATGGAGAAAAAGACTTATAAAGGAGAAAATGGAAATGTATTACACGGATGGGGGCAGGAGTAAGAAGAGAGCACATTCTCTGACTACCTTCAGCAGCATACCTATTCACTACTCCTAAAATCAGGAGGCAACAGGGCTTCGTGACCCTGGTCTGTTCTATTGGTGAGTTCCAGAGAAACCCAATCAAACCTCACTAAGTATGGAATTTGGCTCACTGTCACCCTTTCTGCCACCATCCCCATCACCAACAGAGTCTTCCTCCCAAAGCAAATCCCAACTGACTAGCTACCTTGTATAACTAGGCACAATAAGTTACCGTAAGCAGGCATCGATGAACAAGTGCGTTACCCTGCACGAGCGATTTAGTTGGAAATTCAGCTGCAGACTTGTTGTCTGTCAGGCTGCAGAAGTATTTAGGGTTGAACTAGACTATTAAGTTACAATAACAGTAAGGTCAAATTCATGCAATGACATTAAAAGAAGAACTTGTTTCCAAAATTAGCAAAATGATGTCCCCAATATATACACCTGGTATGAATACACATTTCTCATGAACTCGCATATCCATCAGAGAAGCTGGGCTGTGTGTGAGTTTTGGAACCCAAGCAGCAGGCAACGGAGAACTTAAGTTTGCACAGGGGTTGCCATCATTCCCCACTGTTTTCAATGACTTGTATTCTGAAAACACCTTCTATTTAGACAAATGTGACCTGGCAGTGGTGTTTGCTTAAAGATTATTTTGGTTTTCTGGGAAATCTGTGTAATTGATTCAGATTTTGAATGAGGGAGGAAACTGTAAACTTAAAACCAATTAAATGCTGAGCTACTGAGAAGCCCTGGCTCCCTAAGCTAGAGAAAGACAGCCCCGTGGGTGGAGTGGACTACAGTCAACTTCACTGCCCTCAAGTTGGGGAGGTTAATGGAAAGAACTCCAGAATGGGAACCAGAAGTGAAGACTCCTTATGGGGGCTCTGCCACTGACCAGCGATATGACCTTGGGCAAGTCACCTGGCCTCTCTGAGCTGCGCTCTCCTCCTGCATAAAATCGTGATAATGAAACCGCCTTCCCTACATCAACAAATGGTAGAAAAAAATGGTGAAATGGGTGACAAAGTTCCTTTTTGCATATCAGATGTACAGTACTAGGCTCCCTGCATATTTTACTTGACTTGTAATTGAATTTTCCACATGTGTTGTGTCTGATATTCTTCACCAGATTGTAAATCCCATCCGTACAGGAAACAGGTGTATCATAGTTCTGGCTTTGCCCATACTGGTGGGGATATCTATTAATACTAGCACTGGTGTTATATAATGCATATGAATAAATACTAGTGAATGACCAGAGAAATCAGATATTTATTTTTTCATCCCTGAAACTTAAGCACTGTTAGGGCACGAAGAATGTGTGCTATTTAATAGAAGGCAAAGCAATGTATGTCATTGAAAGAAACATCGAGGAGTTCTGGACAATTACTGGTGACTTCCTGTTTCCCTTACTGGAGATTCCTGATTCTCTGTTGTGGTGGTTGTTTTTTTAATCTTCTCTTCCTCGGTTTTCCCTTCGCTCTCCTCCCCTCATCCACTCCATTTTCCATCAGCCCCTTTTTCCTTTGGGCCCACGAATGGACTCTGGGTTAGAAAGTTACTGGCTGGGCCTCTAAAACCTTGTTGCTCAGACCGGCAGCCATGGCATCACCTGCCAGCTATTGACAATGCAGAATCTCCTTAACCACTGTCCACACCACTGCAGAGCCTAAGTGTCAGTGGGCACGTTTAAATTTGGGAATCGTGGCTCTAAAATGCAGACACCGGCATACACACATAGAACAGATCGAATCACTTGCTGAATCACAGAGCAAACTTAATTGCTGTGAGCTGATCACCAATTTATCCTATTACTCACACCATTTGATTCTCTCTTTCTTAGTCTAACTCACTCTTGTGTTGATTGGTTTGTTTGGTTCCTCTCTAAGCACCACCTCCTCTCAAAGGTTCAGAATGACAAATGAAGTAAAAATAGTGTCAACTAATCTTCTTAGCAAGTTGGGTAAAAAGTTTAGTGAGAAAGGAGGCACGAAGCACATTCTTAAAAGGATTTTGGATGATATGAGTGCAACCCAGAGGTCAGCTGCTCTCACCCCATCCCATGACGTTTAGCTCAAGCTGACTCTGCGACGTCCTGCAGGAAGTTGAATGCCCTCCTCAAGATGGATGCACATTCCCGAGGCATCCTTCTCAGGGCCACTTGGGCCTCTACGCTCGTGGTCTTACTCCCTGGTTTTTGCTATCGCTTCTCCTCTGGACGCCTCAGCAATGTGGACGGAAAAAGGCTTCTCTGCTTTGATGTCTCCCCTCCCCACCAGTGTGCACAAAGGCGCTGATGTCCAGAAGCTGCAACTGAAGGGGAGGAGACGGAGATGGGCTACACCCGAGTGACGTACAAATGGCCAGTGGGCATCATTTTGGTTCTTAAAGTCCTTCATCAGGGCTCCGCACTGCAGGGTCCCGTTCCCACCTTGCTGCCTCTCCCCCTCTTTCTTCTCTACCTCCCTCCCTTCATCTCTGGTCTTCACACCCCAAATTCCTGTTCTATTGCTTATATGTGACACTTTGGCAATTTTGTTTGTTTTGCAGGTATCTTCTTTTTTTATTTTTTATTTTTTTATTGCTTAAAGTATTACATAGGGTATTGCATATGTGTCCTTTTTCCCCCCCGCTCTTGACAATCCCCTGGCCTCCCCTACCCCCCCAGTGTCTTATGTCCATTGGTTATGCTTATATGCATGCATACAAGTCCTTTAGTTGATCTCTTACCCCCCTCCCTCCTGCCCCCAACCCTCCCCGGCCTTCCCACTGCAGTTTGACAATCTGTTTGAGGCAACTCTGCCTCTGTATCTATTATTGTTCAAAAGTTTATAATGGTCTCTATTATCCATGAATGAGTGAGATCATGTGGTATTTTTCCTTCATTGACTGGCTTATTTCACTTAGCATAATGCTCTCCAGTTCCATCCGTGCCGTTGCAAATGGTAAGAGTTCCTTCTTTTTTACAGCAGCATAGTATTCCATCGTGTAGATGTACCACAGTTTTCTAATCCATTCATCTACTGATGGGCACTTAGGCTGTTTCCAGATCTTAGCTATGGTGAATTGTGCTGCTATGAACATATGGGTGCATATATCCTTTCTGATTGGTGTTTCTGGTTTCTTGGGATATATTCCTAGACTAGTGGTTCTCAACCTTCTGGCCTTTTAAATGCAGTTCCTCATGTTGTGATCCAACCATAAAATTATTTTCGTTGCTACTTCATAACTGTAATGTTGCTACTGTTATGAATCATAATGTAAATATCTGATATGCAGGATGGTCTTAGGCGACCCCTGTGAAAGGGTCGTTCGACCACCAAAGGGGTCACGACCCACAGGTTGAGAACCGCTGTACCATACCCTCACGTTTTCAAATTGTTCCCCTAAACAAAGTTTCTTCCCTACAGAGCCCCTCAGTGACAGCTGTTAAAGTTGGAATGCTGTCGCCCACTGTAAGAGGACACACCAAGGCCAGGAGGATATTGCGGTGAGGCCAGACTCTGCTTAAGAAGTATGGGTGCTCCTGAGTTAGTGAAATGAAGACGTGCTCCAAGCTGGAGAGGTTAGAATCAGAGGGCAAGGAGACTTGGGGGGGGGGGTGCGGGGTGGGGGGGAGAGTGCAAAGAGAACTCACTTCTTACTGACTTTTTAGTCCCTGACTTAGCACCACATTGAACCAATTCTCCTGTACTTTCTAGGAACACACCGACTTAACTGAAATGAAATATAATTATGTGCCTTTTCTTCACCCCAGGTTCTATATCTCACCCACCCCAGCCCACAGCCCTTGAATCCACATACCAGTGTAGAGCTGTGGGGCTCTGCACAAATTCCTCATCCATTTGAACCTCAGGATCTAATGTTATTGAACAGGGTGTTAAATGCAACTCTCACAGTTCACTCTGCATTTTGGCTGAGACCCCAACGCTGAGGACAATAGGTGTTAAGCAGCAAGACACTCTAAAGAAAGAAATCCAATCCCCCATGCAGCGCCTACTAATGAGGGCAAAACTGGGGATGCGTCCTGCCGTTCACCCCCTCTTGCCTCTATGTAACAGGAGGCCCAGAAAATTAAATCGATTTTAATAAGATTAGAGAGGATGGATTTTTCCCTTCCTGCTCACCCACACAGAGAGGGAAAGGGGGTTTCCCCTCCTCAAAACCAGTGAGGAGACCCCCGTGGGTTTGAGCACACAGGAAAGGGATAGAGCTCTTGGGAGCAAATGGCCTGTGTTGCCTCACTCTGGCCTGAAAACCCGTAAGGCAAGAGTCTAGTTAAAGCTTCCTTTGGCAAACAAGTGCAGAGGGCTGTGGGGGGAGCAGCCTGCACTTCCGGCTTTTGGTGGAGCAAAGACACTGAGTTTTCCTATAAATCAAGTCTGAGTCATCTCAAAGGACCCTGGCCAACAGGACTCACATGCCTGTCCTGTCTAGCAGAGTAAGATGATTTCAATAGAAAAAAAAACAAACTTGGGTATGCCTTTTGATGCAGAAGGTCACATGCAGTCGGCTAAAAGGTGACTCAGAGTGCCAAGGAAGGAGAGGTCCCTGTTGAGGGAGCCATGTCACTAAGATGCCTAAGGAGGAAGAGGGCCAGCATTTGGGCCCTGCATGGAGCCAACCCCATATTACACCGCCCATGCCTGCTACTGCTGGCCATGCAGGAAGACTGCATTTCTCTACTTCACTTCAGTTAAGCTGGTTCCAATGTCTCTAGGTTCTGGGCAATGGAAAGCAGGAGAGAGTGCTGTGGGCACTCCCAGGCCTAGGCACAAAGTCCCCTGCATGGCTCTCCACTATTTGTTTTCTGCTCCCAGGGTGATCCTGGAGGCCACAAGTTGAAGATGGTAGAGCCACAAGATGAAAGGAGCCTGGATCCCTGAGTCACTGCTTGGAAGAGAGCTACCCTCACCTAATGGACATGTGACAAAATGGCATTATGCTAAAGAACTAAAATTTCAGGGATTTTTGTTGTGTTGTGTTTTTATTATTCCAGCATGGCTTAGTCTGCCCTCATCATGCAGCAGACATCTGTCCTGAGGCAGTTCTGATCAGGCAGAGGTAGGGAGGGGAGAAGCTTTCGTAAGAGCAGATACCAAAGTTTTTACATTACACTGAGAAATGGTGTTTAACAAGCATTATTTTATTTTATTTTTAAAAATTTTGAAGTAATTATAGATTCACAGGGAGTTGTCAAGATAGCACGGAGAGCTCTCAGGTTCTCTTCATCCGGTTTCCCCCAATGCTACACCTCCCATAACTACAATACAGCACCCAAGCCAGGAAACTGGCATTGGTGCATTGTGTTTATATAGTTCTGTGTCATTTCATAACACACGTAAGTTCATGTAAATACCAGTGACCAGGGGAATCAAGGCACAGAACTGTTCCGTCACCCCAAAGATTCCCTGGGGCCACCGCTTTATGGCCACACCCACCTCCCTCACCACAACCACTAATTAGTTCTCCATTTCTATATTTTTATAGAAATAGAAACATACATCTTGGGACTTTTTGAGACTGGCTTTTAAAAAAACAAAACAAAACAGCCTAATGCTCTTGAGAGCCATCCAAGCTGTTGCATGTCCATTCGTCTTTATTGTAGAGTAGTATTCCATGAAATAAGGATGTACCACTTATTGTTCAACCCATCACTTACTATAGGACATTTTGGTCATTTCCACTTTTGAACAAAAATCGGTAAAAGTTGCCATGAGCAATCATGCACAGGTTTGATGATGATGGGTTTTATTTATCTGAAGGAAATGCTCAGGAGTGTGAACGCTAAGTCATACAGTAAGTCTAGGTTTTGCTTTGTTTGTTCGTTTTTTAAGAAACTGCTGAACTATTTTCCAGAGTGACTGCAAGCATTTCAAATTCCCATCAGCAGTGTATGAGAGACCCAGATTCTCCATGTCCTCACCAGTGTTCTGTACTCTGACTATTGTTTTTTTAATATATTTTCATTGATTTCAGAGAGGAAGGGAGAAGGAGAGAGAGATGGAAACATCAGTGATGAGAGAAAAACATTGATCGGCTGCTTCCTGCACACCCCCTTCTGGGGATCGAGCCCGCAACCCGGGCATGTGCCCTTGACCGGAATCGAACTCGGTACCCTTCAGTCCACAGGCCGACGCTCTATCCACTGAGCCAAACATATAGGGCCCAACTATATTTTAATTTAATTGTTCTAATTGGTGTGCAGTGAGATCTCATCACAATCTAAATTTTCACTTCTCTGATGGCTGGTGATGGTGAACATCTATTCATGTTCTCATGTATCTTCTTTGATAAAATGTTTCTTCATGCTGTTTGTCCATTTTATAATTGAATTGTTTGCTTTTTTCCACTGTTGAGTTTTGAGAGTTATTTAGATATTCTAAATCTGCATCCATTTTCAGATATATAGTTTGCAAATATTTTCTCCCAGTCTGTAGTTTGTTTTTTATTCAATTTATCAATTTTTTTCTTTTATTATTATTACTAATTTAATTTTACTTTTCCCATCACCATTTATCCCCTCTATGTCCTAGTCGCCTGTGTTTTCATCTAAAAGTTTTATAGTTTTCATTTTACATTTAAATATATGCTCCCTTATAGAATTGTACAGGTGAAAGTTGTATAATCTTATTAACCAATGCTACCCTGATTATTTAACAGAATAAAATGTTTAAAAAAGAAATAAATATATGATCCACTTTTGTGCAAAATGTGAAGTTTAGGTCGGCTTGCTTTTAGCCTGTGGATGTCCAATCACTCCAACACCATTGACTGAAAAGGCCCTCCTTCCAGTGAATTGCTTATGCACCTCTTGTCAAAATTTAATTGTTGTATCTCTTTGGGGCTATTTCTGGGTTGATCACATTGTCCCATTGATGTAGGTGCCTATCCTTCTTCTGCCAGTATTGCAGAGTCTTAATGGATATTATTTTTAGTGTTTAAAAGTGGCTAGTCCAGGCTGTGGGTCTGCCTAACTTCTCAGCCAGTACACAGGAAACTGATCTAACAGGCTTTGGAGAGAGTGGTAGAAAAAGTCAGTGATGCTGGAGTGACTGGACATCCGTAGGCTAAAAGCAAACCGACCTAAACTTCACACTTCACGCTTCCCCAAGAAAGCACAAGGCACAAAGCACTAAGTAAATGTTCCCCCTGCTCAAGTCTCACCAAGTCCAGTTTGTTCAATAGGCAATTACAATTATTCACTTCCTAAAGGGTTTGATTTTTGTGTGTGTGGGTTTCACACATCACAGATGAGAAGCATTTAACAATGTACCTGGCACATTATGAGTCCTCAGATTTATTTGTTTGTCATTAATATTCAACGTATCATCATCTTCCTCACCCATGCTCCTCGCTGCACCCTTCCGAGTGGGTACACAGGGAGGCCAGCATTTCTATCCCTCAAGCACACCTCCCCCCTACACTCAGAAGTTAAGTATTGCCTTAAGGAATAAAACCCTGGCTTAGCACCTGTTAGCCTTCCTCACCCACCTTGAAGGAAAGGGAAATGTATCCAGACAGGTAATAGACCCCACGGTAGCTTAGGGAAGCAGGCATTTCCTCCTGACCTTCACAGCCACCCATCTGCCTTGTGCTTTCTCAAGTAAGGAGAGCAAGCTGGGCACCTAGATACTGTGCCCAGGGCCTGGGCTCCTGGGCCTGTGATGATACGTTTAGGGGATCCAGGACAGCCAAGGCAGAGGGCTGGAGGGGAAAGAAGGCAGAGGAGTCACTCATGTCCTTCAAGCCTTCCTCTGCCCTCCAGCACCGATCTGAAGCTTAGCCAAACCCACAGTGGCCTGGCTCAGCTCTCCCAGCTGGGGACCGGCCTGGGAGACCACACCAATCAATGGGTTAATAAGGATTTCCGGGTCTGGGGTAGTGAGGGTGGCAGCAGCTGGGATGAGGAAAGAGAGAATCATTATTTTTAATTTCAGTAAGTCAATGCATTAATAAAGGAGTTGGATGAAATGTGAACATGGTAGTGGTTGGGGGTGGGGGTGGAAGAGGGGGGTGAGAGAAAAGTCCATCACTTTCTAAACGTTCGCCTGCAAAGGGCAGCCCAGATCTTTGAAATCAGAGTGGAGAATTCTTCAAGTCTGGTAATAGCAAACACTCTTCACCATGCCCTGCAGTGGCTGCTGACTGCAGACAGCTTTTTTCCCCCTCAACAATAGAAGAGATGGAAAAGAAAAGGCAAGCTTGCGGCCTCAGGGTTTTTTGTTGTTTTTTTTAAGGGCTCTTTCCGCTCCAACCTACATCTAAGAGGGAGGGAAACTATCTTTTGTTATCACTCAATCTCCCTTAAATTTAAGAACAGCTGGGGATATTTTTCATGATTCATTAAATTCACATCATTCCAAAGAAATCTTCCTGCCGATTTATCTTTGCCTCAGCGGTTGGGGAGCCAGGAGTGCGCTGGTCCCTGAATGCCGTCAACCTGGGTTCACTGTTTTGGGCTGAGTCTGTGATCTTTCATGCTGGAATATCTTTTTTTGAGGGTGAAAGAGAAGTGGGAAAGGAATAGGGGTATTGAAATGAGTCTTTCCAGTCAATTTTTCCCTTTCTGGAGCTAAAGAGAAAGTCATATGGCTGTCACAGCTAAAGACTAAACCCCAGCGAATGTCCTCAGCAGGGAAGAATAATTGGTAAATTCTCTAATTAGAGTCCTGTTTACTCTTCTCTTTTCATACAGGCTAATCCTTGTGTTTAAAGAAGATATTCTGCCTTGATTAAAACCACCGGTTTTAGTCGGAGCCACAGTAGAACCCAGGGTAAATGCAATGTGTTTGAGTTCCCATAAGTGTTCATTCATTTAGCCATTCATTCATTGAAGACAACTATATATCGAGCGGTAAATACAAATATGACGTGATCTGTACCCCCGGGCGCTGGGGCAAGCGTAACAGACAGGTTTCATTCTCTGTGCCAACTGTCACCCACTGGAGGTGGCTTTCTAGAGCACTGTGAGGCCACTGGCTGGCTTAAGGGAAAGAAGAGCTTTCCCGGGATTATTGCTACCCATCAAGGAGGCAGGAAGGTGGTAGGTGGTACATACTAAGGATAGAGACTATGCCCCTCACCCCCATTATTTGTTGAACCCCCAGGGAGTACAGACAGAGCACTGTGTGAAGGGCTTTCAAATCTTCTCCTGCCGTCCTCCCAGGGGCGTACAAATGATCAGAGAGGTGGTTGGTGAAGCGCTGGAGAGCCCATGGCTCCAGGAGTCCTGGCCTTTCCTTCTCATGGTCTTTAGTCAAGTGACACAAGGGCCCAGGCTCAGTCAACATGTTCGCATGTGCATACCTGTGATTAAAAAGTCTTTGGTATTATGTCACTGTACTGCAAGGGCAGCACAACCCGGAGATGACAGGCTCATGTTTGGGAACCAGCTGTCTGGGTTACACCCTGGCTCTGCCACTTCGTAGCTAAGGAAAATTGGGTAAATTACCTAACCTCCCTGGACCACAGTTTTCTCATCTGTACAGTGGGGAGAAGAGCACCTGCGCACTGGGTCGTTAGGAAGGTCAAGAGAACTCCCACAGCGCCTGGCTCCTAGTAAGAATCCTGTGTGTGATCATCAGGGCTGTTGTGGTTGTGGTGGGTTTTGCTGAGGACCTAGCCTGTCAGACACTGTAGCTCAGCAGTTACACTCTCCTTCCACTCCCCCCTCTTTCAGTTTCTCCTCTCTAATAGAATTATGTTCGAGAAGAGAAGAGAAGAGAAGAGAAGAGAAGAGAAGAGAAGAGAAGAGAAGAAACAAAAATTTGCATGTCTCTATTTTAGAGTTCATGAGAGCCCCACCTCCTGAGGGATTCGCTGAGGACTCTTCTATAAAAATCAGGTGTAACCACATCTGCCTCTTGTGGGAGTAAGAACAGTAAGCTTGTATTTCAACAAGCTTTCAAGGAACTCGATAATGGTGACACATTAACTGATAAATAAGAAGCCATGGGCACAGTCACTATCCCTGAATAAGCATAAAATGAAAAGCTTAAGGAATTCCGGTGAATTATAATTTCACTAATGTTAACGGTGGGGAGCCATTCTGTCCCCTGCACGTTGTTTTGTGCCCTTTCTGCCTGGGGGCCAACGAGTGCTATATCTGTGACTGTCTGTCCATGTACAGACCCCTGTAGTGGACACCGTAGGAATGTTCAAAAAATGTATCAGACTTAGCTTCTGCCCCCAAGGAGCCCGACTGGGCAGGCTCCTCCTATACCCATCAAAAGGAGGAAACCATTGCAAAGCCAGGCATTACCACAGGGCCTCTGATTGCTAAGTGACAGGGAGTGAGGAGGGGTCTGGGTCAGGGCTCATGAGGACAGACAGTTGGATTTGAGAGAAATGTTAGATGGCAAGTCACTTGAACTGAGGTCTTAATGGGAATGAGGGAAAAGAAACTAACAGGTAACCTACAGGAAGCTAAGTCCTCAATGAATCTGTCTCACTTCCTCTCCAACAAACCTCCTGGTTGATAGTAACTCAGCACTTTATCATGAGAAAATGGACACTAAGAGTCGTGAGGTGGAAGATCCCTGAGACTTGCAGACCTTGATCAAGCTATTTCTTGGAAGCACAGAGGTTGAGAACATCAGACATCTAAGGCCTCAGAGAAGAAAAGATGATGGCTTCTGGGAAAAAGCGAAGAGGAGGAGATGGGACAGGTGGGAGGAGACTCCCCACAGAGGTTAGGAAAGAAGGTGTCAAGGTGAAAACTCCCTGTGTAAGAAACAGAACCCAAGGTGGGGCGAGATGCCTACTTACCCATCTTTCGCAGCATAGACATCCTGCCTTCCCTGATCCCGGCAAGCTGAGTTAGGTGCCCTTGTACGGTGTCCCCATGGCACCTCACACTCCCCATGCCTTAGCACTCCCCCACATGATTGTTGTGACCTACCTCCCCGCTCATGTGTTATGCTCTGTGAAGGCCCAGTGTGATGTCCCCAGCACTTAGCCCAGTGCCTGGCTATATAGTCAGCACTCCGTGAATATTTTTAAATGAGCGATTGTCCCAATATCACTGTGGAATAGAGACAGAACAAAATATGCCCTCCTTAGAGCCTTGATGGGTGTTTCCCAAGCCCTCATCCCCGGTGACTTACTACCACAGAGACTCTAGGCCTCCCATGGGCCTCACAACTCTGCAACCCCCTTCTCTCTGAGCCCTGGCTGAGGCCAAACTGGAGAGCAAAGGGCACTTTATCTTTGGAGGCCAGGAACCTTGTCAAAAAATTATTATAAAGAATTGCAAAGTGATCAAAGTAGAGTGTGAAGCCAAGCACGGGTCCGTCTAAGCCAGCCGTGGGCAAACTACGGCCCGAGGGCCGGATCCAGCCCGTTTGAAATGAATAAAACTAAAAAAAAAAAAAAAAAAAAAAAAGACCGTATCCTTTTATGTAATGATGTTTACTTTGAATTTATATTAGTTCACACAAACACTCCATCCATGCTTTTGTTCCGGCCCTCCGGTCCAGTTTAAGAACCCACTGTGGCCCTCGAGTCAAAAAGTTTGCCCACCCCTGGTAAGCACAGTGACCTGTGCTGCTGCTGGGTCACACTCCACACGCATTTCTCCGTGACCCTGTCTGCAGACAGTCTGACACGCTTTCCCACTAGGGATCTAGGAACTGTCTCCTCAGGAATCAAATGACTTATAAAGATGACCAACTGGAGTAACCAGATTAAGACTAAGAAATGAATCAGGAATGGTGGAATTTCTGGCCCCTGTGGCAGAGATCATTTTCGATGGGGCTTAAAGGGATGGGCAGGAACCTTAAATTTCATTATTTTGCTAATACCTCATTACACATTGGGCTTCTGTTTTGGTGTGTATTTAATATCCACACATATCTTGAACTGAGAAGAATTTTTTCTAACCTCATTATATCCAAAAGTCAAATGAACACTAAAAATTGGGGAATTCATATAGATACTTTGAGGCTTCATAGTATAAAGAGAATAGAAATCTTCTATCAGAACACCTTATAGGTAAGCCAGTGTAACAATGGATCCCAGAACTGTAAATGGTAGAGGGCTGTAACAGATACTTTACAACAGAATGCCACATGGTTTCAGAATGTACTACACTTCAGGGGTTCTCAGCCCTGTCTGTTCATTAGCATCATTCTGTCAGGATTCTAACCTACTGAGGCTGGGGCTCCAGATCAACTGAAGCAACATTTCCAGAAGTATGGCTGAGGCAGCAGACCTGGGCACGCCTGCCCTAAGTGAGCAGGTCCAGTATCAGTCACGGGGCAGGGCGTTCCTGAAATGCACATTAATGTGGTGTGACTCCAACTTCAATCGGAAGCCTGTTCATTTAAATCCAGGCCTGAGAAGGAGAGCCAGCTCACTTCAACTGTCATCCTATATAATAAAGAGCTAATATGCTAATAAGACTGAAGAGCACAACGACCGTCCAGAAGACATTCCGGACGAAGTTGGGGCTGCGAGGGCTGAGCCCTTGCATGAATTTTGTGCATTGGGCCTCTAGTTATTATATATTTGAAAGCAGTGAAATCCCTTCACAAAAAGAAAAACAGAAGACTCTAACTTAAGCCTAAAATCATCAATAAAATTTCACATCAATTTCATCCCATGGTACAAATCCCAATTTCTATGGAAAACTGCCTGACCCTACAATGCAGCAGGAGCTTGTTCTAATCGCAGGGGATGGATTCTGAACAGGTCCCCTTCTCGGGCCGGCTAGGTCTGTAAGTCGCACTGTCTTTACTGTAGCTGGATAATTAATTCCTTTTCAGAAATATTCTCATCTTCTCCTAAAAGAGGGGGGAAGAAAGGCTTTTTTGATGTCGAGTGACAGGATTATGAAGTGACCCTCTGGGTCAGAAAGAGACTTTTCTTTGTCTCATCAAGGAAATCAATTTCTAAGTCCAAGTCTCTTAAAATAATATATTCTTGTGGCACGCACGCAGCTTTTTTGATCTGCTATGAAAAGAATAAGAGGTAAAGAGGATCAGGGGTGGCGACGGAATATTATAATCTGCCACACTCACACGTCAGCCTTCCACTAAGTAACTCCAGATAAATTGAGGATTTACATATTGAAGATTAAGTGGGAGGAAGAGCAGCCGATGCCTAAATAGAGGGATGCAAAGATGTAGCTGAAGCAAGTTAACTCTTAGAAGTTGAAGTTACTTGGTGTTTTTATTGATCCACTTGGAAGTATCATGTGTATTAGTGACTAACCAAGATAATCTCACATCAATGGAACTGACATCCCACCCGTAGGGGATTTTCCCCCCTGTCCTCAGTGAAATCCCAATTACACCCACAAGCGACAGTTAAATGCACATGGAGACGCGTGAATGCTGCAGATGGAACACAGGAGGAAGCAGCTGGGGATGTTTCCCTCAGAACTGTTTTTAACAGCCTGCACACAAATAATGCCTCTCTGATACAGAGATAAAAATAAAACATAAATATTGAAAAAAGCACTGGTCACAGCAACAAGATGACATGAGACGCTGTTTGGGGGCCCCGGTTCTATTACCCTTGGATCATTCTAGATATTCTCCCACTTTGGGGGCTTCTGAGAAATCCTGAAAATCAGATTCAACCTCAGGCTCCCAACTCTACTAGGTGCACAATTACTGACAGACTGTTTCCCTGCCACTGTTCCCAGGAGCCTGTGTGGCTCCTGTTAGGCCCCTGTTAGAACCCCGCAAAGGGAGCCACCCATCTACCTTCCTGATGGCCCACAACATACCTAACCAAGCACTGACTTTCCTTGCTGAGGAGTTGGAGTCTGTGATGCAGAGTTCTTCACCCTGTAGGTGCTCTTTACATAACAACTCTGATTACAGAACATGCATCTTTCACATGTGAAGAGAATGCTGAGCCACCATTGGGTGAGTGGAGTTTGGGCTCTTTTTCTAGTGGGAAGAATGAACCTAGCTGAAGTTTCCTTAGGTTGCACCATCCTCCTCATCTCTACATCTAGCCTGCTAGCATTTCCTAGCCACTTGCAAAGCCCAGCTTCAATGACAGGAATTACAAAGGAGAGGAAAGTGAATAGGGTGCAGGGGCAAGGGAAAGGTCATATGGGGGCAAATGATGGGGCTCCTAAGGTATTGGCGATGTTTTCTTTCTTGACCTGGGTGCTAGTTACTTGCTGTTCTCTTTGTAATAATGTAGGAAGCAGTATACTTAGGTTGTGTGTGCTTTTTGTTGTGACTGTTATTGTTAATCCTCACCTGAGGATATTTTTGCATTGATTTTTAGAGAGAGTAGAAGGGAGGGGACAGAATCGTCACTGTGTGTGAGAGAGAGAGAGACATCATTTGGTTGCCTCCCACATGAGCCCCAACCAGGGTCGGGGATTGAGCCTGCAATGGAGCTATACATGTGCCTTTTGACAGGAATCAAACCCGGGACCCTTTAGTCTATGGGCTGACACTATCCACTGAGTCAAACCAGCTAGGGCTGGTTGTGTGTACTTTTATAACCATGTGTTGCTTTTCGCAATTCAAAAGGTGAAGGAAAGAAAAAAAGAAAAGAGAGACAAATATGAATGTCCCAGTCAAGGAGTTTTCAATCTAGTAGAAAAGATACTACAGGATACAAAAAATACTAAATGTTATCTGGCTTAAAATGCAAGAGGAGGTGTGATGAATGCCAAAATTTACATAGGGATAATAATTATAGCTAAATGTAGATACATAATTACAGAAAAATCTAACCATTTATCCCTATTATGTAATTATATAAATATAAATTACTCTAGGACTATGTATAAATTGCTATGGGAATTGGAAGACCCATCAGGATAGATCAAGGTTATCAGATGAGGCAGCCTAGATGGGGCAATGGTTGGGATAGGCCTTGAAAGATGGGCCCAATGTCACAGTAGAGCTGGAGCTCCTTGGAGGTGGGCACCAATCAGGAAGGAGGATTAGAAGCAAAACAGAGTCCGGGGAAGACCCCCTCATCAAAGGAGAGCAGTAATTTAACTCAAGCACAGAGAAGAATGTGTAGAGCTAGAAAAGTACTTTACTCAGTGGATAAAGGAGAACCATAGAGAACATTAAGTATTTGAATGGTATGTAGAAGAATTAAGGGGTGGTAATCTACTGGGTGAACTGCAGGATGGGAGCATGTGACAAGAAGGCTGTTAGGTTTCATAGATTATCCTTGCCCTTCAGAACCCAAAGTGGGGCAGGGAGAGGGGGCTGTGAAGGCCCCTGGGTATTCAGGGCTCCAAGTCCCTATTGGCCTGATCCCTTCCCTCCTGCAACATCCCCTTTGGCCCTTTCAAAATCAATTCCTTACTCATGTGGTCATTTCCCTCCACTGGTGGATTTTCTTATATTCATTCCTTGCATCCTATAAAAAGCTTTTCATCTGGGAAACATATATTCTTCCCTTAAAAAATAAAGTACATTTACAGAGGGAAGTTACAAAATAGTCATCCGATTTGAATAATGCAAGACCAAAATCTCATTGTTTTTCTTTTGGCTCCTGAGTTTAGCTTTCCCTTCCCTCTCCTCTGTCCACTCAGTTTCTGTGGGAGAGAGGTTGCACATGAGAAGGTGTGCATGGGCACCCATGGGCCTACTATGTCTCTTTCTGAGTTCTTTGTGCTTCTTTTTTTTTTTTAAATATATTTTTATTAATTTTTTACAGAGAGGAAGGGAGAGAGATAGAGAGTCAGAAACATCAATGAGAGAGAAACATCGATCAGCCGCCTCCTGCACATCCCCCACCGGGGATGTGCCCGCAACCCAGGTACATGCCCCTGACCGGAATCGAACCCAGGACCCTTCAGTCCGCAGGCCGACGCTCTATCCACTGAGCCAAACCGGTTTCGGCTCTTTGTGCTTCTTTATACAAGTTTTATTTGACTCAGCTAGAGTGTCCAGTAGTTTAAAACTATGGGCCACCTTACTCCTCAGAGCTGTAACTGGGCCAGCTGTTAGCATGGTAAGAAACAGCTATAACACCACTCACATGGATGCGTTGGTTTTCTCTTTCTTAGGCCCCATCAGGATGCGTCAGAAACATGAGCGATACCTGAAGGTCTACTTAGTAGGTTTCTCTTTTTCTTATGGATGAACTGGAACATTCAAAAGTGTGTCCAAGGAGATGCAAGAATCACATCCACTATTTGTTTACCCACATTAAACGGTTTCGGCGGACGCAGAATTGGTGCACTTTCTACATTGCACATCTGTCTTTAGCGCTTGCCTCGCGGTGGCACAACTGTCTGCTATCTCACACTGAGGTCTGTTGTTTCAGATGGCTGATGCACAGGCATTTTTTACTTATTCTTTTCAGCTTCTGATATCCTGCACTTATCAAATAAGGACAGTTTGAGGAAGGTCAAGGTTCAAAAGCACTCGATGCCAATAGGAAATAAACCTTCTCCCTCCATTGACACAGGTTTGCTCACGCCCCACAGCTGGGCCAGGTTTATGGCCGACAGGGAAGCTTATCGTCGTTGGCTGGCTGGGTGACCAACCGTCGATTGCACATATACCTGTCACCATTCCCCACTGTGTTTCCCCCGTGACTCATTGATTTCGGCGTCAGGTCTGGGATGTGCGCACGATGAACTCAAGTTCCTCTCCAGACCGAGTTCAAAGCACCCCCTGCTCTTCCATGGCTCGGGAGATATTTTCTTTCTGAATATTTGCCAGCTGACCCAGAACTGGCCAAAACGAGAAGGAATTTTCCACCAGGACTTAGTAGGCTTTGGGGAGCTTCTTTCAGAAGAACTTAGTGTGTTTGGTTGGAAAAAGCTCTCCTGTGAGTCAGAAGCTTGGATTGTAGCTCTAGATCAGCGGTTCTCAACCTGTGAGTCACGACCCCTTTGGAGGTCAAACGACCCTTTCACAGGGGTCGCCTAAGACCATCAGAAAACACATATATAATTACATATTGTTTTTGTGATTAATCACTATGCCTTATGTTCAATTTGTAACAATGAAAATAGATCCTGCATATCAGGTATTTATGTTATGATTCATAACAGTAGCAAAATTACAGTAATGAAGTAGCAACAAAAATAATTTTATGGTTGGGGGTCACCACAACATGAAGAACTGTATTAAAGGGTCGCGGCATTAGGAAGGTTGAGAACCACTGCTCTAGATTGATCAGAACCTACCAGGAGGAGTGAACACACAAACTCTGACGTTAGATCAGCTCGTGATTCATGGTTCTGGTCCAGGTTGCAATGAAATTGCCATAAAAAGGTGAAAAGATGGGAAGAATGTAGTAAAGTTTTCACAAAGCTAAAATATTTCATCAAAGTGCCAAACTTTACTTAAATGTTCTACTTTTCTGATGTTAAAAAAATCGATCATTCAAGGCTCAGTTCAACTATTAGCATCTCTCAGAAGCCTGTGCTGATCTCTCAATCTATCTCAATGGCTCTTTGAATTTCCATAGCACTTGATATTTATCTTACCCCATGATGTTAAAAAGTCCTTCTTTTTTTTTTTTTTTTTTTTTTTTTTTTGTAAAATAATAGTGATGGGTTTTTCAGCCCATCTATGGGTTCAGGGAAAGGTGAGTGGGCTGGAAAATTTTTTTTTAACTTTTTATTTTTTCAGTCCACCCATCTCTTCTTAGCCCATCTAGGAAATCCAGAAGTCTGGAAACCACTGGGCCTGGTGGATCCAAAGGAACATTCCAGGCCAACAGCTTTTAAAGCCTCAATGTGTATTTGTGCCTGTGATCTCATGTTATCCACAGAAAACTGCAGTGAAGTAGCTAGTGCAGAAATAGTCCATGTACATTCGTTATTTTTATATGTTTTTATTGTTTTCAGATAGAGGAAGAAAGAGGGAAAGATAGAAACATTGATCAGCTGCCTCCTTGCACACCCCCTACTGGGACTGGGAATTGAACCTGCAACACTGGCATATGCTCTTATTGGGAATTGAACTTGTGACCTCCTGGTGCATGGGACGATGCTCAACTGACTAAGCTATACGAGTTGGGCATGTGCATTCATTATCCTTCTCACCAACACAAATGCCTACTGTGAGCTACGTGTTAATTCTTGCCCTCAGGGCCTTATTGTCTACAGTTCAGGGAGGGTGATGTTTATGCAAACGTATAATTAAAATATATGTGTGTTCAAATATATGTGTGTGTTCAAATATATGTGTGTGTGTGTGTGTGTGTGTGTGTACATACATATATGACATATGGTCATTAGAGAACCATGCAAGGCCTTTCTCTGGTTGCATTTGTTTATTTAGGTATATTTCCCCTTTTGTTCCGATATCCCACTCCCATTCCCCTGCTCTCCATAGGCAACCTTCTTAAAGTCTATCCTTTCGTTTGAATGTGTGCTTGCAAAATGTATATTGCTGGTCTGTGTGAATATGTTTTTAATTTTGCAAATGATATTGTTACATATTATATTATATTTTCTACTTTTTCCCCCACTTCCCAGATTCATCCAAGTTGCTGGCATACATCTAACATTGATAGAATTAATTTTATCTCTCTTTTTATTATTGTTCTTAAGTTTTGTGTTTTAACATTTTTAAGACCTCTCTCACCACTCATCACTCTTCATTCTCCTATAAATTTATAATTTAGTCTTTCTCACAGAAATTTAATCCATCCAGTTTTACTCTCCTTTATATAGTGATCCAGCTTCCCTAATGTATCCACATACAATCCACACTCTCCCTCTCAAGTTGTATTGCCTCCTTTATTCTGTAACTAGAGGCCCTATGCACAACATTTGTGCACTGGGGGGGGGGCAGGATGTCCCTCAGCCCAGCTTGCACCCTCTTGCAGTCTGGGACCCCTCGGGGGATGTCTGCCTTCTGGCTTAGGCCCGCTTCCCCACTTAGGGAACAATCCTTCGTCCTTTGAAATCAGCATTTCATCCTCCAAACCCTATCTTCCTCTCTCCCCTAAACCACTACTGATCTTCCTCTGCCCTGGAAATCTTTAGGAAGAATAAAATGAGTGATGGTTTTCTTTCACTAGCAATAGGACAAGGAGGAGTCATGTTAGTCCCTAGGTAAGTCTGGACCAGGAAATTGCCTGGTTCTTTTTCTCTGTCTTTACCCAAACGCAAAGCCTACCTTTGTACCAGGATATGGGCTGGCACATCCAGACTGAGGTAGGGGGAGGTACACAAGGGCATTCCTGAAGGTCGGAGGGGATAGTTCAGTGGTGCTCACCCCAGTGTGGCCCTGAAAGGGGCAGGAGGAGAGGAAACCCCCACCCAACCAACCAGCATGAACTTGTTCACTTCCACCTGCCCCAGTGGGGTCCTTCTCTCCTTCAGCTCTCTGTATTGCTTCTGAAAATGAGACGTGGTGATGTTAGGGAGTCACTATGTGTCCACAGCTGTGTGCAGCCAACTGGACAGAGAAAGGTTCAGCACAGGCCCCAGCCCTGGACCTTCTCACGGCCCCAAGTGGAAGCAGAGCCACAACAACAGGGAAAGCTCATGCAAATCTCTAATCACCAGCCCCCAGTGCAACCTCCCGCACTTTCAACCTCCATAAAACCAAGTGCCCCACAGATCACAAAGGAAGCCCAGCATTTTGGGTGAAATAGGCTTTTCTTTGGTCTACCTGCTTTCATTTCTGGCAACCTGTGATTTGAGCTGAGTAAGCAATGCCTTGCTGGCTGGGGTGGGCACTTTAATAACTTCGGTAGGCTGCAAGGTACCAGATGTGCCCACGTCAGGTAACACATCCAGCAGCTACTGCAAACCCTAATGCTGCAGTTGTTTCTTAGGATTCTGCTATGGAAGTGGAAACTAAAGAGAACTTCTGTCATCCTGACCCTGCTGGCCTTCACAGCGGGAGTGTGCCGGGATCACTTCGGCACTGAAAAGGTTAATGGTCTCCTGCTGCTAAGCAGAAACTGAGAAAAGTGTCCTGGGCAGGGGAGGAATTATGGTAAACGGGGTTTTCTTTATAGTCCTGCTCATTCTCAACACGCTGAAAGGGCATAGTTCGCAGTCACTTTCTCTGGAATTACCAAATCTGCTCAGAAGCCTTCATTAGGATATTAAACAAGACTTAATAAGTGAAAGTGATTTGCATCGCTGATTAATCGTGGGCATTAATCAAGGCAGCTTCTGTCTCTCTCACTGCAATATGGTTCATGTTCCATTGTAAAGCCCCTTTAATTCTGGAGGGCTTTTTAAAAGGGAAATATTACATTTAGAAAGCCATTTTTTAAATGATTTACTGAGCAAGGATCACTCTAAATAATGGTCTCCTCCATTCTCAGCTTTAACTATCAGAGTAATTCACACTGGGAGGTTTGTGTCCGCCATACGGCCAGATGTGTTCCCACTTACCCGGCATGGGCCGCACTTATCCTGATAAGTGCTGCAGGTTTTCCAAAGAACTTAAAGGAGGACCAGAAACCCCGTGACCTCACCGTGCACTTCAGCCTGAAGACACAGGCTGTGGCCATCCCGTGTCACTCCAGGGACAGACGTTCCACCTTCGCATCAGTGCTTCACAAGGGCCTTAGATTATAAGCAATAAAACAAGACGGCCTGGGTGGTGAAATACACGGGAGCCATTCTGGAGTGCCGCCGCTCTCTCTACAGGGCAGCTGTCGCTGGTTAAACCCAGTGGCTTCCGAGCAAAGGCACCTCCATCAGAGGAAGCTTAGTTGACGAGTATTAGAAAGGAGAGAAACAATGCCCTAACCGGTTTGGCTCAGTGGATGGAGTGTCGGCCTGCGGACTGAGGGGTCTCAGGTTCGATTCCGGTCAAGGGCATGTACCTTGGTTGCGGACACATCCCCAGTGGGGAGTGTGCAGGAGGCAGCTGATCGATGTTTCTAACTCTCTATCCCTCTCCTTCTCCCTTCCTCTCTGTCAAAAATCAATAAAATATATTTTAAAAAAGAAGAAGAAGAAGAAGAGAAACAAGAGTTAATATCTGGCTGTGGAACACCCAGGATTGTTTTCTATTTTTTTCTTTTCCCTTTTTTTTTTTTCCTTTCCCTTTTTAATTCCTGGTTTTCAGCTTCACAAATAGATTATTTTTCAAGGCTTTCTGAACAAAAGATCAAGGCAATCTTGTTAGTTTTCATGGTTTAAAACAGTGTGGGAGACATAGGTTTTCTGTATCGAAAGTAATATAAGTCAAGGGCAGGGCGAAGGGAAAGGTCCGAAAGATGGAAGTCTGGGTCCCAGACTTGTGCCTACAATTCAGGTCTCTGCCTGTGGCAGCGATGTGTGTGTCTACATGTGTGTCACACACACACACAGAATTTATATAGATGCATACACACACACACCCAACGTTGTGCCACTGAGAGGTTTCAAATCTCTTGGCATATTTGATTGCTGCTTCTGCCCTACTTAATGTCATCATTGCGTGTTCAGCTCCTCCCTTCCTTTCAGGCAACCTCATTTGTTATGTCTCTGCTAAAATTAACTCCACGTTAATTTCTGAAGGCCTTGGAGTTTATTGCTGGGAAAAAAAAAAGATTATTTGCTGGCAGTGACTAGGGACAGGAGGGCTCAGCACACTATTTAAACAGAGCTCAGGAGACAGCGTCTGTGAGGCAGAGGAGACTGAGCCATCTTAATGGGCTGCAGTGTGAATTATATGCCCTACTTCACCTCCCTGCTTCACTAATCCGGGCGGCTCATGTGGACCATTTATCCAGAAGGGAGATGTCACTCCCAACTCAGGCCTCGCTCACTCTGGTTTTGGTTGTGTGTGTTTTTAACCTTTTATTTTGTTATTTTTCTTCTTGTTTGTATTTCTACACCTCACATCTCCAAGCTAGTCTGTCTATTTCTCTCACTGACCAGGGGGAAATCTACTCATCTGATGAGATACCTCCACGTTTTTGCCCATAATAATAAAGGGTGTCCCCTTGCCCCAAAATGTATACACATTATAAAGGCAGTGTTTATAAAAATACATTTCATTTTCAAGATGTAATAGAATCTAGAGCTGTCAGCTGTTAAAGTGTGTATACATTTTGGGGTGACACTCTCTGTGACGTGTACCTCTCCCTGGACACTAATTAAGTGTCAGACGTGGTGCTAGGAGACTTAAAGCACTGTCCCTAACCCTTCAAAGAAGATGTTATCAGCCTACATTACAGATGAGGCAATGAGCTCAGAGTCGCTCTCTGGTACAAACTCATGCAGCTATAAAATGAGGAGGCCAGGACTTGAGTCAAGGCCCTCACACACCTTTGCAGCACCACCCCATCCCCTGCTGCCTCTCAGGGCATGGGGAGGGCTGATGTCATTTCCTTGGGGTGCTATAGTGAGAATGTGAATACTGGATATGTGGGTGCCACTTCACCGAGCAGTTTTGTTATCACTGTCACCGTCTGAAGTTTCTATCTCTTCTTCTGATTAAAGAGAAAAGCCACACATCCACGGCCACAATTTTGGTCAGGCCCAGGAAATATGCAGCAACTTCTATTCACATAGTTTCAGAACCAATAACCAAAGTCATACACCTTAAAAAGCAGAGTTTTCAAGTTTTTCCCCTTTAATATTTTATAATGCCAGCAAAAAAAAAAAAAAAAGGAAAGAAAGAAATATAGAAAGCTGTGCATTCTTTACTTGTTCATCCTCTAAAATGTTAGCTACAACTACCTTCCCATATTTCCAGACATGATGATTTAGTTTGAAGATTAACTAGTTGCCATCATTTTCTCCCTCATTCCCCTCTACTATCCACATATCGGCTGCTAAAGTTCCAAGCATTTCTACTAGAGAAAAAAAAAAGATAATTCTTTAGAAATGACATGTAAATTAGATAGCTGTACTACTTCTTAATAATTTTTGAAGGTATGTGGAGAGGAGAAAAAAGGGTTAAAGGTATCTGTCTACAATAATTAGCGAGGCTTAAATTATAGTGGTCATACAGCAACAGGACACATGCGTTGACTCTCTGCTTCCCTGAGAATTCCACTAATGGGGAAAAAAAAACCTGAGGTGTTTTCTTTTTTGAGAACTATACCCACAAGGACAAATAAAATGGGGGGAAAAAGACAAAATAATATTTTGGGATCTGTAAAGCAGATGTCTAAGTAAAAACTGACAGCAGATTCAAGAAAACTGCATTCTTGCCCCAAAGTAAAGAAAGCCACGGACATACCCTGATTTAAAACAAGACTTTGAGGAGCCGGGTACCGCTGGAAGCAGAATTGAAGGTAAGGGCAAAACAGGAGGATCGGTGGCAAGTCTACTTAAGAAGCACCTGTCTCCTCCGCACTCTGCTCAGCTTGGCAACAGCCCCTTTCCCACACCAACCAGCAAAAGACTGAAGGCTTATTCTCTACAGAAGATCCCTGGACTTGGGACAACAAGCACATCTGAGGAGGGAGGAATACTGCAGTGACAACAGAAGGAACAGGGGAAGATTCGTGTGATCAATGCTGAGGCCCTCCTGCCCTGCCTCCTCACCCCTTCTTCTTCCCCACATGGCTCCCAGAATTCTGGCAGCAGGAAGTTGGGAGACTTCTGTCCAAGGCATCTTATCAGCCAAAGGAAAAGGACCTAGAGATACTAACATCTGGGTTTCCCCCAAAGAAAAGCCCCAACCAGCTCACCCTACAGGGAAGCCCTCCATGTACACAGTTTCCAAGTGGAGTTTGACAGTCCCATGCTAGAATGTGAACGGACAGATAGGTGTCACCAGACACTTGGGAAAATAATCTAAAACAGAGTTAGAGGGCTAAACACCCAGGAGAAAAGCAACTGAACAGACCTCAGTTTCCTAATATGCGAAATGACAGCATTTGAGAAAATGATGTGCATATCCCTTCCAAGTCTAAAATTCTGCTATTCAGTAGGTTTGTGATTCAAGTCAACATTCTTTTTTTTTAAATATATTTTATTGATATTTTACAGAGAGGAAGGGAGAGAGATAGAGAGTCAGAAACATCGATGAGAGAGAAACATCGATCAGCTGCCTCCTGCACATCTACTGGAGATGTGCCCGCAACCCAGGTACATGCCCTTGACCGGAATCAAACCTGGGACCTTTCAGTCCGCAAGCCGACGCTCTATCCACTGAGCCAAACCGGTTTCGGCAAGTCAACATTCTTTATCATTGGTAAATATCGGAATAGCCAGGAGGACTCTAGGCCCTTCAGGTCACAACCTGGGGAGGAGAGAGATGCAGAGAAATCTAGGTAGGCCCGGCTCCTCCTTACTTGGCTGCTCTTTGAATAAAGATCCTCTTACTCTGATTTGGACGATGAAGCAAAATAAAAGGCTATGACCCCAGGGGTAGGAGGATACCCATGATGGGGTGTAATGACCTCGACTGGAAAACATCACAGTGATAACTGGGTGCCAGCTGTTCTCCAAATTTGGGTAGGGAGGAATAAGAAAGGAGCCACACAGATATACTAAGAAGACAGAAAGGTGCAAAGCAACAGCCGACAAGGAAACATTAAAGGGAAGGGGAATGTATGGCCTTGAAGAAGGCTCGGGGCCACTGAATAATTCTTTCTTAGGAGAAGGAGTGCAATTCTAAATGGAGCGATGATCAGCATATCTAGACCTGTGATTTTCAAACTTTTTGAACTGAGACACAGGATAGCTTCTCCCAATGAAATCTGATTGAGTACCCCTAATACATAAAACAACAAAAGCGTTTTTTAGGGGTTGAAGTAGTGATGAGGGTCCCCAACCTTCCAACCATCTCAAGCACCTTTTCTGAAACCCTAGAGTTGGAAGGATGCAATTTTAAAACAAGTCATTTAAATCAGTGTTTTTCAAATATTTTTTGCCATGATACACAAAATCATACCTCCTCCCTGTACACACACACACACACACACACACACACACACACACACACACCTGAAACAAAGTTCTCAAGACAATTGTACATTTTGTAGTCTGTTCCATTCTATTCTATTTCTTTCCTTTTAATACCAATCATGATTTACTTAATTGATTTTACTACCCATTAATAGTATGTTGCAACTCACATTCGAAAAACACCAATCTAGATAGAAAATAAAAGTATATAAATTGGTCAAAAAATTATGTTAAATTTCTTCACTGTAAATGTGATTATTTAGAACAGGTAAGAGTAGGCGATTATCAATTTGTCACATTTGAAATCTTAAGAACAGAAAAACAACTTGTTAGCAATAACTTGGAATGGGCAGGTTGAATGTTTGGTGCCTTCCATCTCTGGAATTCTGTCTGTGGCAATCAAGGTATGGAAGGGGGCGGGGAGGGGTGTATGTGTGTGTGTGTGTGTGTGTGTGCGGGGGGGGTTAGGTGTTATAGGTGTGGATGGATAGAGATGTGACTGGACTGTGATTCCTACTTCTTAAACAGTGTTGATGAGAGAAATATTACGTAGATGGCTCATTTGATTTGCTGTGCAATTACACAATGCAAGAAAACAAAACTGGGAAGGACACTGAAACTATAAACAAGTCAGTTTAACCAAGTATTTTTTCTTTAATGCTCCTTTCAACAGTCCTTCTTTATTCATCAAAAAGCCATTTGGAAAAAATTTAAAAGCCAATAAAAAATCAGGCATTTGGGATCTGGGAAAGAAAGGCAGAATAAATCTTGCAAGCCATTCACAAATGTCTTCTTTCACGATTCATAAGAGAAAAAAAGAAGAAGAATCAAGTGGCTATTGAAAAGGAGCCATGGATTCTTATTGAATTTTAGTTGGTATACAAACAAATTAAAATATTGAAAGTATTGCAATTCTTTTTAAAGTTTAATTTAAAACTGAACCTCATTTCCCATATTTAAGGGAGAAACAATGTGTGCAAAAAAACTGTAATAATACTAACAGCTCATTTTTATGTTTGTGATCAAGGCCACACTCTACTGAGTCCCATGTATTATCTGCAATTTTATGTATTCATATGAGGGCCTTAATTCTTTGAGTGTTTAAGCTGCTTTTTGTAATTTTAACTTGGTCCACTTCATTGTATTACTTCTCATCACATAGCTCTTTGATTTCTTTATAAGGTTTCCAACTAATATAACCCCTAGAATACTTGGTGCTCAATAAATGGTAATTCCGTTTCTTCTTCCTTTCCAAAGTGATATTTCAGGAAAGGAAGATAGATGGGGTCTTGGGATAATGGCTTTACTTGGCAACCTATTCTACTACTGAGGAGGAGAAGGTGAATTTTTGGTGGACCTATGGCACCTGTGAAAATCGAGCAGGCATAGATGATGGGAAACTGACATGATAATGAACTCATTTGTATCTTCCTTTGCAGCCTTCCACTGCCTTACTCTCGACCGCTTAGCCAAATCCTTTGATAGAATCTGGCACAGCCTCCACAATCTGGAGGTTTCTGGTTTGTGGGTGTTTTTTAAAGATGACCCCAAGATCCATTACAATTCACCATTTCTGCCATATCTGTCCTTGGAGAGAAATTAAACCAAGATGGGAAGCAGGTCCAGAGAACTGAACTTTGGGACAAACGTTCACACAAAAATGGAAAAACTTCCTTAATTCAAACTTATTAGGTATGAAGGTCCATCTGAATGAGAGCAAATCTTATGTAGAAAAAATTGTTTTACCAAAACCATCTCAAATCCTTTTTGAAAGGAAATGAGGTATAAATCTTTTAAAAATATTAATGGTTGCAGGAAATGAAATATTAAATCATTTTCAAGTAGGGAATCTGCTTTAATAAATAGCTAAGGCTATTTATTATTTGAATGCAGACAATTACTAAGTAGCAAGTCCTTAGCTCAGTTCTTCATAAACAATCTAAAGCCACAGGGGCAATATTTTTGTAGTGGTTCTTAGCCAGAACTGTTCGTCCAAAGTTCCCGGGGTATTTTCACAATACACATGCCAAGGCTCACGCCAGACATCCTCCATGACAACATTTGTGGAGGGACAGGAAAAAGATGAGCTTGTATGTCACCAAAAAAAAATCTCCCACCCGGCCGGCATGGCTCAGTCAGTGATGAGCGTCAACCTATGAACCAAGAGGTCACGGTTCGATTCCTGGTCAGGGCACATGCCCTGGCTGTGGGCTCGATCCCCAGTGTGGTTCATGCAGGAGGCAGCTGATCAATGATTCTCTCTCATCACTGATGTTTCTATCTCTCTTTCCTTCTCCTTTCCTCTCTGAAATCAATAAAAATATATTTTTAAAAATCTCCCATGTTAGTTCTTAGGCACATCATTAACCGAAACCATGAACTTCTTGAACATTCACAGTCTCATAAACACTTGGCTTACAAATGGGAATCATCTCACAGGCAGAATTCCCAATATCTGGTTCCACACTCAATGCTCTCTCCTTAGCACCACATGCCCTAAACGATAACACCGAGGAAGTCCCAATGTTCCCGCTAGTTTATAAGGTTTAACTAGAAGGTAGAAGTGGCTGCTGATCCCAAATAAAAACGTGCTAATCCCTGGATGCTGAGAACACTGAGCGCACACAGCATTGCCCGGGATGTGCAGCGTGGAGAGCATACTGTTCCCATAGGAAAAAAAGGCAGCAGCAACATTAACCAGCTTGCGAGTCTCTCTTCCCAGACATGTGGTAGGAATTGTCACCTCCCCAGAGCTGCATTTTATACCTGAACAAGCCTTTGTCCAAACATGCGGTGTTTCCTTGCTAGGACACATCTGGCTGCTCCTTGAACTGGAGCTCTGAGATTAGCTGGCCAGGTTCCAGCTGAGAGGCTCTTGATCTTTCTCACGGTGACAAGCAGCACCGGGAAGCCCCACTGATGGGCACAGGAAGGATGTGGATGTTATTGTGGGTGGCGTTGCTGCTGTTATCTGAGAGAATTATCTTCCTTGAGTGCCACTGAGTCCATCACACTGTCAAGACTCCTACAGCAATCTCCATTGCCTGTCACATTGCGCCTCAGCCTCTCGGCCGTCTTCAAGAGCCCTCCACCCACCTGCCACTCCATTGTTGCCCGCCTCTTCTATCATCTCTTTAACTGAGACATCCTCTCTAGAAGCAGAGGCCAAGCTCTTAACCTGCCCCTGGTCACAAGGACCTCACCCAGGGACAGCACCAACCTGGCATTCTGCAGTCACCCTTCCTCACATCAAATACCCAGGAGCCGGGTGCCGGAGTAGGCAATGCACCAATTTGGGAGGCAGATGGCCAGTTTGCATCCTGCCTCTGGACAAGGCATTTAACCTCCCAGACGCTCCATTTCCTTCTCTGCTGATAGGCATGATAACACCTGTCCCGCCTGCCCACCTCCCCTCCTGGGCCAGCGGTGAGGATTAAAAGGTGGTGCTTGTCAGAGGACTCCAAGGTACCAGCAGTGGGTGCTGACGGCAGGAGAATGGATTCTGATGAGATTATGGCTGAGATTGTAATCCACAGGCTGGAGGTCCTGTCTCTGCTTTTTCATCTTCACTAAGTACAAGGGAGATGATGACTTAGTACCCATTATCAAGCTGGTTGGTTATCCCCTATGCACACTGAGATTCCACCTTAGCCAGAACTGTTCATCCAAATTTCAGCAGATGACAGCAGATGGCCAGAGGATGAGGCCACATTACCTCCCATAAGAATGCTCCTAAGGGTGTTTCTTCATTATTAACCTCCCCCAACTCCTTGGTGTAAGCCCCTTTCTCATCTTTTCTCAGAAAAGGGCACAGACCAGTGGTCAGCAAACTCATTAGTCAACAGAGCCAAATATCAACAGTATGATTGAAATTTCTTTTGAGAGCCAAATTTTTTAAACTTAAATTATATATAGGGAGGTACATTGTTATTAACTTAATTAGGGTACTCGTAAGGCTTAGGAAGAGCCACACTCAAAGGGCCAAAGAGCCGCATGTGGCTCTCGAGCCGCAGTTTGTCGACCACTGGCATAGACACTTACTTCCCACTGCAAGGGACAACTTCTTGGAACTCAAGACACCGTGTCTATATTCACATCACCTCCCATCATGTGGTGGTGTGGAAGGGTTACACGGTAGGGAAGGATGTTGAGAACTTAAAGCAACCCCGGAGGCATGGCAAAGAGGCCTTTGCACCAGCAATCGGGACCCCTGGCACCCACCCCGGCTCCACCACTAAGCTGACCTTCCTCAACAAATCTCCTGCGTTGCGGTTCCTCCCTCGTAGCTTCTACAGTGGGATGAGGTTGACTTGGTTGTCGAGCCAGAAGATTCTGTGATCAAGATCAATGCTTAAGAGTAATCGCTGTGTTGCCTATTGTCTTTATGAAACTGTTCACATCTGTGACAGCTGTTTTATTATTGCATATCTTTATGGTAATAGAAAAAAAATCGGTAGAAGGAAGCCTTGAAGAATACATCCACACAAAAAAACACCTTCCGGCCTGTAGACTGACTGAATCAGGTTCCTAATTATGAATGACTGGCTCAGTCTCAGAGCATCATGCTTTCTTCATATATACACAATAACATAATGTTATCTTGGTTTCCCCTCCCCCACACATACCTATCTATCATCTATCTATTTATCCATCCATCCCTGTCTCTGCCGCCCTCTGCTCTCCCCTCCCCAATCTCTCTACCAGAGAAGAGAGAAATCATAGGGGCTTAGCTATTTTGGAGCTTGAAGGATCCTCATCTATGATTCTTTCACACCACCACCAATAAAAAGAGTAATATTGAGCCTAGACTTAATTTTTGTTGAATAATAAAAAAAGAATATTCAGTGCTCTTCAAAGTAATTTTTCTTTCAAAAATGCATTTTCAACCGGTCACTCTCACCACCTCCTCATGCACTTCTCAATTTTCTGTGGGACAGATTTATCCACTCCAGATGCTGAGCTGGAGCCGCTATAATTCCACCTGCCACATCTGGCTCTTTGGCACGCCAGGCCAGAAGCTTCAAAGTGGCCTCTCTGCACTGTACGTGGTTCGACTGCTGGCTGCTGCTTTATCTCCTTGGATGTAATTTTCTTTTGATTCACCTATAATTCTGAGGAATTGATGCATTTGTATCCATTTTGAATAAGGTTCTATACAAATGTTTCATTTGATCTCTGAGCAGACCCTTTTATTTCCTCTTATGTGGCCTCGCCTTTAATTCAGGCATAAGCCTCGGAGCCACTTGGAACCACGGGCCCGATTTTTGCACAAGCAGTTGTGTTTGTTCCAAGTGCCCTGCTTCTTGTTCTTGGAGGGGGAGAAGAAAGGCGGGGGCGGCAGGGGAGCTGTTCAGGCTCCTGCATTTGAAGAGGGGACAGGGACCGACAGTGGGCTCACTGATTTCTGCTTATGCCTCTCACATTCAGGTGCCACCTTAATATTTACGCCCCCATTTTCTCAAACAACTGGGTTCGTTTAGGTGGCACTGATTATGAAGTCTGAAGTATTATGACAGAGTACCCCTGTTCAAAGTGTGCTCCACACAACATTCATCATCTGCTCTGAATCATCCTCCCCGAGTCACAGTGCACATGCACAGACTAAACGTTCTGAGAAGTCCCGCGGCATACAAAAACCTACACAGTTCATTCTCTTAAGCAGAGTTTCCCAAATTTGTTTGAATATAACCACCCCCTCCCTTTTTATTTCATGGAACACCCAGTAGCCTCCCATCAGAGCCCAGTCTGTAGTTGCTGCTGCAAAGGAATGTTCTGGATTTCCCTTGATGAGCACCCCAGCACCGCATAGCCTGCGGTCCCTGCACTGATGTTGGGGAGCCAAGCATTCAATGCCGGTGCCATCGTCCAAAACAACTGTGGCTGAAATAGTGACTGATTTTCCTTGAGTTTCTCAAGGTCCAGCACAAAAACATAAACAAAACAAAAACACCAGAAACCTGGCTCCAATATGTAGTTATGGTTACGTGGGGCCTCGACTTTCCTAGATGTAAAATTCAGCTGTTCACAGGGGACCCCAAAGGTCTAGGGCATGCAGCACTTTTCCAATCTGCCACGACCCGCTGATAGCCGCGCAGCATGTCTCCTATCTAGTGCGTGAGCCCAAAGGACCACCAGCCTCCACGGGTCTGTGAGGTTTGGTTCTCTCCCTTCCATAATCAGAAATTCTACAGAAATTAGAAAACTTTTCAGATGAAGGTGAATTTATATTTAGACTCACTACTGTACCAATATGATATAATATAGAGTTGTCAGGACAGTAACTATAAATTACCTGTCTATTTCTAAAATCATTGAGGTTTGAGGGGGACTTAAATGTTTCAGTTATCCATTACTGCATTTATGAGAAAAATGATAGGCTATATTTTATGAAGTTGGGGTTAAGGGCTACATATCTCTATCCCTCACAATTTTTGAGCTATGTATCAGGTTGATATTTATCTGACTTGTCATTGGTTCTCTCCTATCAATTTTCAATTTCCTCTACACTCTAATCCAAATTAGTAGACCTCAAGAAAACTTGAAGTACCTGGAATATTTTTAAAGGGGTTACTGCATTGAACTACATGACTGATGATACTTGTTTCAACATATGGGTTATATCAGTCTCCAACCAAACCTTTTAATCATTTTTACAAAGTGATAATAACTAAAGTTTTTAAGATTGATTTTCTATTTACACCATGAACCCCAGCAGGAAAGGTTGGGCACTATAAATTCACAACCCCTAACTCTTACATAAGGAGCTGGAAGGCAAGAAATGTAGCATCAAACTAACAATGTAGATGCTGTGTGAGCCATTATTACAAGTGAATACATTCACAGACCATAGCTAATAATGATAATACCTCCTATGTACTTTACGGTTTACAAACTATAAGTCAGACTGCCTCGGTTCAAATCACATCTCCACCATTTACTAGCAGTGGGGCAGTGGGTAAGTTGCTTAACCTCTCTGTGCCTCAGGTCTCTCATCTATAAAATGGGGACAATAATAGCACTCTCCCATAGAGTTATTGCAATGATTAAAGAGTTAATAAATAGCACACAATAGGCATTAAATACCTGCTTTTGCTGCTATCGCTGCTGCTATCATCATCATATCAGCTGATTTTCAAAAGAACCCTATCAGACAAGTGGATAATATATTATCATAAACCTATGTCTTTAGGAAATGAGATTCAGAGGAGTTCAGTGATTTGTTGAAGGTGACATAGTTCATAAGAGGCTAAACAATGTCTTAGAAATGGTTCTTCTGATCAAGAGCACCCCTATCACTTGCGGGTCCAGGACAGGTGTACAAGTGACAGCCACATACCCTCAGTCTTAAAAGTTATAACTCAAGCTAACAAACGTTTAAATGCAATATGTTCTAACCTTCTATCTTGACAAACATCTCTTCACAATGACAAAATGGAAAAACATATGTAAAGCTAAAATGCATGTATACACACATTCGCACAGGGTAAATATCAGACAGCAAATTAATATTGAACATGTCATGGGCCAGAAATATTTGGGCTAGTAATAAAGATACATACAGCCCCGATTGGTTTGGCTCAGTGGACAGAGCGTCGGCCTAGGGACTGAAGGGTCCCAGGTTCAATTCTGGTCAAGGGCATGTACCTTGGTTGTAGGCACGTCCCCAGTGGTGGGTGTGCAGGAGGCAGCTAATCGGTGTTTCTCTCTCATCTATGTTTCTGACTCTCTGTCCCTCTCCCTTCATCTCTGTAAAAAATCAATAAAATATATATATTTTTAAAAAGATACATACATTGCAAGCATATTCACCCCTAAAGTTTCTTTTTCTTGCATTCATTTCAGCAAAATCACTACTTGTGTTTTATAATTAAGATGTTCACATAATCTACATTCCATTTTTAGTAATACCAAATAGACAAACTTTCTTGAGCCACATCATTTTCAAATTTTTTTAATTAATTTTAATTTGGAAAATGTTTTTGGTAGTAAATGAAATTATCAGTAAAAACATGTTTAAGTATGTTAGGTACAGAAATACATCATAATTTTATGTATCATTATAATGAAGTCATAGGTGGAAATCATCTTCATTGCAGAAAATATGAAAGTTTACCATTTGCTTTTTATTTGAGAATTTTCTATTATTTTGCCTAACTCTCCCAGTGAATCTGATATCTTGTCTAAATGAAATCCAATTCTTTCAACAGCATTTATTTAGTATTCCCTTTGTGAGTATAAGAGTATAAGGTCAAATTTTATATTTTCTATCAAGAAGTTTCATCTTTAGACAGATCTGGAAAATATAATACATAATCTTTGAAGTGTTCTAAGAATGTCATTGTCATCAGTAGTTCAGAGAAGCTGAAGCAGTAGAATGTACAGAGTATCAGAGAGGAGGGAACAATTCTGAAAAGCAGTACAGGAATCTGCATAGGAGATCCCTTGAGTCTGTTCCTGAATGATATACTGATTATAAATAGGATGAAAATGCACAAGGCCAGACGAGGAACAACAAGATACTATCTGCTGAATAATTTTCAGATTTCACAGTGTTGGAAGAAGTTCAAGTTCTGTCCAGATAAAATGAAGGACCTGGTTGATGACTTCATTCATTTAGTACAGAGTCCAGAAATTTCTCACCTAAATAGTAGTGCTAAAATAGCATTAAGAGTAAAATCTTTTAAAAGTTTAAAATTAAGCTCCCCCCAAAATCAATATAATCTTCACTTAGCTTAAGTAATTGGTTGAACAGAATACTATACATTTAAAGAAAAAGAAAAACCCTCAACAATGTAAGATTCACAATGGTTAGCACTCAATCAAAACATATAAGACACACCAAGAACCAGAAAAAAAAGTGATGACAGAAATAAAATAAATCAATAGAAATAGATGCAGAAATGGCAGAGATAAAAAAAATTAGCAAAAAAGACATTAAAACAGCTATTCCAAAAATGCCAAAGAACTTATAACTAAGAAATAAATGAAAGGTTTAAAAAAAAACTAAATAAAACTTCTCTCACTGAAATAGATTTTTGAAATGGAAAATTCACTGGATGAAGTTATCAACAGATTAGATACTGCAGAATAAAGCCAGTAAGCTTGATTACAGAGCAATATAAACTATCCAAAATGAAACATGTAAAAAGACTCCCCAAAAAAAGAGTTTCAGTAACTGTGACACTATAACAAGTGGTGTACCTGAAGTGCCAAGGAAGGGCAGAAAAATATTTGAAGAAATAATGATTAGAAATTTTCAAACTTGATGAAAGCACTAAATCCAAAGGTCTAAGAATCTCAACAAACCTCAAACATGATAAACAAAAAGAAAATCATATCAAGATTTTATATAATTAAATGGCTAAAAACCAGTGAAAGAGAGAAAATCTTCAAAAGGACCATGTGCAAAAAGGCATAAACAGAAAAGCAGAGATAAAAATGACTGCATGCTTCATAACAAAAACAATAAAAGCTAGAAGATAATGCAATGACATGTTTAGAGTACAGAAAGAAAAAACTGTCAATCTATAATTCTATATCCAGTGAAAATAACCACCAGAAACTAAGGTAAAATAAAGACTTTACAAAAAGAAGTAATTCTGAATGAAATCACTATCTCAAATAGATATCTGTACTATCATGTTTGTTTCAGCATTATTCACTACAGCCAAAATATGGAAACAGGTAAGTGTCCATCAACAGATGAATGTATAAAGAAAAATGTGGTGTATTTTACAATGAAATATTATTTGGCCTTTAAAAAGAACAAAATCCTGCCATTTGCAACAACATGAATGAACCTCAAGGGAATTATGCTAAGAGAAATAAAATAAACCAAACAGATAGAGAAAGACAAATACTACCTGACATTACTTATATGTGAAATCTAAAAAAAAGTTGAGCTCATAGAACCAGAGTAGGAGAGGTTGGTAAAGGGGCATAAACTTTCAGTTATAAAATAAATAAGTTAAGAGGATCTAATGTAGAGTATGGTGACTAGAGTTGATAATACTGTGTTGTATAATCGAAATTTTCTATGAGAGTGATCCTAAGCATTTTCACCACCCCCCCCCCAAAAAAAATGGTAACTGTGAGTTAATGGATGTGTTAATTAATTAATAGTGAAAACCCTTTCACTGAATGAATGCAGGGGAGGGGTCACTGAAATGAACTGAGAGACCCCAGAAGGGTCGACAGTTTGGGGGATCCAGAGAAGTTCTCCACAAGGATGTGAAGGTGTGAATTTTAAGTGGGGATTTGATGAACAAGTAGGTATTAAGTAGAGTGACCTTTGACTCAAATTGAAAAAGCGGGGGGTAAAGTAAGGGATCATCCAAGGATTTTAACTAAAAAGCCATGTTTGGGGAGGGGAAAGAAAAAGAAAAGAAATCTCAGAGAGAAAATGGCCCTTTGGTTGGCATTCAGGGGAAATGGCCTATAAATAGTACAATATAGCTGGGAATCAGACTGGCAGATAAAAGGGGGGCTAGAAATACAAGCAGAGGAGGAGATCATAAAAGTATTTTGTGCCAAATTAAGGAATTGAGGTTTATTTTTTCTTAAGGACAGTAGGAAACTATTGAGAGAATTGAACTTGGAGGTAAGTGATCAGATGTATGTTTTGAAACGGTCTTGTGTTCCTAACACCTGCTGGAGTCTGTGGTCAGGTCAATTCCTTCAAACCCCAATGAGTGAACCCTATGTGGAGAATGGGTTTGACAGGAGCAACACTAGAGGCCAGAGGACCAGCAGGGCGGCGGCTGCAGTCCCCCAGGTGAAAGCTGACCTGGCCTTAGGGGTGCCAGGCAGGGGAGAGAAGTGCTTGGATAGCTGCATGTGCCCGCACCCCCTCGGCTTAGCCCAAAGGCTCTGACAGTGCAATCCCCACCCTGCAAGTATTTTACCACCTTCACAGAAGACATCATCCTAATTCTCCACTCCCCAGATTCCCAAGGATTCTCTCTCCCATTTGAGGAAATCACAAAACCAAAGCAGCCTCCTATTTAAGAGAACAGGAGCCTTGGGGGAAGGGGGATCAAGGTTGGGGTGCAGGAAAGTGGCGAGAGGGAAATCCCTCACCAGGTGGTACTGTTGGAGCCAGCATCCCCTTATCCAACTGCCCACATGCCCTAAGCACAAAGGGAGGGAAGGTGAACCGGTTTCTTTTTGGTGTTCCCTCCTCTTCCCTCATCTCAGACTCATCCAGGGTCTCTTTTTCCGATCTTTCCCATCTCACCACTAGCCCTGGTCAGCCTAGAAACATGCCCCTGTCTTTCAAAGGCCTGGAAAAGAAATGGCGAGAACCACTCAACTGAATTCTTTGGCGAGTGGATACAGTCTCATTTTCCTCGTGGAGGAGGGCTCATTAAGTAAGACCCGACATGCAGCCAAGGCCCCGTGTTTACCAAAAACCAAAGAAGAAAAACTCGACAAAAGCCAGCTGCGGAAAGAGGCGCGTCCATCCCGTGTCAACCCACGATCCTGGAAATGAATGTTTAATTCATAAAGTAAATTAGGAGAGATTACTTGTACAAGTAGCTGCAATGTCCTTAAAATTATTCTTTAACTGAGGAAAAGTTTTTTGACCTTTGGAGAAAATGCTTGCTTCTAGCTATGACTAAAAAGAGATTTCCTTCTTTCTCTGTTGTGTTAAGAATCTTTTTTTCTTATAAAGAAGGCACCACAGTGATTTATAACTGTCATAAAAGCCTGGAATCCTTTTGAGGTTAAGCTACTCAGCTATTCAACTTTTACTACAGAAACTTTGAAATTCAAAAAGAAAAAATAATGTAAGTTTTTGAAGGACATGTGTTGCTGTAGGTGATCCTGTTAATTAAAAGTGATTGCCTGCTAGGAAATCATACTTTAAAAAGTTTCATGAATTTATTAGAACCCTGAAGGTATCTTTGTATGCACGGAGCTTTACATGCCATTTATGCAATTTTGTTTCAGATCTGCTGAAAGTCTCGCTGACACTCCCAGAGCAGGGAACAGCACGGCTAGCGTGCGTGTGTGTTTTGGGCTAATTGAATTATGTGAAAATACATACTAATGAAGTGTTAGCGGAGGTGTTTGCTGTGTAGACTCTGCCTCTAATTTCTTCTAAATTAGGAGCATCTTTTTGGAACAGGTTCATGTTTTAGGAGAGGCTGCCATCTTAAAGAAAAATAGCACACTGCCTAATATTGTGATTCGTTTCTTTTGCATGCTTAAAAAGCTCTCTGCACACCTGATGTGCACATCGGAAGGGAGACATCTGAAAGGCATTTTTAATTTTTTAAAAAATGCGCGACTCTGGAAGGACCAATAATGTGTAATTATCCAATAAAATTAATGAGCAAATGATTAATCTCTTAGAACATTTGGGGTTTTTCCCCTTTAATACCCTTTGAAGGATGACTGTGTTTGCTTTGGTTTGGTTTTAATGAGGGCGATTATTTAATGGCCTTATTCCGATGACTTCTCTGCATGTCTGTTTAAAAATAGTGTCTCATCATCACATTTGTTGCTGTATTCTGCGATCCATGATGCCAGTAGCTGAGAAATCCGCTATGGAAACGCTGTGGTTGTTTTGCCCAGAAAGCCGCAGAACGTGCCTGTTTGCAGTAAAGGTGGGCAGGCACTGAAGTCCCTCTCCGAGCGGCCTGCAGGCTGCGGGCTGCGGGCCACAGCAATCTGCTAATTGCCTAAAGCAGTGGTTCTCAACCTTCCTAATGCCGAGACCCTTTAATACAGTTCCTCATGTTGTGGTGCCCCCCAATTTCATTGTTACAAATTGAACATAATTAAAGCATAGTGATTAATCACAAAAACCATATGTAATCATATATGTGTTTTCCGATGGTCTTAGGCGACACCTGTGAAAGGGTCGTTCGACCCCCAAAGGGGTCGCGACCCACAGGTTGAGAACCGCTGGCCTAAAGGGCGTGTGGAGCCCTGTGCTCTTCAGAGGGCTTCAGGCCACAGGCACTGGAAAGCCGCTTGTGTGCTCTCTGCAGCGTGGTTGTCCTGCACTGTGTGGCCTATGGTAGGAGAAGGGCCCAGTCTGAGCTGGAGGAGAAGGCGGGGGCACTGGGCACACCTTAAAGAAAACTGCCTTGGATGCCTGCTATGTCTCAGGGCCCAAAAGGAAGCTTTTGGAGTGAGAAAACCGTGAGGAAACTTGGGCTTGCCTTGCTGTGCTCTGACGTGCCTGTTGACAGCACACAGATGAATCTTAGAAATAAATGTGACCTGAGACTACACAGGAGACCGTCCTCACCGCTAAAACACCGGAGGCTTGGGAAATAGCTTGAGGGCCAAGAGCCACAGAAAGTAATCAGTGGGGGAAAATCACATATACATGGTTTAAAATTGCATATGTACATAAAATATATAACTACATAGGTTAGTCAATATGTATGTGTAATTTGTGTGATCACAGACCTATCCTTTGCTATAAAAAACAAAAACTAGTATCTTGACAGAAATGGTGTGACAGCACCACTGTTGCAATTCTTTGTGGTCACGCATCTGTGCCGTGCCATCTGTACTTGGGTAGAACCTTACGGCAATTCTCCTGCCTTCCCACTTGTGGTGTCTCCATAAATCCCCATTTTTTTTTAGGACAGTCCCATTGCCATGTATTTTATAAGGGTTGTAAATCAGAGATCAAGCGAGCTCAGTTCCGAGTCCCTGTTCTGCTACTTACTAGTCTTGTTTGTGTCACCAACCCTCAGTCTGCTGTTGGTTTCCAAATAGGTAAAACGAGCACAAAAACACACACACGCCAAACCTGTCCTGCCTATCTCATCAGGTGGTTGAGATGATCAAAGCCTCGTGGGAAAGGCTTTGAAAATGTAAAGTCAGCTGACAGTGTCATCATAGAGCCCAGTGCTTATCTATCTGGTCTTGCACCTCTTCTTTGGAACTTGACACAGACGTCCATACCATGTTGTCAAGCTCAGTCACTGCCTGCCCATCTCCTGAAAGACAAACTGTCAGCCAGGGAAGCAGGCAGACCCTGGAAAGCAGACTCTGGGATGGAGACTGGCTTGCGGGTGTGTGTTAGCAGTGGCCTCGGGATCAACACAGCTGGGGAAGGAATGGGAAAAAAGGAGGCGGAAACTGGCAGAGGGACGAGGTGATGCTATCTCAGTGCAGTCCTCAATCAGTCCTACTGGAGCTCCGAAGCTGGGTGACCCTTTGGAGGTGCTCCTAGTTGGCATGAGGGGGCCATGGCTTTCTCCTCCTTTTTTGAACAGTCATGGGATTCAGGCTACTGGGGAGGGAGTTTTCTTCAGCAGAGACCATTGGCTGGGGTCTTCCAGCTGGCGAATGAGTCCTCTACTCCTGCACGGAGACCTGGGTGGCGCCCATCACAATGTCCTCCACCCTGACCTTTTGCTCTTGGTTGTTTACTTCTGGAATATGCTCAGCACATTGTCCTGCTGGAAGAGCATGCTGATTTCCATGTTGAACTTCAGAAGGTACCTAGGAGTTAGAACACCCAGGCTCTGGGGATGATTTGCACTGTCTGAACTAGCTGAGCATCTCTAAGATTGGGTGATGGGCCCCTCTCTCTTCAGTCTCCCTGTAGTGTTAAATGGGGAACCTTCAAGATCTGCCTCTTAAACCATCCTCTCCTAACTCCCCCCCAAAACCTAGACTTCATCCTCTGGACCACCATTGCTGGGACTCGGA
Source organism: Myotis daubentonii (assembly GCF_963259705.1). Classification (NCBI taxonomy): domain Eukaryota; kingdom Metazoa; phylum Chordata; class Mammalia; order Chiroptera; family Vespertilionidae; genus Myotis; species Myotis daubentonii. Next base: position 16,282,446 of record NC_081857.1, read on the forward strand.
GCTCACACTCCGGGTCTGTAGTCACTTCTGTCCACCCACTCACCCACTCCAGACTCATGGACGCCACCCCCAATCAGATATATACATATTTACCTATACATATTCATGTACTTGCATGGGAAAATGCCGGAAAGATAAACAGTAAAAGTTAACATTAATTATTTCTTAGTATTAGAATAATGGGTATTTTCTAAGTTTTCTGTACTGAACACGGGTTATTCATGATACTAGGACAAAACATTGCTTGTAAAAATAAGTCTAATAAAAAATCTATTATATCTATCTATACGTGTCTTTTTTAATACTATCAGATTGGTTGTATAACCGTGTGAATGTACCTAACCCTATTGCATATTGTTCTTTTTGTTGTTACTTTTTAGAAAGAGTATGGGGTGAAGTGCTCTTCTACAAATAAAGTCTATAAGCTTTAAAAAAAAAGAATTATATTAAAACGTTAAGTAATTGTTTTCTTTTTCTGGATTGCAATTAGTAGTTATTTGTATCGGTATTATTTTATCTATATCCTAAATTTTATAATTAATATTCCTCTTAAAATAAAAGGATTAATTTTATGATTTCAAACATATGAAATAAAAAGTGACTGTTTTATCCGTTTTTTCTTTTTGCCATGTTTTGTATTTATTTTCACATTGTTTCATGTGCATATTTTGTTTCCTCAAGGGGACTGCAGATTCCTAGTGGATCTTCTAGTTGTCTTGTTGCCTTCGGAGTATCTTATATATGTTAAAATTTGCATGCTCACCCACGACAGTCTCATCCACCCAAATAAAGGGTGAGAAGCCTGCTCTGACCAAATCTTGACTCTTACCACTGCATTTCTCCTGCAAATATAAATATCTGCTCATAAGTCGACATGAAACATTTTAAATTGGTCAAAACCAAGAGAGACCCCTGAGTCACTCTTTTTGTCCTTGTGCTCACTAGGAACGCTCCGGAAAGTTCATCTGTGTCCATTTTGACCAGGGTCCCTTCCCATCCCCTGCCTCCAGGCACAGGCTACACACCGAGCTGGCATCCTTGCAGTGGGAAGAACAAAGCAATTTTTCATTATTGGCAAGTTGGCCAATTTCATCATCAGTCGATCATTTGCTTTTTCCAGTGTGGTCCTGAGGTGTTCCTCTAGGGAGCCAAGCGGGACAGCAGGATTTGCTCAGTCAGGCATGGCAGCAACAGGCTGTGGAAGAACTGCTCAAGGTAGTTCGTCAATAAAGGAAGGCCACTTGCCTTTGCCACAGCATGCATTGCAAACCAAAGGAAAAGCAGGCCTAGGGTTCCCATCAATTTGGGCTTGTCAGGGAGAGTTTTTAATGCCCTTACTAGGCTGTGAATGCTTCTCCCAGCAGCATAATTGTCATACTAGAGGAAAGGGGACCAGAAGAGTACTGAGTGTCTCGTCCTCACTGCAGACTCAGTCCTGAGCTGTCCCTCCATCTGGGGCAGCGGGTTGGAGGAGGAGGCAGTGTAGAACCCCAGGTCTGGAATGTGTGGAGAGGCAGACAATATTTCTCTGCTCTTTTTATTGCTGCAAGCCCCAAACTCTGGAGTACTGATAAAGGGCCAGAATAGATGGGATAAGGCCTGCAGAGTAACGGGACTTTAAACCGCAGTTGTTGTTAAATTTACAGATAACTCAAGTGAACCTTTTAGTTAAAGATGACGAGAAGAAATGGGACCTGGGTCCGCTTTGGACACATAATGCCCCTCAGGAGAAAAGGCTCTTCTGAACAGTCATGTTTCCCCACCAGGGGCTCAGTCATCATCCCAGTAAAGGCCCTGCCGGGGGAGACAACACATGGCCTGCATCAGAGAAGCAGGTGGCTGGTCTCCTTGCATAGGTGGCCAGATCACTGCCTTACTTTGCATCTCGTATTCTAATAAACCACAATAGCACAGTGAGCACAATGTGTTTCTTAGTCACTCCTATATAGGGCTTAAGGCAGAGGGGGAAAGAATGTATGCATGCTCCTTTCAACTCCTTCCCCTGAAAATCACAAAACTAGAACAACAGAAATCATAGTATCTTTCCATGTCTTGCTTTTAATTCCTAATATCATCACCTCGAATTGACTGTCAGCATCTTGAGGGTAGGAACCACATCTTCTCCCCTAATCCAGTGCTGTGCGCTCCGTGCTTATGAAATCCATGGACACTAGCATGTGAATTACATGTTTTAATCTTCACAGCACTCTTCCGTCAGGGCACATCTCACTATGTCCTGCTGAGCCTAGAGCAGGAAGTTGATGCCCCAGGGGTTGACCTGTCCTGTGTCATAGGGGAAGTGTGACAGAGCTGGAACCAGAACTCAGGTTCTACTTTTGCTCAGATTTTTATATTGCGCCCTGAGATTATGCATTTCCCACATTGAAGATACAAAAATACTGAGAAGGAGGTGCTGAGAGGCTGACTGAGAAGTTATTTCAAGACCTGGGGCAGAGGTTGGTTCTGAAAGTGTCCAAATCATCATGTCAAGTCAAAATAGAGATGTGTTCATATGTTTGACATGAACTATCCATCGATGAGGGCAAGTTCAGACTTTCTGAATGCCAAAGGAACTCAGACATCATGATCAACTCTTTGAGGACAATGAAACGAACATGTCAAAACAGAATGATCTCATTTAAAGATTACATCTGACTGGGGTAGTTCTTGCATGAATGTCCCAAGTTAGTTAATTTCATAGAAATTTAACAGACTGCCTCCTTACTAATCCTGCTAGGAACATCTGAAGTACAGAACACACACTCTTACTGTAAAGTCATTGTAAAGAACTTAATTAGCCCTAGTTGGTTTGGCTCAGTGGATACAGCGTTGGCCTGCGGACTGAAAGGTCCCAGGTTCGATTCCAGCCAAGGGCACATGCTGGGGTTGCGGGCTTGATCCCCAATCAATTATTCTCTCTCATGGTTGATGTTTCTATCTCGCTCCCTCTCCCTTCTTGTCTGAAATCAATAAAAATATATTTTTTAAAATAATTTAATTAAAGTGATATTCTTTAATTTCCTGAAAGAATGAAATTCCACAAGGAAAGTGACAGTCTCTTCTTGATCAAATCCTAGTCATGCTCAATCTTGGCCTAAAAGACTTGAACAAACACTAACATCGTTTCTAAAAGCTGGAGGCCACATCCCTAAGATGACCCCAGCTCCTATTAAAGTACCTGCCTGAGAAAACTCAAGCCCACCAAAAGAATTTACTGTTTGTTCCAGCCAACACCTGTAGATAGGGCCCCTGTCTCCTAGTCTGTGTGTGTGTGTGTGTGTGTGTGTGTGTGTGTGTCGGGGGCGGGGGGTGTAGTGAGGGGGTAGGAGTCTAACTTCAATAAACACCAGAGAAAACACAGATGGGTTTCACGTGGACCAACCTCCCACTTTTTGGCATAGTTTTCTTCCATGACTCTACTGAACCCCCATTCACTCCTCTATGTACCCCCTCATTCTCTTTTTCAAACACCCCTTATTGAAGCTGACTTCTGGTCTCGCTGGACTCTTTTCTGTACTGCAATAGTTGTTGCCAATTAAAATCTGTCCTTCCCAACTTCACTGGCCTCCAGCTTCGTTGATCTCTGACAGAAATGCTTCCTCTGCATTACCAGTGTCCCTGTGATGTTTGTTCATAGCACCTGCTTGATGGGTACTTGTTAAAGGAATGAATGGACTCACAGAGTTCACTCAGCCCACAACACCCATTCACCTCATCCACAACCCTGGAGGCTTCACTTCTTTCCCAGGTTGGCACCTGGGTACATGACCTTGGAATTCCACATCTCACCTTTCCCCAAGTGTCACTGCATGGGCACGGGCTGACTTCTGCCCGTGACCTGACCCTTGGACACGTCTGGACTGGCCCAACAGTTCTTTCCTTCCCCAGAACACATGCTTCCCTAAGATGCCCATGTCTCCCAGTGTGGCCTCTGTGTGAGTTTGCAGGGAGAAGGGATGTTCCCGGCATTATCTCTTGCTCAAGGTTGTGGGTTCCAACTTTGAATCTGAGCTTGAGCTTCCCTCGGGTTCAAGTTGCAATGAGCACTGGCAAAAATGTGACCTCCAAGTTCAAGAATAAAGACTCCGGGTGTTTCTTAGCTATCAAGTTGCCCTTACAAAAGATTCTGTTGAGTCAAGTGTAAAAGAATCAGAGTCTAAAGGATTTAATTTCTCTTGAAATATCTTGGTGAAGGGGACACTTATTTAGCAAAAGGTATCTAGAGTCTCACTCATCTCAAAATGTTTGAAAAGGGGATGAAGATATTTTCCCAACACCACAATCTTGCTAGGTCCTCTCCTCCTTTTTCTCCCTGAACTGAGTCTGAAAAGCTACACTAAATATAGGAGTAGGCAAAAATAGGTTTACAATTTTCGTAAAAAGACATGCAGGTTATAATTATTACGATAGCTTTATTAACGCAAAAGAATGTCACAATGCAACTGTAAGCCTACTTTTGCCTACTCCTGTATTCCAAGGTTCATAAAAAGTTGCACTAAATATTCCTAGAAACCAACATTATCCCAGATAAAACTTATTCAGGTCACAGCAGTGAACAAAGCACTTAAGTTCAAATCTCATTACTTAAAAAAAAAAAAAGCAACAACAAGAAAAAATTAAAATTACCCAGTCATGTTAGCATTCCTAAAACATGTATCTGGTTAGAACTTGACATGAGTGTAGTTTACTTTTAATGCTGTCTGCTGCAAAAGGTTTTGCCTATAGCTATAAATATTTCTTACTACCATCTCAGAAAGTTCCAGAGGTCCCCGGGGTTTTCTGACCAAATATGGGACTCCCCTGAGGTCAGACCTATCATTTACCTTCACACTTTCACTGCCTGGCACGTTGCTGGGAAATGTGAGGCTGATGAGCTCTCCAGGTGCCACTATTCCAACAATTAAGAAATACCAAATTATTACATGTTTCCTCTCTACTTGAGATTGAACTAGGAAATATAGTAGAGAGAGAAACTTTCTACCCACAAGAAGTTTATACACTCTGGGATTGGGGACAAGACTTACACAGATGAGAGAATCTGTAAGCAAGATAATAATAATAATATCAATAGTTAATATTCATCATGTATTCACTAGTGAGAGGGATTCTCCTAAGAGCTTTACATGTATGATGTCATTTTATTCTGAAAACTGTCTTACAGGACAGATGCTAGCAGCCGTGGGCAAACTACGGCCCGCAGGCCTTTGAAATGAATAAAACTAAAAAAAAAAAAAAAAAAAAAAGACCGTACCCTTTTATGTAATGATGTTTACTTTGAATTTATATTAGTTCACACAAACATTCCATCCATGCTTTTGTTCCGGCCCTCCGGTCCAGTTTAAGAACCCATTGTGGCCCTCGAGTCACACCCCTGGATGCTAGTATCATCCCCAGTCACACAAGAGGATACTTAAGGAGGATAGTTTTAAGACTTTGCCCAACACACGCAGCTGGAGAGTGAAAATCCTCTATCTACCCAGAGCCTGAATGCCAAACCTTGCCCCACCACTGCCTCTAAACAAGTGTGGGCCCACGTAAAGATTAAAGCACGTGTGTGCACACAGAAATATCTACGTAATCATTACAAGCATGGCAGCTTCTGATTCTGCCCAAATAGAACCATTATTTCAACATCTTTATTGCATTTTAATCTGTATTGGATTCAAAAATATGTATCAGGCACTGGTTACAGGCACAAGAGGAAGAGATAAAGCATGGTCTCTGTCCATGAGGCGGATAAGAAAGCCTGAGCATGCTCTTGCAGTGAAAGGAAGGCGATGGTCACACGCTGCTGGGGGCATACAAAAGTTGTCCTAAAAGACAGATTAATTGGGCTGGGCTAGAAGTTCGCAGGGATGGGAATTTGGGAGAGTGAAATGGCGTTACCTGTGTATGTCTATCTGTAATCTGAGATAAACCCCTCCATATCCCAATTTAGTTGTTACTTTTTTTCTTCATCTTATTTTACTTTATGTCATCTCACTCACCAACATGGAAAAGGCAATGGGTCAGGGTGAAAGAGGAAAAAAGACTTTCATCCAAAACCGACGCTGGACCAGCTGAGAGAGCAGCAAGAGCGTCAGATATGGGCAAATTCGGGGCAGCAGCTCCCACAAAATCGGCATCAGGTTCATAATTATTTCACAACAGTGCACAGCTCCTCTGTTCAATTCCTCTCTCCTGCCTCTCAGCCGGCTCTCCCTCTGCACACATTGCAAGTTAGGATGTTCCCTTTATCCGAGTGGTTCCTGAAATCTCATTCCTTCCAAATAATCCTTTCATAACATGAGAACGTTGGCAAATTCCCCTTTGTCGCTCCTCTCTGACCATGAAGCTTTTGAAACAATCTCCTTTCAAGTCACCCTTTTTTTTTTTTTACAACCATCTCCCCGCCCTCCACCATTTAAATGCATTTTAACATAATATCAGAACAACAGAGAGGGCTTCTAAAGAGATAAAAGCAAAAACCAAATCCAACAACAACAACAAAACAACAGCAACAATAATAGATTTTACCGAAAGCCAAATCTAAACAAGCCAGGCAAACATATTTGAGACTTGAAAAGCCAGAGTTTGTATTGCCCTCAACCCCAATTCCTTCCAATGAACCACTGTATCTATATCTGAGCTCTTAGGTCCTTCCTCTCTCCCCTCCACCCTTGTTTTCAAAAACACACATTCCTCCTGCACACCCACCACTCACCTTCATCGCTGTTCCAGCTCGCCAAGATTCCTCCACCTTCCTAACTGCGCCACCTTGATGTTAAATTTTGCTTCCAACACTATGTGTCTCTACTCTGCTTCTGGGGACCCTGTACTTTGGTTAAAGGCCCCGTCCTTCTTTGATGGGGCCCAGATCAGCTTGGGGAATGAAAGAGGAAGGCTAATAGAAACATCATAAAAACAGAAGAGGTTATTGAAAATGTTCTTTCACTAAGTAAATACACCCCCAAAACATACACAGGGAAGATAAATTAGTGTGCGGCTCTGGAAGAGGAAATGAAACAAATATGGAGATTGTGGGACATCAAAGAAAAACTCACTGTCCTGGGGCGGATGCAAGGGCTGTGCATAAATGACTTAAACAGAAGAAAAAAAGAGGAGGGGGGGGGGACTCATTAGGTATTCCTCTCAAATCAGAATCTTAAACCTCTGGACCCCTGACCCATGCCAAGGACATTTGCATTTCAACACTGGGGGAGTCAGCGTACCTGGCTTATGTTAACACATGAAGACCACATCGGAGTCAACATGTATTGAGCTATGCCAGGTGCTCTGCTAGATCTGGACAGCCAGGTAGGAAGTAATCAGAGAACAGCCAGTGGAGGCAGAAGCAGGTTGGGTATATTCCCATTTTCTCATGTCTCCAAACAGAAATCACATAATGGAGGGTGATCTCTGGGCAAGTGCATTATCCAGCAAGTTTCAAAGAAGGGATTTTGTCAGCCCTCCTCTTAAGAAGGAAAAATGGAGACAGTACGTATGGTCATTCGGGTACCCTATACAATGGTGGGCAGAAAGTAACATTAATGGTCACAGTTAAGGAAATACTTGACAACGTTTATCTGAATGATGCTGATAACTGTCATGAAGAGAGGCTGAAGTAAGCCATAGATGGAAATAAGATAAGGCGATCTTTCTCTGAAGTCCAGGAGGAAAGCCGACGTTATGTAAACCCCACTCAGAGTAGTAACAGGGTAGTAGCAAGCAAATAAAATAAGCACTTTATTTACCCTTAGGAGTTTAGTTTTCGGTCTTTAGTGGGTGACATTATACTCTACTAGTGCAAAAAATGCTGCAGTTAATTATACACACTGATTACTATAAATAAATAAGCGGTTGGTAAAAAACTGATTACTTAGTAAAGCATTATATTTTTGTAGAACAAATACAAATGAATATTGTAAGTTGTGTTGAGTTCTGGTTTCCTAAATGATGCCGAAGAGCTGAGAGCTAAGCAGGAATAACCATTGAACGGAAGAAGACAAGCAACTGAAAGGGAAGGTAACCATGGCCAACAAGCTATTCCGTTTCTTTAGGGCTAACCTTTTGCTCCCCCACTAATGTGCTAACTGAACTCTCCACTGACTTATTCAATTAATACAGTCTTATCATGTCACTGGGAGGCAAGAAACTTTTGTGAAATAGCCTGGGTTTGAAGCAGCCTGGATTCGATTGAGAGATCTGCCATTTTCTTACCCAGGGATCTTGAGAAAGTTATATAACCTCACCATTCCCCAGATGCAAAATAGATGGCACTGAGACCTTAAAAGTGTGTTTGTAGGTTCCAGCAGGGACACATGGAGTGGAGAGGGGGAAAGGGGACACCCGCTTAGCCATCCAGACAAGCCAAATCAACCCGGGAGATCAGTGGAATGACAGATGTCATTTAAGTGTCCAAACTGGCAGCTCGTAGACAAATAAGTGCTTGAGTTCAAATGCACAGCATTGTGATTATAGCCAGCAACACTGTATTATCAACTTCAAAGTTGCTGAGAGACTAGATCTTAACTGTTCTGACCACACAAAAATTTTACAATTTATGTTGTGGTAGAGGTGTTGGCTAAGGCTATGATGGAAAACACGTTGCATGTCCTAAATTTATAAAATTTTACACGTCAATTACATCTCAATAAAATATAAAATATTAATTCATTTTTCTTTCAATATCTTTTTGTGCTAAATGCTATGTTGTAAATATGTATCTGATTTCAGTGTGAGACAAAATTAGGTAAATGCTTTATTTGCACCCAGCAGCAAACAAATTTGTCCATGAAATAGCCATGCAGTGGCCACATACACTCAGAATCAGTTCAATTACTAAACCATTTGTAGTATCCTTTCTTACATTTTGATTCCCAGAAATTAGCCAACGTGATCATTGTGACCACCATGTATACAACAGTAAACTACAAACTAAATGAAGTAAATAAAATGAAAACAAAACATTAAGCCAGCTTCTGAGGGGAAAGGCATGTTTGTGTGGGAAATCAAGAGTGAGCAGGGGAGAGGTCAATGGGGGAAAAAGGAGACATATGTAATACTTTAAACAATAAAGAATTTAAATTTTTAAAAAAAAGAGTGAGCAGGGGGTGTATGAGTAAGACCTGAAGGATTCATTCTTTTTAATGAGCTACTTATAAAATGACTTTATTGAATCATCTAACTTTTAAACCGAGGTATCTTTGAGACTTTCCACCTGACTGTTGTCATGGAGACACAATCATAAACTCCAAGTCCCAATTGCCAATAGTGACTTCTTTCATCCCCAGCTGGCCCCAAACTGTACCCTGTCCTTTAGGATGAAGATCTCACCTCTCTAACTCACGCTGGCCCTCCCTCTGGCCTGGGAAGTGTCAGTTCTAATGAGAAGGACTGAGATTCTTCCATGAGCACAGGAGAATGGAGGGCCGCCTGTTAAATGCCATTCATAGCTCTAAATAGCCATTCAGATTAGTGGCCGTGGTTCCTAAACAACGGGTCCCACACTGATGTGTGTGCAGACCTCTTTCAAGGTCACTGATCCGTGCAACTCGAGTGGTAATGGGATCCGACCCTTACTGTCAAAATCTGCACCTGTTAGGCTCGGAACAATGGGTCATTCTGAAGTCAGGCACTGCAACTTGCTCTTTTCCAGACCAATGAAAAGAATATCCCATTTCTCTTGGAACTTGGTGACTACCACGCAAAATACTTTGACGCTATATGCAAAATAGCATACAAGCCGTGAAAGTGATGCTATTAGATATTAACACCCCGGACCTGCTGGCCTCACATTTTGAGACTCATGCACATGAATCACGTCTTCCTTCCACTTCAGTGGTCTGTAAATTAAACTCACATAAATGACTTGGAAGAGGAGCATAAATGTATATATGCATACACAGCAGGGGGTGGGGAAAAGTACTAATTCAATACGTGTGAAGAACATATTGACTCATAATTTGAAGCGCTGGGTCCCAGTCTCACAGCAGCTGTGTGACTTTGGGTAAGTCAAGTCATTATGCTTTCCATGGAATGGAGAGTTTCGACCTCAGAGCGCTGTCCGAGCTCAGGAAATGGACTTCCCTCTGCTTTGCTTTCAGTTTCATCATCTATTAGGGCTTTGGATTAAATCATTTCTAAGGTGCCTTCTTGTTCTAAAATTCTATTATTCTACTTAATATTTTGCTTTAAGTTATTCTGTGATTCAATATAATCTTAATAGATAAAGCTACACACTTCTTACTGTTCAGCAGAATGGTGCCAATAGAGTGCACCATCGATTAAAATGTGTACCAAGTAGTCATCTGAATATGTATTTCCTAATTTTTCTAAAATAGTATTATTTGTGTCATTTTAAATTGGTTTAAGAAGCCATCAGCTTCAACCACCTGGCCCCGAGGTATATATATAAACAGAATAATCTTACAATAGTAATTTTGAGAAATGAAGATTACACACCTTCCCTTCATGGTTGGTATTAGTTTGTAGTCACATTCCAACACAGACTGGCTGGTTCTTCACAGTTCCTTTTCCTTTTTTCTCTTGGTCACACAGCTAGACTACATTTCCCAGCCTCCCTTGCAGCTGGGCACAGCCATGTGACTTAGTTTTGGTGAATAGAATGTGGGTGAGAGTAATGTGTGCCACTCCCAGTTCTGGCCCATTAAATCCTCCCACGTGTAATTCTCCACCATCTGCCTGTTTAATGGAGAGGATTCCAGTGTTTTCAGGGAGGTGAGGCCGCAAGATCAAAGATTCCTGTGTTCCCAGGTCAGAGCTTTGAGGAGAGCTACCCAAGAAAGCTGCCTGACAAGAGAAACATCCATATAGGATTGTTGTTGGGAGTTATTACCAGAATTAAATAACTCTGATTAATGTTATCATGTGGACAATTAGTTTGATGCAATGGTAGCCTCCAAATATATCCCCAGGCAAACCACCTCCGAGGGCAGAGAACAGAGGCTCACAGAGCAAGCTAAAATGCTCCAGTCATGTTGTTTGTTGAAATGACCTAAAACCCACAGGGAGAAGCAAGGAGAAAGAGAGGGGATAAATGAAGGATTGGGACCATACTAAGTAATCCTGGGGCACATGAAGTTCAGATGCCCTGCCTCTCTCTCTGCTTCAGCACCTTCCCTGTTCTGATGTGGTTATGAGGACCAGAGCTGGGGTTCACGTGACACAGAGCCTCGGGATCTCATGAACCCCCTCCTGATGCCCTACAGCCCTTTGCTCCCTGCTCCTTGGGAACCACTTGATTCAACAAAGTCAACCACAGGAAACATCGAGGCCCAAGCCTTGCCATCCAAAAACTGGGAGATGAAAGCAGCAAAGGAAATACGAAGGTCCCCACGTCATTTCAAACAGGCCTGTCATTTCTCCCAGCCTTGGAGAAAGGGCCCAGAGGACACGTATGCCATGCAGCCCTTTTGCCAATAGCTAATGTCACACCAATTAACAAGGAGGCGGCCCCTTCCTGTCCTGAAATAGGAGGTATTCTTTTCTGCCCCATTATGAGCATTGTGAAACCCTTCAGAAACTCTTCCATCCTCTGTAGCCACTTTCCTCAAGACAAATCGAACTACAATCAATGATGTTTGTTATATTGAGAAGACAATGGCAATCACCAAAACACACCTCTTCTGAAGTATTCTAAGTTCACCTCGTTGTTATTAAGATGAAGGTGGGCAGCTTTTAAGGAATTGTCACCCCTCTGTAAGAGTTTGCTCAGGTATTTAAACTTATACCGTTGGGGTGGCCTTCTTTAAGAAAAACTATATATATATTTTTTAAGATCTCATTTTTGCCAATTTAACAAAAATATGCAACCATGTGACACACTGGTATAGTCCCAGGCTGCCTTAAAGCAGCCTATAGAAGTGAGAAGCCTGAAGCTTAAGCTTAATTCATTCCTGGTAAAGCCACCTCTGACGGAGGCATGCTTGAGCTGCAGATTTGTTCTAGAAGTATTTGGGGTCCTGACTATTTCTACAAAGAAAGCTGAAGAGAATGTGCCTGGAAAAGATAGAGTTTGGAAATATAAAAACTGCATTTCCACACTTCCGAGCAATTAAACGCACAGCTGAAAATGGAAGTTTCAATAACATTCTGCTCACAGCTCTTCATTATTCCTCAGAAATATCCAAATAACCAGATGAGGCAAATAACCAGTCTGGGGGTTAGGGTGGAAGGTTGACAACTGATCCCCCACTATTAGCAAACAGTCTTTGTGCTCTGCTTTGTGACACTGGGGTATCTCTCTCTCTCTCTCACACACACACACACACACACACACACACACAATCCATAAGGCTCATGAATTAGCCTGAGAACAAAATGTCCAGCCTGCAAAAAACATGCACATTTCTCAGTATAACTTCTGTCCACGCCTGCTTTCCCTCACCCCGGGGCCACTCACAAGCAGCAGGTACATGCAAAGGAGGCCAGGCACAAGTGGATCAGGTCATCGTTCTGGTGTTTGGTCGTGGCTCTTACTTTATGGGAATCCCCCAGAGTTGGCACAATCAGGAGGAGCTGGACAAAGAGCCGACTTAGTTCCCTCCTCTCAAGGCTCTCCCGTTTCCTTCTGTTCCTGGATGGGGATGCTGGGGAAAGCTGAGAGATAAGCCGTAGATAGACAAACCTGGGTGCCTTTGACTTTTGGCTGATACCAGTTCTTTTTTTAAAATATATTTTATTGATTTTTTACAGAGAGGAAGGAAGAGGGTTAGAGAGTTAGAAACATCGATGAGAGAGAAACATCGATCGGCTGCCTCCTAAACACCCCCTACTGGGGATGTGCCCGCAACCAAGGTACATGCCCTTGACTGGAATCGAACCTGGGACCATTCAGTCTGCAGGCTGACGCTCTATCCACTGAGCCAAACCAGTTAGGGCTGATACCAATTCTTCACATCAAAAAGCAAACGGGATAAAAGAATGGACCACTTTTTCCAAAATCAGGTGTAAGTGCTACATTCAGCCAAGAGATCACTTTGTCTTCCCATTGGCCAACTTCTACACTCGTGGAAACACCTGGAGAGCTGACTTCACTCAGTTTTGAACCAGATGTTGGACATCATGTAGACATGGCCTCTACCATCATCCTTCATTTTCACTTCCAACTATTTACCTGATCCTTCCAAGAGACTTGGTGCGAGAGTCCTTGCTAACTGGGTGGAGCATGGCAAGGGGTGTGGGGTGAGACACACCAAGGTGCTGTGCTGGACACGAGCCTGGCACTGGGCTCGTGACTGTCTCTTTTCTTCCAACATCCACAGAGTTTCACTCTCCTGACAGAGCATCTGTCCTCCACGGGGGGATCTGCGGTCAGGACAGCTCAGCCTCCTCAAAGGCTGCAGGTTCCTTCCACTGAGTGCAGCCATGAGTGGACTCCAGGTCATGCGGGCGGCAACATGTTCAGCTCCTCGCTGGCTGCTCACCCCTGACGCAGGGAAACCAGTCCCTGCGTTAGAGCCAGAGGAACACAATCACCTCCTTATCCATTTTTCAACAGCCTCTTCCCTTGCAAATCTCTGCTAATAACCACAGCTTATCTTTATTTGCCAGGTAGCTCCTTTCTCTTCGGAGAGACCAGGAGGCCTCACCAAGGGAACCGGCGAGAAAAGCACTTTCTACACAATGACGAGGAGACAGCACTTTTCTGTCTAAAAATATACAGACGTGCTTCTCCTTCGTGGATGCTGACTTGTTATAGATAGAAAGCCAACAGCTTTGAAAAAAAATTCTAAAGAGAACTCTGTGTGGCCTGTCATGATGGGAGTTCCCATTTAACTGTTCCAGGTTCTGGTCCATCTTCCACCAAATGAGCAGAACACCGTATTACAAAAGAAACTTTAAGGCCAGCTGGTCTACCCCCCATCTCGGAGCAGAGTTGCATCTCACCTTTCAAAATTCTTAGAAGAAATAAGCATTCCTGTTTGTTTGGTTGTTTTCTTTTCTCATAAACCAGGAGTGAAAGCCCTTATTCAGATACTAGAATTTCCTTTTTCTGGAGCCCACTTCTTGACTTTCATGTCACTTTAATGCTAAAAGTGCCCCTTCCCTAATGAGGTGGCTCCTAAGGAGTATGTTAGCTGCTCAGTCTATTTTATTTGACAGAACTTTAGAATCCTCTGGAATACACGAATCACAGCTGTGCATCAATATATGTTAAAGGACAAAGCAGGTCAGGACCCCTAATCGCTAAATCTGGCCATCTGCATAATTTAAAGACTAAACAAGGTAAGTTTCAGTCCTGTAACAACCACCAGGCCTAGTAAAGACCCTATTCTCTGGCCCCACTTCATGGTGAGCTCTCCGGAAGCACACTCCCAAAGTGGGTGTAGTTACAGGAAAGTAACCCCCCCCCGCCCCCCACTTCCCTAGGCAACACATTGCAAATTTCCCAAACAAAATTCTTTCCCTTTTTAGAAAAATGGGTTCTATTCTGCCTGGATACCTACCAATGGCTTCAAAAATCAGAAATGGTTCCAGATTCTATTGAACTGTGAGGTGCACAGGGACTGATGGTGTGATGATGGTGGTGATGATGATGATGATGATGATGATAATGACAAGGACAGCAGCAATAACTTATTTAGCACTGGCAAGGGACTTTGCTACATCCTTTATGAGTATCAATTAACTTATTCTTCACAACAATCTATAAGGCAGGTACTATTAAAAACCTTATTCTATAAGTGAAAAAAAACTCAGTAACAAAGTCAGAGTGTTTGCTGGTAACTGCCCAAAGTCACACCTCTAGTAAGTGGCCAAGATGAGTTTGAAAAACAAGTCTTTCTGATTCCAGAACCTGTGACCAGAACCACCATGATAATACAGCCTAGTGCATGACAGATGCTTACTACATGTATGCTGAACACACTGAGATGTAACAGAATTTGATGGGGTGCTTCTCTCCCTACTTCAGACTCCTATGTGACTTGGAAAGCACTGCTTGTTACAGAACATAATTGTGATTATTATGATGATAGTCTTGGTACTCCAAACTAGACTACAAGCACCTTGAGGGCAAGACAAGGTTTCCTTCATAGTGTTAATAGATACTATACTGTACTTCATAATATATATATTATAATCACTCTGAAAGGATTATATCATTATCCCCATTTTTTAGATGAGGAAACAAATGCAGATGTGAATGAAGGCCGCAAAGCTAGCAGTAGGATATTCAAACACTCTCTATCTGCCTCCAAAAGCCAATGCAGTCCCCACTCTGACCCATGGCCAGCTTTGTCACCTGTGTGTCCTTAAGGTGGCACAGAATACAACATTTGTAGCCAACATGAGTCATGTATTCACCTTTAGATATATGCAAAATATGAATCACTTTTATTTTTTAATTTTGCTTGGCTGAGAGCACTTACATTATCCAGGTCGTGCAATGCATCCTGATCCAGGAAATGTGGGTATTATTATCTTGGTTCCTCTTCCTCCATAGCTCTGTCTCCTCGCTGGCCTCATGAAAACCAGGGAACTCTTATAGAAGTGGCAAAAAGAGGAGCAGGGATGTCACACTCCTTGTCTTTTCTGCTTCTCTTTCTCATTTGCTTGGTTACAGGAAGCCAGCAGTGGGGGTCAGGGGGATCGGAGGTCAGAGTCTATTTATGTGAGAGGGCTAGACATAGGAGGCATCCCTCCACATTTCCTGTCCCATCTACTCCACACCCTAGGACTAGCACTGCATCACTGCTAACATTTACATCTGTTGGTTGAGCCAACAGTGTCCCAGGTAGCATCTATGGCTGTGATGTCCTTGGGGAGCCAGGCCAATTCCTCTGGCAACCCCAGCTTCCAGAGGCAATCTAGTGTCTCCCCAGGTCCGAACACTGTCATGTGCTACCTCCACTTTGGAGTTAGGGTGTTCCCACCAAATCCACTACGTCTCCTGGCTGTCTTGTTCCACTTCACAAGCCCGAGGGAGGGTGTCTGGCAAAAGGGAAGGATGTTTTTGGACTTGGACTGTAAAGATGTACCATTTTATTCTCCTTGGGGTATTGACCAAACAGTGGCTGGCATTGTGGGAAAGGTTACCTTTCCCTGGTACTTGGCAAATTTTATGAAAGAATGCAAGAAAGGCCTGAAAGAGAGCATGGGTTCCTTGGTCAACCAGCCAATGTCTAGAAATCACCTAAAGATCTGCCTAAAAAAATGTTTTAAGTGAGTTCTCAAGGGAACTCCATGAAGTGCATTTAATAACAAACCCAGTTTAAATCAAACCCCCCAAACTGCCTGTGACCCATGTGTGTGCAATTGGCTTTCCACTTGTTTGTCAGCCAGAGGAAAGGGACCATATCATCCCATGTTCCCAGCACTGTGTATAGCCCTAGTAGGTGCTCAATAAGCATTTGTTGAATGACTATTGAAAGTCACCAGAGAGACCCATTTGGCCTGCAGGAGGAAAGTATAGAAGAGTAATGGAGAATAACAGAACAGAAATGCCACGTGGTCCCTGGCTTTCCATGGAGCTGGGGTCTTTGCACCTAATACAAAGTAATATGGCTGTTCTGATGGGACTCTTTGGCCCTTTGACAATTACAAGCGAATTTTGGAAATAAATATTGTAACATCTACATCTGAGCACCAATTATCTGAGCACAAGTGAGAATGGAGATTCATGATAGGAAAGCAGAAGTAAGGAGCTGTAAGAATGCAGTTCCATGGAAACTGGATGAGGCATGAAATCAGAAAACTAGCTTCAGACATGGGTCTTTCTTCCTAGTCCCACCCAAAGTAGTCTTCAGTGTGTAGCTTCATCACATATGTGCTGAGGGTGAGCCTCTCTCCTCTCTGCTGTTCCCTTTATTCTCCTTCATGTACATTCTTGGCATGGCAAAGTCCCCAGCTCTACCGTTCCAAGCCGTTTGGGTCAAGTCTCAATTCTTCATCTATAGAATGGGTACAATTCATATCATTCATACCTGTTCTACCTGACACAGGATTCAAATAAGGTTATTCATTCTTCCTTTCAACAAATACATATTGAATAGTTGCTAAATAACATTATATTGTGAGAAAGGCTGTAAGAAACACCAGGATGAGTAAGACTAGTTCTTCCCCTCAGTACCCAGGCGATGCACATGGCCCGACAGGTGTATGCTCCAAGGTGAAAATCATTAGTCCAAGAGAGGCCTATACATGGTGCTATGGGACCTCGGAGGGAAGATGGATTATGCCAGAAGGAGGGATTAAAGAAGTCTCCAGAATAGAAGTTGCTGCTTTTCAGGGGAGCTTCAAGAGTTAAAATGGAAGCAGTCTGGAAACAAAATGACTATACAAACATTGGGTGTGAGTTACAAATAATAATTAGTTTGTGAAATGAACTGTGTTCCAAATTAATGCCTGCCTAAACTCTCAGGCAGACTTCGAGCAGGTAATAGGTCACCTTGGGAGGTGCCAGATTCTGTACGCTTTACATTCGAGAATTCATATCATCTGAGCCAAACCCTATGAGGCACGGTTCTAGTACTATCCCCACTACCAATGAGGAAACTGAGACTCCAATAAGTTGAGTTTCTTGCCCGGAGTCACACAGACAATCGTAGAGCCAAGATTTAAACTCAGATAGTCAGCATTCAAATCCTGCTACTCAGACAAAGGAACAAGAATACTACAGTGATCCCTCCGACAATTCAGTCCCCTCAGAACTGTGATTTTGAGAGAAGTAAATTTTGGATCCTGGTGAATTACGGCACCACCTCTCTGAAAAATTATATTTCAGATTGAGAAGGTGCAAGAATCCTTCCTTCCTCATGGGTATAATCTCAAGTAAATCTGGAGTAATTCACATTGTGGCCGGTAGATGGCAGAAAGTGACAAGAAAAGGACTGGAAATCCCAGCAGGGCTCTCAACTGGCTCCCAGTTTGTGGGACAAAATGCATGTTGCATACACTACAGTTTGTTTAAAGTAACAAGTCCTTACTCAAAGCGAGCTAGCTCCAGGTAGAAATTGTCATTGTCTGACCTTCTCCAGTCACCGTGTCCTAGTACCGCGAGGAGGAACAGCCCCAGTGGCGCCCACAAGGCGTTTCCTCTATAAAACTGTCGTCAGGCTCTGGCCAGTGCTGACCAAGCCACCCCCTGCCCCACCCCTCTTTCTACTGCAGGAAATCTTGGGGCTGTGCAAGTGATAACGTCTGGAAAGTACCTGGCAAAGTTGGAAGACCTCTACCCTTGCTGAATTGAGACAAAAGTTAGCAGCGCATTCTTTCCATAAAGGTGTGTTAGTACCTACTGTGTGCCGGGTCCAACTAAATGTCTGCTATTTACCTCCTCCTGCTTCCCCAGCTGCTTGCTGTTGCAAAAGGAGCTAGGGAAGAAGTTAGTTCTGTGGACTCATTTCCTGAAAAGCTCTGCCATGAAAATAGGAGAAATCAAAGATGTACTGCAGACTTTAAAAAGCATTACCAACACCCTCCCCCCCAACACCCCTCCCCCCCCCCACACACACACATACACACACACCACGAATCTGATTGCCATCTTAGGTAAAAAAGATATTTCTAAGTATTAAAACTCAGAACCTATAAAGGACAATGTATGGTCACATTTTAATCTTCAACTGCAAAAAGCACGCATTTCAAAAATCAAAAGTAAAGAACTGCAAAACACATGACAAAGACGAATATTCTTAAATGCAAATATGCTAAGAACTCTTACAAACCAATAAAATTTATATATCAATAACTCTTCTAAAGCCAATAAACTGGGCAAGTGACATGAACAGGTGGTTCCCAGGGCAGCCTGGTTATTCAGGTAGCAAGCTTATCTTCAGTACAGTACTCAATTTTTTTTTAAGGGGGGTCTATAATTAAACATATAAAGTGATACAAATACAGTGATTATCTTTAAGTTTGGAAAACTAACCAGTATCACAAGTATTTTCTTGAGCAATAAAATGGCTCAAGAGTGGTCCCTATACAGTTAAGTAGTGTTCCAGGGATAATGTGGATGAAATAACACACCTCAAGAGTCCACAGTTTTAGTGCACCACTCATGTGGCAGAGATGGCGACTACAAGGCTCTAAGGATAAAAGTCCACACTTTTGTTGCAAAGTAACCCATTGCCTAAGGAAGGGATCTCTACAAGCAAAATAGATGCTCATGTCACTACACTCGCATACAAGAGTCGAGGTTCCATGGGCCCTCCTGGGACAGTATTTACGCATACTGAAGAGGAATACGCATCCCTTGCAGCAGCCAAGGGAGGGGGCACAAATGGGGGAAGGCAGACTGGGATCCAAGTTCAACATAATCTCCCTCCAGAAACAACTTCCCAGGTCCACACTGGGAGTACTCACCCTGGAAGAGCTCTGTCCGCAGGGAAGTCGTACACATTCATGGCTGTCCACTTACCTGGGTTTGTTGTGTTGGCCCTCCATCCATTCATTTCTCAAGATTTTCTTTAGATCACTGCCATTCACCTTTTTGACTCCTCTCATGGGGTGCAAGCCATCTGCAGATTTTGGGAACAAAACAAGTGGACTTGAAAAAAATCTACATACCTCCTTTGAATGACACAATTCTAGAGCTTTGTTCCATGTCTCCTCCACACCACTTTGTGCTCAAGAAAGGCAACTGATGGAGGACACAGCAACAAGGCTAGCCCTGTTACTAACATTTGTGGAAGGGAACTGAGTGACGCTAAGAAGGCCACTGAGACCCATGATACTGGGATGGCTTCTGTGGAAGCAGGAGACGGACTGGAAAAAGTTGGCACTGGGTTGCCCATTTTTTATGACTCTTCAGCCCTAAATCCCATCAGCTGTTGCTCCGCATGGGGTATCTTTTCTATCTTTGGTTTAAACCAAACCGGATCTCACAAAAAGTTGGTTTTGTTCTCAATCTTCACCTTCTTTTTTAGGTTCTGAATCTAAGTAATTAATCTAAGTCCCATATCACTTCATATAAGGACTTGGCCCCAAAAGACACTGGGTAAAAAGTTTGTGCTTGCTTAAACCTCAACAATAAGAAAATAAACAACCTGATCAAAAGATATACATCGAGTTGGTGTTTAACTTCAACAAAGAAGATATACAGGTGGCAGATTCGCATATAAAAAATGCCCTACATCGTATATCATCAGGAAATGCAAATGAAACAACAAAGAGATACCACTACACATGGATTAGAATGGCCCAAACCCAGAACAATGACAGCACCAAAAGCTGTCATCCCCCTGGCAAGGTCGTGGAGCAACAGGAACTCTCATTCATTGCTGGTGGGCGCAACCACGTTGGAGGGCAGCTTGAGAGTTTCTTGCAAAATTAAGCATATTCTACTATATGACCCAGCAATCGCACTCCTTGGCATTTACATATGCCCACACAAAAACCTGCATATGGGTGTTTAAGGAAATTTTATTCATGAGTGTCAAAACCTGGAAGCAACTAAGAAGTCCGTGGCACATTCAGACAAGGGAATATTGCTCAGCACTAAAAAGAACAAGAAAGAAAATAAGAAAGATAGAAAGGAAGAAATTAATTAATTAAAATAAAGAAATGAGCTATCAAGCCAGGAAAAGACATAGGGAAACCTTAAATGTATATTATTAAGAAAAAGAACTTTCAAAAGCTACATACTACGTGACATTCTGGAAAAAGCAAAACCATAGGGACAGTAAAGAGATCGGTGGTTCTCAGGAGTTGCAGGGGGAGGGAGAGATGACAGGCAGAGCACAGGACGTTCAGGGCAGTGAAACTACTCGATATGATCCTATAATGATGGGTAAATGTCATTATTCTTTGTCCAAACCCCCAGAATGCACAACACCAAGAGTGACCCCTAATGTAAACTATGGACTTTGGGTGATAATGATGTGTCAGTGTAGGCTCATCAGTTGTAACAAATGTACCGCTCTGATGATGCTGATAATGGGGGAAGCTATGCATGTCCGGGGCAGGATGTATATGGGAACTCTCTGTACCTTCCATTTAATTTTGCTGTAAACCTAAAACTACTCTAAAGAAATAAATTTTTTAAAGTTTATAGTTGGTGAAGGTCATCCAAGGAGAAGAAAACGGGAGACAAGTCCCTGGCCGTCTCCTTAGACATTAAAGAATACTTTTCAAAACACAGCCTGCTGTCCATTTGCAGAAAAGTATGCCCAACTCTCAAAATCCTTCAGACACACTTCTGTTCAGTTCCTTCCAGATGTCTTACTAATTCTAAAATTAAGTGCAGAGTTTGGGGGTGAGGATTATATTTCTGTTCATTTTTTAAAGAAGGTATTTGAATCTTCCTCTTCTTCTCTATAACCATAAACCTTTCCAATTTAAATCTTGAGTTAAAAGATTAACTACCCTCAAAAAAGCACCCAAAGAATATGCATTTAAATTTAGCAATTCCTGCACTTTCCTTTGGATTTTTCTGGAAGGTTTGTGCATCTTTTCCGGCCCTACCCTTAGCTCCAGTCTCTCCCTGCCGTCAATATATGCCTTAGCAGGCAGTTCTTTCTAAGGGCAGGTCAGGCAGGAAAAGATTCCATCAGCTCAGCAGGAAACAATAGACTCATGTCCCACCTCCTTCCTTGACCACCACTCTCCCCCACCCCAGCATGGAAAATACAGCATAGTTTTGGAAAGAAATAAGGATGCGTTGGCTGAGAAATACTTCAAGGGAAAGTGATGGACGGTTTGGGAGCACTCCTGTTAACGGACAGTCATTCTGAAATCTGGCCTGACTGAACCCTCAGAAGGAATGAAGGGTCACCAGCAGAGAAATATGAGAAGTATGGTCATAAATGTAAATCCTAACACTTACATGTTGCAAGAGGCTTACCTGAGTTGCATTTAGTTTACTAACAATTGTTGAGTGCCATTTTAGCAAACGCCCACTGCTATTGCTAAGGGGCTGGCAACTGTAAGACTCCATGCAATATGAATGCACATTATAATTCATATTGCATGGAAGCACTGATCTAGGAGAGAAGTAACGAAGGCCTAAACTAGGCTTCAAAAGTCTGACTTCATCTTCAAAATTTTGCATTTATGAATTATCCACATTTGGGCGCTCATGGAGTTAGAGGATTGAAAGGAGAAGAGAGAAGAGAACAGTGCCAACAGAGTAAAACACACCCTTGGGTCTGAATGATACGTTTCAAATGATTGCTTGGGTGCCTCAGTTCACTTGCTTTTGCTCTTTCCCAGATTATCAGAAAATACTGACCCTCTCTTCTCTCAAAGAAAAAATTACCCACGACACTTATTAAAACAATAGGGCAGACTTCATCACGAAACAACTAGGACAGATATTAGGATTTTGCAGGTTTTGCATTAGTGTTTTGTAATAGGAGAGAGCTTTTAAAACTCTCCATGCCCGCCCCAGCTGGTTTGGCAATCCAATAGAGCATTGGCCTGCGGACTGAAGGGTCCCGGGTTTGATTCTGGTCAAGGGCACATGCTGGGGTTGCGGGCTCGATCCCCAGTAGGAGGCGTGCAGGAGGCAGCCAATCAGTAATTCATCGTTGATGTTTCTCTCTCTCCCTCCTCTCCCTTCCTCTCTGAAATCAATAAAAATATATTAAAACTCTCCATTGCCCATGTCACATGCAGACCACTTAAATGAGAATCTTGTAGGGACCCAGGCATCAGCATTCTTTTAGACCTCTCCAGGTGATTCAAGGGGAACATGAATGCAACACTCAGAATGCAATGTGGAATGCAATAGGAGCAGAGGGGGTGGGGGCTTATGGTCTGTGGATAGAAAATTACTAAGAGGAAACATTAGGAATAAGGGGGATTCTGGCTAAATCAACCTAACAAGATTCTTGCTTTAGGCAGACCAGGGTGATCATACATCACCTGGGGAGGGAAGGGAATGAGGAAATGGGTCTGATATCGAAGGTGATCAATAGCAAGGAGAGGGGAGTTCTGCTAAATCAACTTGACGGAATTCTTGTTAAAAACAGACATGCAGAACACAATACAATAAAACCTCTATCTCATAAGAAAAAAAAAAACAGACATGCAAGTCCAAAAGAGGAGGAGGCCTGGTTGGGAAGGCAATTCAGAGGAGTTTGACTCAAGTTTGGTGAAGGAGAGACTGTTACTTCCAAACTTCAAATGTCTGGAGAAGAAGCAAGAGAAATTACCATCAGTTAAGGCTCAACTATAAGTGGACCTAACTTCATACAAACATTCACCCCTCTCTTTAGGCCGAACAACCATCTGGGAGGCAAGTGAAGAGAGAGCAGGCACTGGGGCCCCACTTTGCAGGCCCCTCGCCTCCTCAATCTCCCCGTCTCCCACGTTGATCTGGGTTCAAGGAACTCTGTAGACAATGCAGTTCCACTTGGTCTCAGACACAGGCCCCTTCGCAGGCCCTGCACCTGCTCCCGCCTCCCTGGCAGCTCACCCTCATCCCCCCACCTAGTCATGCCTGGTTCTGGGGAAGCCCCCCCACACACACACACACACTGTGAGTTTTCCAGCTCTTTAATTCTGCCTGATTCTCCTCTGTTCTTACAACCAAGGTCTTTGACTACTGCTTTCATTGTGCTGTCAGGTTTCACTTTGATGCCTAAATTAACACTAATGGGAAGGCCTCTTGGGTGTTTGCTTACTTTTCTTTCTGCTCAGTTTCTCCAGGTTGAATATTCCTCCATACGGGCTGTGTGCTCCTCTGGCTGCCCTTTCTTGAGTCCATTTTAAAGAAGCAGAGCATTTTACACATGGTTTGCTACTCTAGAACTGGGTAAGTTGGGTGGGAGGCAGAAAGGAAATTTCACCCAACATCTGCCTGATTAGCTTTCTGGATGTGAAGCTGAGGGTCATCATTGGCTTTGATTACATTTAGCTTTAAATCCGAGCTCTACAAATATTCTCTCTCTCTTTCTCTCTCTACTCCTTAGGGACCCAACCTTTCCCCCAGATAATCAATAACCTCCGGGGCTGCAGAGGACAGGCAGCCTGGCCCTTGCTAATGGACTGGACCTCTGCCGGCTGAAGATAACATCTTGACCTAAGTTATGTTTCAGTTCCTCGGCCCTAAGGTAGAACGATCCCTGGCTACTTTCCCATGAGCTGGGACAGAGGGACACCAGAACAGGCCTCAGAGCTGTCCCCAAGGCCTGGAGAAATGACTCATTACCCTGACCTCCAACCAATCGGCTCCCAGCACGACACTGAATTCCTGATCTACAGCATTGCATGATGTTGCCCTACATGATCTGTAGCCTACACTCGGAGTTCCAGCTTTTGAGCATTAACTTCCCATTTCCTGGGTGGCACCATTCCTAATAAAATAGCCAAACTTCCTCCACTGAAATTCTCGTGGTTCGTGTGTGGCCTTGCTAGCACCCGGTGGATGAACTCTTTCTGTTTGACAACACTCCACCCAAACTGCAGATGGTGGGCTCAGTGCCTTTGTCCCGTGGGCTGAATGAGTCTGCCTTTCCAACTTGCTGGTGTTTCTTATTTAATAATTCTTCTGTGGGCCAATCCCTGTTGTTTGAGGAGCTCATTAGAGGCTCTGATGAACCCAAATACTTTCTTTCATAGCCTGATAATAACTGAAGTTTCATCTCTTTAAAGAGAAGTAGTTCTTTGAAGGTTTTTGTTTTGTTTTGTTTTGTTTTTTTCAGATTTGAACCAAAAGAATGATCACAAACTGCTCCTGGAGGGTTCACATATGAAAACAATGATTGGTGCCCTTTTGGATGGGGGACTCTTGACAGACAGAGCAAGATAAAGGAGGAGCTGCCAAGTCCGGAGGTGGGGGTGGATGGACAGGTGGATGCAGAACCAAGGACCATTTCACAACTTTGCCTGGAAGCAGCTGAGCTGGGAAAAACTTAGGCACTCTCCCCCCCCCCAAGATCATTTCTCATAGTTTCTTTTCCTCCCTAAGCAGCCCATATTCAACAAGTATTTGTCAAGAGCCTAAAGTTCTGGCCAGAGTACAAAGAGAAAGAAATGAAACAGAAAGGCAAAAGTTAGTCAGTCATCAAAACTCAATACCTCTCTAGCCACCACAGAACACAGCCATACAGATCTTGCCTTTAAACTTAAAGTTTAAAGTAGAGACAAAGACATGGGGGAGGGAGGGCATTTATATATATATATTCTCACATAGAGTAATACATGTATTACTCACATGCGCATGATATACATATGTGTTTCTCCCCAAATGTGTCTCTTTATACCTTAGACTATAAACTTATTATACACACACACACACACACACACACACACACACACACACACACACACAATGTTCACTACATAGAAACAAGCCAAATTAATAACCTGTCCATCATTACTGATCTGAACCCCATGTGCTAGTCCAGGTTGGTTCCCTCTTAGATTTCTTGACCATCCAGGATCTTTTTCCTCATAATTTTCTTCCCTTTTGTGTTTTGTTTGTTTGGGGTTTTTTGTTATTTGTTTTGGGTGTGTTTGGCTTTGTTTTCTTTTTCCCCCCACTTTGGTCGTATTCATTTGAATCTTCGCAGTGTTCATTCTCTCCTTCAAATTCTGTACTGAGTATTTTAGTTTACAAACCTCAGTTTTTAGCTGGAAAGTGTTTTTGTTTTGTTTGTTTGTTTACCCTTGAATCCCCTTAGGTCAGTGGTTCTCAACCTTCTGGCCCTTTAAATACAGTTCCTCATGTTGTGACCCAACCATAAAATTATTTTCATTGCTACTTCATAACTGTAATGTTGCTACTGTTATGAATCGTAATGTAAATATCAGATATGCAGGATGGTCTTAGGTGACCCCTGTGAAAGGGTCGTTCGACCGCCAAAGGGGTCGCGACCCACAGGTTGAGAACCGCTGCCTTAGGTAGTCTTATTTTCTTCACTAAAGTCAGCAAATATCTCCCAGGCTTCTCTACTTGTTTGTTTGATCTTCACCTATTTGGCTGAGAGTGTCCGTATCCACGTTATCTCTTTCTCCGCTCTTTGGAGCCTCTCCCGGATGCTGGAATTCCCATGGAGCCTAAGGCCTTCATTGCTCTGAGCTGCCTGCCAGCCCCACAGTTGCTTGGGTCAGGACTGACAACCAGGTTGACTAGTAGAATTGGGAATGGTGGGGAAGTGGGATGAAATTGGGTTGCTAGTGGCCCCAAATCCTCTAGAAATCTCTGGGAACTGAGTATTGAAACCACAACTCTTCTGTATTTTCAAGCATCTCAAACTTAGGGTCAATGATCTGGATTTGAGTATGGCGTTTCCTCACCATCTGAGTGATCCTGCACATGTATGTTCCTTAGAACACAGGCTTCCCTTCCTTGTCTGTAAAATGAGATTCAGCCACGCTGCCCCACTTGCCTCCCAGGGTGTGTTATAAGGATCAAGTGAAACAATAACCACTAACTACAGACATGGAGATGTCTTTGTGATTGCTATTATTCCCAGTCCTGGCTCCTTTTCTATCTTTAACTAAAGTAACAGAATTGGAAGAGGTGAGCACTTGAGAAAAAATTACGAAATACCTCCAGCTTCTAGAACCCTACAAACAAAACAATCAGAATATGTTTTTCAGAAAACTACTAACCTATCTGTTCAGCACAAACTGTAGACCAGGAGAAAGCAGGAGAAACACACCAAAGCCTGCTCCCTCCCTACATACAAAACGGGAGGTGTGGCTCAGTTGGTTGGGAGTTTCTGGTTCAAGCCCTGTGTTGCAGGCTGGATCCCTGGTAGGGGTGACAGGGGGTGGGGATAGGGGCAGCGGATTGATGTTTCTCTCTCTCCCTCTCCCTTTCTCTCTCAGTAAAAATCAATAAAAAATCTTTTTTTAAAATGGGAGGGGCTGCAGGAGAGAGGAGAGGATAGTAATTAAAGGGATCAGAGAGACTACTGCTCACCAGTTACCATTTCCTTGACCTTGGGCAAGCTGTTTTCTCTCTCTGAACCTACTTTCTCATTTCTAAAATGTACTAGCTTTGTCGTGGGAGTTTAGTGAAGAGATAGTGGAATAATAACATGTCCTACACAAGATTTGTGACACATACTAAGTACCCAATAAAGGAATCAAGCATATAGTCCCTTTTCAGACTATGGACACTACCTGTATTTGATTTTCACAGGCAGACTGGCCTTTTCTCAGTTTTGTCATTTATACTGTCCCGCCCATGACTTGCAGTTGAAGGGGGGAATAATCCCTCTCTTGAGTTTTAAGTGGCAGCCCTTCTTCAATGGGCTTGAATAATGTGTCTTCCTCTGTCGAGAATAAAAATAAAGTAAAATTAACATTCCTAACAGCTGAACAGGTGGCCCAGAGAGACCGGCAACTGTCACGCACCATCGCGGGGACACTGACGAGCAGGGACGGACTGCCCTGGGCAGCACAGTGTCTAATTATGGAACCTTTAATTCACTGGCCCCTTTTGGCAGGGAAGGCCCCCAGCACAGATTGGTGTGGACAAATAAAGCTTCTGCATCTTAGCACTTGGCTCGACAGCCAAGAAGGCTTAGGAACACCTGCTCGGCGCTAAGCACCAAGCATTAGAGGCATCAAACGAAATTAGAGAGGTGGTCCCTGCCCTTGAAGAGCTTTTGGTCGGCACCGCCAACTTGTTTCTACGTTCTGGCCTTAATATGTATGTATCTGGGATTGTGCATACCCTCATTTTAAAAAATTTATGTTAGTCACCCTCTCCATTTCAATGTTTAGGTGACTGTGAGGCCTGGAGAGTTTGTGTGACTTGCTCATGCAAACAATCCTATTTTTTAAGGGAACAGAATAACTAAAGGGTCATTTCCAAGTTCAGATCTACTGAAGTTCTTAAAAATCATACTGAGTGCCTGTGAGTGCTTCGGGCATGCTGATGGGACGTGTGACCCAGTTTTCAATCACGTCTTCTTCTTCCTTTTCGCCAACACACCGAGTTAGAAGGAAACTGGCTGAAGTGAAGAAAGGGAAGCCGGCAGGTGGTGGGGAATATATGGACCGCTGGGTCTCGGTCAGCAGCAGCCGGGCAGCCTCGTCCTTCCCCTCATCCTTCCCCTGGTCGGGGAGCCGCAGGGAGCTGCTCCCCACTGAGACCCTACAGAGGGCCATCCCTGACAGAGCCAGGGGAGGGAGGGCAAGCCCCTTGGAGTTGGGTCTATTTGAGGAACTTTCTGGGCTGAAGAATCAGAAAAAGGTAATTTTATTGCAGAAACTCATCCAAAGCCTCCCACAGGTTTTACCTCATTTCATCCAAATGTCCAGACCAACACTAACTGCTGGTCCTCAGAACTCCCCCCACCACCTCTCACGGGGCTGTAATGAAGCACTCGAAGCAATGAACGATTCCAGCAAGTGGTCAGACGTGGGCTCCTCACTTACTGGTTCTGTTCCTTTAGACAGGTTACCCAGCCACCCCCACCAAAGTTTCCTCGTCTGCCTCCTCGGGGGACGGGCATTGCCACGCAGGAGTAAAGGAGGGACAGTCAGGAATGGCATCTGCCTCTGGTCCTGGGTTTCCAGGTGACCTCCCCTGTTGTGACCTCCTTTGAAAGAGGTTCAGTTCTGGGCTCCTTAATAGAAGTGTGCAGAGAAGTGCAGAGCAACAGCGCTAACCTACACGTTCACAGAGCACAATAGGGAAGCCATGAAATCATTCCGTTTCCAGCCACATGGAGAATGTTTAAAATCACTTATGTGAGCAAAAGGGGAAGAAACAGTATTGCAAGGTCTTGCAATTTTTGTGTAAAGAAGGAAGAAATATAACTGGGTTATCTTTTTTTCCCCAATTAATTTAAACGACAAACAAAAAGTCCATTTTGACAGTCAGAAGTGAAAAATAATTTTTTTTTTTTGCTCCCTATTTCCTGTTGTATTTCCCGTTAGGATGTAAAATCTTGGAAATAACATTTTGGTTTTCCCAAGTGTTCACCTCATTCAAAGCAAATTAGTCAGAGAATCACAACCTGCATCAATCCATCAGCGCCGGGGCCCGGGATCTCAGAACACGGCTGGGCTGAATCCTGAGATAAGTCTTCATGCCAGAAACCCTATTATTTAGAAGAACAGCAAAAATAACCATCGGAGATGACATCAGGATGGTGAGAGCATTGCACCCTTCGTCCTTGTGCATCAGAAGAAGCTAACATCTGCTCATTGCTGGCGAACAGGACGACACCGGAGCCTGGGAAACGTCTGGTTGGCTCCAACATACAGACTCTTCTGCCCTCTGGGGAAAATTCTCTTTTCACTCCATGGCTTCAGAAAGACCATTGGCATGGGCATGCAAACACCTTCTGGAGATGGCATGGAAATATCACTCAGTGAGTTGAGACCAGATAAGGATGTGTTTTTACACTTGTGGAGAAGTAGATTCTGCTTGGAGCGTGGTGAACCCTTCTGTCAACAGGTCCTTTCTCAATTCTTAGCCTCTGACTTATTTAAGGACACGACAGAGAGTATTTACTGGTCGGGTTGGGGAAGTGTGCAGTTAGGTAGAAGAAATTGGCAAGAGTGCAAGACAGATAAAACTGAAGAGATGAGGCAAGGCGAGAGGAAACATCTGGAGCCCCTGGCAGGGGTCCCTTTTAGGCTCCTCGCCTGAAGTAGCTCCCTATTGACCCTCTTCATTGTTGGCCAGAGTCTTGTTTTTCCTGCTATGGCAGATTTCTCTAAAAACAAGTAGGATAACAGCAAACACTGGCATTTTGCTTTTAAGACTCACAAGATGTCCTCTCAAATCTCACCGGGAAGATTCTGCTTCAATAATTCACAGCTAGTTGGGGGTTTTACATCAATGGCTCTGACACATACCAGGGAAACTAGTCAGGATTTTCCTGGGTCGTTCATACCTGGTTACAGATCTCAGAAAAAGCCCTGCAGCCGTGTGCCTCAGGTCTGACAATGCTGCCTGTTATATTCAGGAGCCGGTACATACATCTGCAAGGTTCAGAGAAAAGAGTAGTTTAAAGAACTTATTTATTTTATGGTGGTAAGAACACTTTTCCCTCTAACAAATGTCTAAGTGTGTAATACCTATTGTTAAGCATAGATACAGTGCTTTACAGCAGATTTCTGAAACTTAATTACCTTGCTTACCTGAAATTTTATTCCCCAATTATTAGCAACTCTCCAATTCCCTCTCACTCCAGCCCCTGGCCACCACCATTCCTCTCTTTGATTCCATGCATGTGACTCTTTTAGACACCTCATATAAGGGGAATCCTGTAGTATTTATCCATCTGTGACTGGTGTATTTCACCTAGCAAAATGTCCTCATCCAAGGTTCATCCATGTGACTTGGAACATGGATGTTTCGATCAATAGAATCAAGTCACATTCATTCCCTACCGAAGCTCTCTGAGCACAGGTAGACCTCCCATGCTCATCTGGCAGGTGGCCCTAAGTCTTGCCGAGTCAGGCTCCAATGCTAACCCTCAGTTTCCATGGAGAGATTCCATAGAAGTGAGAAGTTTAGTTGACACACCATAGACCAGTGGTTCTCAACCTTGGCTGCACATTAGAATCACCTGGGAATCTTTTTAAAATCCTGATTTCTGGGCCCCATCCTCCGGAAATTCTGTTTCTTTGTTAAGGGATGGGGCCACAACATTAGTAACAAAGAAACAGAATTTCCGGAGGATGGGGCCCAGAAATCAGGATTTTAAAAAGATTCCCAGGTGATTCTAATGTGCAGCCAAGGTTGAGAACCACTTCCATAGACACTGCTGTAGAGAAAAAGCTTCAGGTGCCTTTTGACTTGTCTCTCTCTCTTTTTTTTTTTTTTCACTTCCTCAAAAAGGAAAAAGCTAGATACTTTTGTAACTCTTGTCTCTTCCCTCCAATTCACTTTCTGTGGACATTTCAGTCCTAATATGTCAATCCCTAACATATAGGTCTTTGGTGACCAAATTAATGAAATGGACGCCTTATTAACAGCAAGAATAAGAAGGTACTCCTAGGGATTTCAATTGCAAATATTATCACATTATGCTTAATTGCACATAGATCCAAGATTAATTTTAGACCTACATATCTCTTGCATATATTTCAAGACATTTTCTTACAAAATATACCCTACCCCACAAACAATCGCTATTCATAAGTCATTGAACCAAATCAGGTCTCGGCAAATTCCCAACTCTCTGTCTCATTGGAATGTCAGCATTTAAAAGGGGCCAGAAATAAGTTACATTAGCCTACACCTGAAAATCTGTCTTGGAGATCAGAGATACTACCTTTAGTCATAGTTGTTGTAACAGCTGTTGAACCCAATTCTTCCTTTGCACAAATACCATCTTTATATAGAGTCGGTCATTCTGTGCAAATATATTTTATTGCTGAAAATTGAGTCATTTCAATAAAATGTCAGTCTTCCTCTTTAATCAATCAAAATGCCTGAGAAATTCCAAAAGTATTAAATAACTATTAAGTTATCTTCTTTCTCTGCTCAGTCACAGACACTTTAGAAAACTGGCATTTTTATTTAAACAATATTACTTTACTCAGAAATGGGTGGAAATCATGGAGATGGAAGAACCAGCTGGATATGACCCGAGTAGGACTGATGATGTAATACCCGCTGGGCACAGATAAGCTAGGACTTCCCAGTTAGATACAAACCCCATTTACTAACAGCTCCCAGTACTGACTGCTTACCCTGAAGTATGCAACGGTACTGATACACATTATTTCATTGAATACTAACCTTAAACCTACAAGATAGACACTGTTGTACACATTTTGAGATGAAAAAACTGAATCCTAGCGAGGCTAAGCAACTTGGCCATTAGTAAGTGACAGAGCCAGAATTTGTACCATAATAGCAGTGGTTCTCATCACAGCAGTGGGCATCTCCAAGGCCAAAACTATCTTCATGACACGAAGACAGTTTTACTATCATTCTCTCATTAGTATACAGTTTAGTTTTCCAGAAGCTTCATGCTGCGTGCTGATGGCAGCACTGAGGCTAATAGTATGTGGGTTTGTGTATTCTTGTCCTTAAAAAATTTAACGATTTTAATTTGAAACATTTGTTCATAGAAATAAGCCACATAAACAAAGCTCTCTGGGGTCCTCAGCAGTTTTTCAGAGTATGTACAGCAGTTCTGCGGCCAGAGTTTGAGAAACAAAGCATCATATTTTACCACCTTCCACAGAACACTTCAGATTTCAAGTAGCCCAGTAAAAAAAAAAAAATGGTTACTGCCCTGGCTGGTCACTCAGTGGTTAGAGCGTCGGCCCACAGACCAAAGGGTCGTGGATTCCCAGTCAAGGGCACGTACCTCAGTTGCATGGTCGATCCCTGGCCCATTCGGGGCGTGTGGGAGGCAAGCAATTGATGTTTCTTTCTCTCTCTCTCTCTCTCTCTCCCCCTCCTCCATCCCTTCCACTCTCTTTCTAAAAAAAATCAATAGAAAAAATATTCTCGGGTGAGAATTTTAAAAAAAAGGAGATTGTGGAGAAGATATGAATTATGGACCCAGCACTTAGACATCTCTGCTGAGAACCATGGGATTTGTCCTGAGTGGATCCTGTCTCCCTATGAGCCCTTCCCTTCTGCAAGGGTTTCCCTACAAAGTTTATAATGATCCTTGTAACGGTGTCATTTTATGATTAAATATTTTCAGATGTGAGCATTATTTCCCCCCCCCCTCGAAAAAGCAATAGAATGGTGCCAATGTGTTCATGGCACTGTTCTATGATACCATATTTAAATAAAATTGAGTAAATTTTGCAAACAAGAATTGCAAGTATTGTTCTTTACATTTTTCCAGATAAAACACAGATGTTAATATGTGCCTGATGTTCTATTCATTTTCTTGAGAAGTTCTAATTTATCACAGGAACATAATCTAATCCTAGACTCATTTCCCAAAGGGATTAGTCAATATTTATTTTAATGCCTTTTAAATCTTTGGGTTCATAAAATCTTACATCTTTCAATTTGAACCAAATCTTGACTTCCTAGAAATCCAGGTTAATGTCAACAATCCCTGAGTCCTTAAAGAGTAGCTGATAATTTGTGGAAATTTGAAGCAGATTGATTTTTAGTGATCATGGCTTTCCCACATGGAGAGCCACATATTTTTAGCTTTGTTGATGCACATGTTTTAATGAGAAAAACAAAAACAAACTTTTCAGTTATTCAGTCATCAAATATTTATTGAGTACTTTCTGTTTTATGATACTATAATGTTAATAGGCTAATTTATTCAATTCAGCTAATCCCTTGAATCTAAATGGTGGAAATTATTCCTTTGTTTTTTCCTCCAGACCATCATTATTTACAGAGATTGCATTTATATTCATTCATTCATCCTCCAGTGTATTTCCACTCCAGCTTCTATCAAGCTGTCCAAAATGGCATTAGCCACAAATAAACACTTACCATCATCACCATCAACATTGTCACCAATGGAGCACAGTGAACTGGGAACTCCCTGAATGGACAGACTATGCTAAGGTGACATTTAGGTCTGTCTCATTGATTTGTGTTCCTCTACTCAGGGAGGAAGAAGGGTGAGAAGACCATGGAAAAGAAGACAAACATATAGCCAGGCCTTTTCTAAATTGTTTTTAGAAATAGCCTCTAAAGGTCCTCCTTTGAGAACTGGTAAAAGCCTGGAAGAGGAGGGGAAAGTAAAAAGAAACATATAAAGATGTAGAAAAGAAAGAATTTGCAAATCAGAATGCAGATCATTTGAACAGAGAATCCTAAGAGAGGACCATGGCTGAGGGGGGAGAGGAGAAGGAAAAGGTATTGAAGGAAACTTGGGAAGGCCGCTGCCCTGAGTGCTGATCAGCAGCTTCCTGGGAGTGGACGAATGGCTGGCATCAGTCACAGAGCTAGCCTTCCAGTGTCTGAATGCCTGTGTCAATCTGCTCATTCAAACTGAGAAGTCTTTGGTGTAATTATAACACCCACCCCCATAAATCTTATTTTATACTTCTACAACTCTCTTATCTATATAAATAATTTTATAATAATTTTAAATAGAAGCTGTGTCTAAAATCAATTCTTCCAGGTGATTTTGATGCAGTGGTCTAA
This sequence comes from Myotis daubentonii, assembly GCF_963259705.1. Taxonomy (NCBI): domain Eukaryota; kingdom Metazoa; phylum Chordata; class Mammalia; order Chiroptera; family Vespertilionidae; genus Myotis; species Myotis daubentonii. Next base: position 16,316,398 of record NC_081857.1, read on the forward strand.
ACTTGGAAAAATATTGCAGGCATAGCCCCGACATGTTTTTAATGTCATGCTATGTTTTAATGTTTGCCACATTCCATAAAAGTTAACCCCCCCAAAATCCAAGTATTTACCATAGACCCTAAAATCTCACATAAATTTCAAGGAAAGAGTGTGTGTGTGTGTGTGTGTGTGTGTGTGTGTGTAGAGGTTGGTGCAGAAGGTGAATTATTCAGCGAGTCCCTTCAACTTTGTGTCTCATGTGACTTCGTATTTGGACTGATCTCTATCTGCCTCTGGGATTATGGGAGGAAAAGTACACTTCCCAAAGTGATAGGTCTGAGTGAGGAAAATGAGAGCATCAATGACCAGGGATCACCTGACAGTAATTCAAAGTGATGTCAAAGGGGAAGAATTATGACTATTTTTATTTCCTGAAGGTAAGCAAGCTAATAATTTATGTTCAAAAGGATGAGTTTTTCTGGGGGGGGAGTATACATCTGTAAAACAACTTGTTGTATTCCTCCAGTTCATTCAGACCCAGGTGGCACACCCTGTGAGGAAGAGCACAGGAAGTGGGCTGTGGGCGTTTCTTTGGGCCTCAGCTCTGTGGCGGCAGCAGGTGTCTCAAGGCTCTGGTGGTCAAGGCTGAGTACTCACGGGAGAAGAAGCCCACGGTGGAAGAGACAGGAGAGCTTCTTCACTGGCGGACAGTAGGTTCCCAATCCATATTTGTTAAATAAATTAACTCCTGATACACTGGTTGTTAATGTTCTCTTTTAAAGAATTTTAAAAAGAACATTAACATCGCGCGCGCGTGTGCACACACACACACACACACACACACACACGCAAAGGAATTTTGGAAATTTTCTGCCATTCTAAGTTTCGCCCATTTTGTGAGTATAGACGTAGATATTTTCATATGGTTGTAACTGAGTATGTGCTAATTACAACTCAAATGCTGTTTCATGGATCTGAGTTTCTTCTCCCGAAATGTTCTCCCTGGACTCCAGGAGGCCTTTCATTCCCGCATGCATTCCTGGCCGCTTCTCCCAGCTCTGAAGGGCTCAAGACTACCTCCCAAGCCTGTGGCTTTCAGAGGCTTCTCAATGGAAACTGTATCTCCAGAGAATGAAGAAAAGAACTTATTTCACTTGTGTTAAGACTGCCTGACGGAGAACTGTTCTTGGGTGCATTCAGCCAAAATGATCCACGGCCTTTTCCTCCTTCTTTGAAGCTAAGTGAGTTTTAAGAGTGTGAGCACCCTCTCTCCTCCACTCACCTCCCGCCCCCAAATACACACACACACACACACACACACCATTGTTGTCTAAGACAAGGTCCAACTAATTGCCTCTGGGAATATCCCCTCAAATCTTTGTCTTTCCCTCAGAAACATTCTCACCTGACTTTGCCACAGGGAACATAAAAATTAAGTTTCCTGTCTTCTTGGCTGTGACTCTTTTACAGTCTTTATTTTTTATTTAATGTGGTCTTAAACCCAAAGTGGTCCACACTATATTCATTCAAAAAGAAAGGCAACACTAGCATTTCCATTTAGGATTGTATAGGTTCTTTGAAATTCTTCAGTAATTGTTACTTCCATCCCATGCGGCTGTAGCAGGTCCTGTCCTGAATCTCACCCTACAGCTGTCACAACTGCCCCGAAGGCCCAGCAGTATCCCCGGGGTGGAAACAACCTAAGTGATTCCAAATCTGCCTGTTTGAGGACGGAAGTCACCATCTAATTACCAGCCATGGCAAGAAAGAAGCTGTGTAAGCGTAGCTCACCCAGGTAAGACAGACAACTACAGCTTTCTAATTGCAATTAGCTCACTAACACTGCAAAAATTCCAGAATGACTGGAAGAGTCAAACAGGCTACCTCTTATTGTTCTCTGCTCTCAGTGTCTTCACTCCCTTCATTCTCTCCTCTCTGACTTGTCAGCGTGGGTCTCAGAAGCCAAACATAATGGTGGTGGTGGGGATTATTGTCGAAAATCACACAAGATAAGGAGATGTAGTCATTGACAACACACTGCATAAATGCAAGGGTTCACAACAATCGTCATAGCTTCTCTGAAAAGTGTATAAAATGGTATTGTGAAATAAGCATGTTTGTGTGTGCATGTGTGTGTGTGTTTGCCTTACATGACCATTGCAAGATGCACTGTCTTCTCTTCTCTTCAAGACAAAGTCTTGAAAACCCACTGTCCATACTTAGTGATTTAATTAATGGTAAATACTTAAAATCCTAAAGGAGACTTTTATTTCAGAGAATCTTAAAGATGGACGGGTGTTCAGAGCTCATCTAGTTCTCAACTTGCTTTTGCTGAACCCACAATGAGATATTCCAATTATGTGGACTGGGCTGGAGCCTGGGAATGTGTTCATTTTAAAAAAAACCAGACTTGTTCTGATATCCAGCTAATGTGGACAAATTTAGTCCAAACATCGTATATTTTTACACAAGAAACATAGAAACTAAATGAATTATTAATGAGACATTTAACTCTCTGGAGACTAAATAATTTCATTATTCTGCAGACATTTATCATGGGCTTTGCTCTATATTAGGCAACGACTGACGACAAACAAGACGTGACCTTTGTCCTCAATCACCTTACCTAGTCAAAACAAATAATCATCCTCTGATGATTAAATGAGTTAACACATAGTAAAACCATCGGCCAACTAAGGATGTGATAGAGATATGTGTAAGTAGGACTGTCTCCTCTACAATTGGACCCTGGAATCCTATGTAAAATAAATACCCCCTGCATTGTTTTTTCTTTTCAGGAAATTGTGGCAACTATTTTAACATGTGATGGAGCAATCTCAGGATTCTCACCAATTTGGGAAGTTTGAGGCATAACCTCTGTCTACTGGCTGAACTAACCATCCATGGGTTGTCCTAACTCAGTTGACCTTTGTCAAGATACTTGCTCAGTAAGGTACAGGAGGGCAAATGAAGAGACTGTGGGCTTCTACTCTTTCAGACTGTCCTGCTGCCCAGCTGCAGATGAATTCAGTAACAACAACCTTCGTGTGTTAAGATTCTAAACCTGTATTTCCTTTCCAACAACAAGTCCATGTTTTGGCTGAGTGCTCTCGTTTCCACTGCCCCATTTCTACCAACCCTGATCCAGCCTCTACAGTGGACACTGTGCTGCTCTGGGCGATGGACTGGACAGCACCGAGTTCCTTTTCCACTGCTATGGCGGTGCAGGTGCATTTACTCCATGACAGAGTGCTCTAGATCAGGACGGACACTTATTTTCCCCTAACTACACCCAAACACTGCCAGCCAACTCAGGGGCTTAAAGAGCAGCTCCACAGTTATGAGTGATTTTCCATTGCCAGAATAAACACTCACTAACTAGTTATATAAAGACATCCTTGACTGGCTCAGGAAAAATTCACTTGATTGTTAAGAACAATAGGAATACCATACTTGGGATATATCACTAATATTATGATAATAGCATGGCATCCTAAAGGATGATGATCATCTTCTTCTACAAATTATCCTTCCATCCTATTTTCTGGGAAAATTATTGAGACTGATGGGCCATACGTCTCACTTAAAACTGCCTCTGATGGGCATGTTTATATGCAAGAACATAGATACAAATACAGTCATGAGGTCCCCCCAAAGGTGAAATACTTAATGGGTTCCAAGCTTCCGTTATTCTACGGTTGACCTTGCTCATTCTCTTATTGTCTGTATCCAGGATGAATTAAATAGAAATGGAATTACCCCAGGCGAGGATGTGGTGGAAACTTTAGTCTCATGACAAGGAATCCTTTCACAGCATTTTAATCATGTATTTCCTCTTGGAGTCTGATTGTGGAGAGAGACAATCTTCCTTGGCGACAATGCCTCCATTCCATCAGCCTCTTGGAGCCAAAGTCTTGTATCAGATTCGCTCTCAAACACCATGGACCAAGCATCTGTGGCCATCTTTCATGCTCTTTTCCTGTTTATTGCCTTAAAACTGGGAAATGGCTCACTGAACAAAGGCAGTTCCCCAAGGCCAAGCAGTGTGCAACACGCTAATAAATATTCAAACCAATGTCTTTCAAATGTCATTGTGAATCATCTTCCCCTCCTTCCTTCCCATGGTTCAGTCATCTTGCTGGCTCTGAGTTTTCGCCTTTTGTCTCGGGCCTCAGCTGCCTTTAGTTTACTGCCTATGACTGCAATTGTCTTTGTCTCCTTTATCCGCTTCACTGTGTCTCATTTTCCTAAAGTATCTGGCACCCACTTTTCCACAACATTGTTCCTTTGTTCCAGGAAAAAAAATAATCTGGGGAAGCAGCAGAAACACAGCTCCAAAGGCCACAGGGTGACATCCTCTCCCACCTGATCTTTATTCATATCTGGGTTTTAATTGCATTTTTTCCCCATTTCTCAAGCACCATCCACCTCCCTTCCGCCCTGACAGGAAGGAGCATTTTATTTCTCATTCAAAACGCTTTCCTACTGATCTCTATTCTTCAGAAGCTCCAGAGGCCCCTTGTTACCTGTTGGTTTTTCTCGCATTGGTTGATCTGTTGGCCTTGCTGTAGTTTATTACATTTTCAACCCTCCCCTCCCCCCGCCCCTCTTTCCAAACTTAGGCCAGAACTTACAACCTGCTGTCTTTTCTCATCTTCACTATCATTATCTTCAGACCAAGTCTTCCCAAAATGGATTTTTTTTTTTTACCAACCCCGTGCTCTTTAAAGAAACAAAGAGGAGAATTATGTGATGGTTTCCACCGTTGGAGTCGGAGCGTCTGTGGCTTTGTTTGAGCGAGAGCTTCAAATCCAAAGCTAAACCTTGACTTAACACACAAACTCAATTGACGAGAGGAGTACCGTGTTCAAACCCACCAATTGGCCGAGGACACAATCAGAGGGTTATTGGCAGGTATCTTCTTATCTCCCTGGTGCACTGACAAAACTCAATTCATTAAAATAATAAAAAAAAGATCTTGGTCCCTCATGTGAGCGGCATGTGATTTTCCATGAACGGTCGGCTCAGAAGGCATCGTGCCTATTATACATTCCATTTATAAATCAAACACCCCTCGTCCTGCGGCTGCACGCTGACATGTCAGCGAGGTTTGGGTCAGCCGCACACTCTTCCACGTGAACAGCAGATTAAGGCAAAGAGACAGGGAAGCGGCTCTTTTTTCCCCCCCTTTTCCACCGGTAATAGGCAGCTTGAACGTTCAAATTGGGCTGAGACTCCAAAACCAAAGTCCCATGAACCATAGAAGCAAAGAGACTTGAGATAAAAGCCAGGATCTGTCTGTTCCCTTGGAGCCTTCACCTTTCTTTCGCTCCCCTTCATCATGTTCATTGCAAAGTAAAGTATGTGCATGTGTGTGTGAATTAAAGAATATGTCTAGGAAAAGATGGGATAAAATCTTACCCAAGAAAAGACTTTGGTTTCTAAAGCCTGGGGAGGTGGTGTGAGGCCTGGGAATCTGGGGCTCACTGCAGGCCGGGAAGTGAAAACGGAAAGAAGAGTTTCAGGTTGTCAAGCAGAGAACCACGGAGGGCCTTGCTGAGTACTCCACCATGAAGGGAGCATGTTCCAAGTCAGTCCAGCCATGTGTTAAAGTCACTATGCAGTTCCTCACTGCATGTGGAATTAGTTTCACCATGTAGCCTCCCATCTATGTCAAAAACATATGATTCATCAAGACCTGCTGGGGAGGAGATTTTGTTAAGAAAATTTCCCACCGAATAGGTATGTCAAAACTTCCCAATCTCTGCTCCCTTGTCCCCACTCCCATCACTCATACCTCTATTATCTTTAGTCCATAATAAGAGAAAACAAAACTGGAGGGGAGGCAAAGGAGAAGAAATCTGCTTGTAACTTGCATTTCCTTTGGACCCTTTTTTTTTTTTTTAACCTATTGTACTAGATAAGAACCAGGAAAGAAATGAGTTGAGGGGATCTAGGAAAATAGATTTTTTTTCTTTTTGATCTACAAAAAAATTGTGAAGTTCTGAAACTGCACATTATCTTTGGGAAATAGCCACATATTATGGGTATTGATTCTACTAATGAGGGAAAGTCAAAGGGGGGAAATGAGATATTGAAAAGTGGTAGTAACATAATTTATAACCTATTTTTTTTGCTCCCCATACTTTGAGGAATATGGAATAAATAATTCAGTAAACCCCCCCCAAAAAAAGGAAAAGAATAAAGACTGATTAAAGTAGACTACACTAGTTATTTTCATTGAATTAAATATTGTAGAAACAAGTAGACCACGCACAGCATATCAGTAAGATTTCCATCCCAAAGACCATAAAATAAAGGCCTAAAATTCAGGTAGATTTTAAGATAAATGGGTTGTATCAAAAATGTTTCATTAAAGTGTTTAATTGTCCTAACAACAGTTTTTTAAAACAATCTTTGATTGATATTAGAACCAGCATTTAGTGTAGTTTTCAAAAAAATATATAGATTATAGACAAATTGAGCCAGTTTTCAAAGGATGGGGTCCAGATAAATGAATCTAAAAAAAAAAATTCTCAGATAGTTGAAAACCACTGAGGTAGTGACTTGCCCCATGTACAATTTAAGGGCTTTTAAATAATAGTAATGTGCGATGCTTGAACACAAGAGTTGACATTCTGTGTGACTTTTTCCCCTTCTGCATGGCATTTGCTAGAGGTGGTGGAACTGAGAAAGGGAAAAGCTAGTTGTCCTCTAACTGTAGGTCAGCTCCCCATGAGTAGCACAAAGATCGTACCGCTTGCACTTAACAAAACAAGCACAGTGTAGCATGCTTTGTCATTTAAGGCCTTTCAATCTAAAATACGTCTTCTTATGAAAGGCAATGTTCATTAAATACAGCAACAGAACTGAGGATATTTTTCTTAGATGGTGTATAGTTTTTATCCATGGAACGAACATTCTTCCGTTATAGTCTGATATTGTTTTCAGGATAGTTACTAAAGTTTTAATTAACTGTGATTAGATGGCTTGTTTTCAAGGTAGTTATTCATCTGATTTTGCTAAGTCAGTTTCTTTCTTAACTGGTGACATCATAAAACAAGCAGTGATCCTCGTAACAGGACAAAATCCAATGGATTAACACTTAAAGTCGTTAATTTGCTTAGAAGCAATATTTAGAAAAAGACTAGATGGCCCATTCACTCACACGTGTGCATCAACTAGTTAAGAAGCATTTATCCCTAAAATGTCATCTATGTACATTACCAGTATAGAATGCAACATCAATGTTTTTTACTCTAAAAAGTTGTGTGCCCTTTATCCAGCTATTTTCCTTGCCCAGTAACTTAAGTCTATCTCTTTCTTTTAAGTTTTTATTTGCCAACCTATTGCACACACTGATAAAGCTTTATCAAAAAAATTAGAATTAGATTATGTTGTGATTTAATCTGGTAATAAAGCATTAAGATAAATTCATATGCCCAGAATCATACAATATTGTAAGTGCAGGATGCCTTAGAAAGCTCCTGTTCTAAACCTTTCCATTAACAAATGGGAAAACTAAGATGCAAGAGGTGAGACACTAGATAGCCCAGCTTGGGTAAGAATCCAGTCTCCTGACTTGTACTCCAGTGCTCTTCACATTAAATCATGCTACTTTCATGGGCTAATGAAGAAGGTCTGATTGCTAGTAAGATATGGGAGATTCTGCCTCTTGACTAAGAAATCGGATCCACCAACTTACAGCCAACCTCCGATATGAGCAGGGGAAGAGGAGCCCACAAAGAGGCAATGAAGCACAAGGGATGGAAGTTGATCTGAAAACTATATGAAGGAAGGCACTTTGCGGATGGCTAAAGCCCAGCCGCTCAAGATTGCTGCCGAAACTGGTTTGGCTCAGTGGATAGAGCGTCGGCCTGCGGACTGAAAGGTCCCAGGTTCGATTCCGGTCAAGGGCATGTACCTGGGTTGCGGGCACATCCCCAGTAGGAGATGTGCAGGAGGCGGCTGATCGATGTTTCTCTCCCATTGAAGTTTCTAACTCTCTATCTCTCTCCCTTCCTCTCTGTAAAAAAAAATCAATAATATATATATATATATATAAATAATATATATATATATATATATATATATATATATATATATATATATATATATATATATATAAAAGATTGCTAACATGCAGAGGGTGGAAAGAATCCTAGCTATAAATGCCAACATTTATAAGATATTTAGATGAAGGAAGTTTTTCATGTCTACATATTTTGGGTAAGATTACATCTGAGCCAAAAAAGAAAAATCAGTTTCAGTAACAACACAGATCTGTTTCTTAGTTCAGTATAACTAACTATTCCATAAGAACCGCAGACCCATAGTGTATTTCCTATCACATCTGGTGTGTTATATTTCTCCTGTTAGAAAATTACTGCTGAGATTTTAAAATGTCAACTAAGCTTATAAACTCTTAAATGGTTTACTAAAAATGGATAATTATGTGAGCAATTTTTGTGTTGCAACTGACTTATTTCAAACTTTATATTTATCAAAGTTATATATGCATAGCCTAAAATTTCAAATAGCTTAAGCCTTATTTTAAAAATAAGAGCCCTCTGACCCCAGAACTGTTATTCAAAGGCAACCTCTCTCAATTCTTTTAGTTATTTAATATATGTCAATATTATCTTTCAATAACATGTTTACTCATACATCATGAATTTCCAAGATTGGGCATTAACATTTGTCCTCTCACCATAAAAATTAAGAGTTTAGCTTTTCTTCAACACTGCTGCACCCAACACCATCATATATATTGTCATATATATATATATGTATACACACACACACACACACACACACACACACACACACACACACACACATTCTTCCCTTCGCATTCCTCTAATACAGGTATATATTAACTTTTGACTGGTTCATATTCATTGTTTATAGTATTACTAGAGGTCCAGTGCACAAATTTGTGCATGGGTGGGGTCCCTCGGCCTGGCCAGTGATGGGGGTTCTTCAAGGCCATCTTGCCTAGTCTGATCAAACCAATCCGGGACGGCCGGCAAGTGCAGGAGGTTGGCTGGCCGGAAGAGGGACCACAGGAGGTTGGCTGTGGGAGCATACTGACCACTAGGGGGCAGCTCCTGCGTTGAGCATCTGCCCCCTGGTGGTCAGTAAGCATCATAGTGACCGGTCAACTGGTCGTTCAGTTGTCCAGTCGTAACGGTCGCTTGGGCATAGATAGATAGATATAGATATAGACATAGATATAGATATATAAAGATAGAGATAGAGATATAGAAATATATATGGGTTACTATGCTTACCCTAATCATAGATGATTGCCCTAACCACTCTGCCTGCATGCCTGATTGCCCCTAACTGCTTGCCTGCCTTCCTGATCACCCCTAACCACCTCTGCCTTGGCCCCCACTGCCACGGCTTCGTCCGGAAGGTCTTTCGGCTGTCCGGACTAATTAGCATATTACGCTTTTATTATTATTATAGATGGGAATTTCTAGACTGACTCTAAATTTTAAAAATCCATTTAATCAATTTTAAATGAATTTAATCTATTTTCTATCTTGTCAAGTTGTTCAACTTTATTGACATTTTCACTATTTTATCTTTCTTCATGTTTTCATTTTAAATCATATTTTAATGTCAAAGGTTCTTTTAAAACCTCTGAATATTCTTTTTTTATAGTATTATGTTCTTGTTTCCTACATATAATGACTTTTCTTTTCTTTTTGAGGCTAGTTTTTTCCCTCACTGTTTTCTTTTCTGAACACAGTTCCTATTTCTTCCAAATTTCTGTTTCTGGTGTTTGGTCTGTCTTTCTTATTAGAGTTTTCCCTTGAATCTATGGTAACCTGCTCATACTTTAATATGGAGAACTAAAAAGCTGCTTGGAAGTTGTGAGTGATGGACTTCATTATAAGGTAGGACCTCGCTCAGCCCTTTCATTACTGGATCGAGTGTCAGTACTTTCAGGGCTATGGTCTTGGGCTAGTCAGATTTCTCAGAGAAGGGACAGCCAATCTCCTGTCTGGCTTCTGGCATTCTGGGAGCCTAGTAAGGGATTAAAGTTGAGGTTCTCCCCTTTTATTGTGATCATCCTGTTTTTAGGTTTCCCCTGCCCTCAACTGTGCCTGTGTCTTCCAGTCCAGAGATCTTCTGGTTCACCTCTCCTAAAAGAACATCTCTTTTTAAATTATGGTGTGGAGGAATGGAAAATGGACACAACTGCTCACCTACACAGCATGAGAATACGGATGTGGGCTTAACTGCGTCTTTAACTGCCTAGCAAACAATTCTGTTCTCAGCCCCATCTACACCTTCACTTTCAAAGACACCTTGCACTGCCAATTCCTGAGCCTTTAGAGGTTTAGAGGTTTAAAGTGGATTGCTTCTGTGCTTTTTCCACTGTGAGCTTTCTGTTTTCATGGCTTGGCACTTGTCCATTGCCTTTCTAATTCTTGTTTTTATCTCACCTCATGTTAGTCATGTTAGTCCCTGAGGATCTATGCTTTTCAAAACACCTTTACTTTCATGTTAGTATGATTTTAGGGGGAAGCCATGGTAATCACAAATGTCTGATTCATCAATTAGTTGAAACACTGCCCCATTAAACTAGGATGTGACTATAATGTCTCTCTTAGAATTATACATACAACAAAACTTGAAAGTGTTAGAAACAAGCTTCTATCATAAAAATGTATTCCAACAACATCAGTGATAGAGAAGTGCTCATATAAAAACGATGTTTATGTAGGTTGTTCTATATCTGCTCTGGTCAAAAAGACAGTCTCTATAGATGCAACAAAGCATTAACTTTTATACTGGATAGTAATTTTTGAAAAGTAAATGCTTTTTCACTTATCTATGTCTCCTGAATTTCACTTTAAAAAGTTTTATAACCAGATATAGGTGATTTTCTGTCACTACCAAATGAAGAAAGGCCCTCAGGGAGAAATATAGTCAAGGTTAGGGAGTTGGGTCTCAACAATACATTGAAGTGGAGTGTCAACTGAGTTGGATCACCTGTGATAACCGTCTCCCCGACAACCGTGCCACTCCACACCTGCTATGTAGCAGCCATACACCTCAAAGGGCATTGACCAAAATGACATCTCCAAGGATGTAGCAAGTCAAGGGTGTCCCATGCCCTTTGTCACAGGATCAAGTGACTGAGGCCATCAGACTAACAGCACATGGCATTCCACTGGCCACAAGGATTGGCACTATGCTCAGATCACTTGCCAGATAATTGAGGAAGGCATTCTTTTTCCTTGGGCATTTTCAAGAGAGCAAATAGCTCAGTCATTTTTGGCAGCCTCTCTGGGCCTGCAAAGAAAGCCAGCTTTGGGTTGAAGACAGCACCTTGGATGGCAGAGCAGAGAGACAGGAAAAACAACACTAGATGCTCGATAAACAAACCCAGAGGCCTGACTACCTCTGTATTTTTCATTATATGAATCAATGCACTTCTTTATTTTTAAAGTTGGATTAAGTTGGGTTTCTCTTTACTGATAGATCTCATCACAGGCCTATATTATCTAGATTGCCTACCACAATTATATATTTCATTGTGAAAAAATGTTAAAATGGACCTGACACTAACATTCAAATCTTACTGATAAAATGCATTTATGACATGGGCTTATTTGCTGTTTAGTGAACTCCTTATCTTCACCAATTGTTTTTATTAGGTAAAACAACAAATATGTTTATGTATCTTTGCCTAGAGACACCATTTTCTCCTCTCTCTCTCTCTCTCTTCTTGATTTGTAGTTCTGTGGGTATAACTTTCAAAAGCCATTTACTATATCACCAAAATGAGAACTGCCACATAAGCATGAGGAAAAGAGGAAAGAATGGTCATATTCCAACAAAACATCTTACTTAAATTCAGAAAATACAGTGAGGATTACTCCACGTAGAGAATTACTCAAAAGCATTTTTGAACTTTACTCTCCTAAAGATTAACAAAGTATTGATTAAATAACGGTAGGATAAAGAAGCTAAAATTGTAGCTGTTTTGGTGTCTAAATAATGCAGACTTTGGTAGAAAACTCAAACTAAAGGAAAATTAATATACTTTACAAATTTATTTTATAATCTTCGGTAATTTAGATAATTATTAGCTTTTATTTTGTGTAGCGTAATAATTTTCAAAACAAAATAAGAACCATAACAAGTATAATAAACATAAAGCAATAATGCTAAGGGCACAGTTCTTAATGTTCTTTTCTTCTCTGTCCACACTCACTGTCTTGGTGATCCTACCCAGGTTCTCAGCTTTAAATACCATCTGTACACCAATTATCACCAGTTTTAAATCTCCAGACCTGACCTCTCTTCAATCCCAACTTCTATGTCAAAAGTACCTTTATGACATCTCCATCTGGATGTCTAATTGACAGTTCAAACTCTGCATGTCCAAAACTCAACTCTTGGTCTTCCCCCTCAAAATGTGCTTCACCCAATGTTCCCTACTGAGTGAAAGACAACTTCATTTTTCCAGTTGCTCAGGATGAAACATTGAGTCATCCTTGACATATCTCTGTTTCTCAAACACAACTAATAGATCAGTAAATCCTTCTTGTTGCCTGTACTATCGAAACATATCCAGGATCTGATCATGTCTTTCCACCACCAATTTGATTGACCAGTACTGAATCCGTGTCATCTCTCTTTTTTTTTTTTTTATAGAGAACATCCATTGATATTTATTTGATTTGACAAAATAAGCATTATTAAAAGACAGGTAACAAAATCTGAGCTTATATTGAATCTGACAAATTAAGTTCTACAGTATCTAGAATATTACGTAAGAAATACCAACTGAGGGGGAAACGGGACAGAAGCATCACATGCAGATGCTCCTGGCAAAGGGGGAACGATATCTGCAAGTGAGGTCCATAGTGTGCAGTGCGTAAAACACCCTAGAGAAAATGCAACTGACTTACTGGGGTGAAGTGTTTTTTCCTTTTGGGGCGAGGAAGAGGTGGCCAAGAGGGGCAGGAATTCAAAGGCATATGCAGAATGGCTTCTCCATTTCAAAATGTTCATAACAATATTTAGACCATGGCACTAGGGCACCTTTGAGGAAAAGAACACCTTAACCAGAGTAGGCTCATTGCATAATTCTTTAGTGATATGCACAATTTTCAAGTAATGGGGTGGGCTTAAGGAATCACTGGATTTTGATTGTGGCTATCTGTTTTTCTTCTCGCCCTCTAGGGCTTGCTCTATCTCAGCATCGCAGGGACACTTCTCCACGCAGTTTCTAGGGAACCACCCTCTGATTCTTGAAACACCTTCTACAAAGGAATCATCAAGAATTTTGTCTCCATACAACCAGTATCGTAACCCCCTCGTGGCCAAAATGAACTCCCCTTTCTGCAGTGGTATCCGAGGCTCTTCCGTGCAGGGGCTCGTGAAGAATGTCTTGATTCCTTTGTTCAAAGGACAGCAGGCACCAGTGTAATCTTCTATTACTTTATACCGAACACTTCTTACTCTTTTATCTGCTTTTTGTTTCAACTGTTCTATTGTTAAGCTGTACTGGTGACAGCCTTCTCTGACTGGCCACTCCAGTCCATCTCCTTCTGGGACCCCTGGCCAGGTAAATACCTGCTTAAAGTTCTTCCATCGACTCCCCATGTCATAAGGAAAAACAAAGACTTCATCTAGCTGATAATATTGAATTCGATCTTTAGCCTTTTCTTCAATCCATGATTCAATAGAAGTTTGGTTTCTGAGAATTATTTTTATCTGGATAAAAAACAACATCCCAATGGCTATGGTTGTTCCTAAAGCTAATCCCAAGGCAAACAAGGTGGCAGCAAATGCAGCTAATCCAAACGGAATAATTGGAAGAGGATCTCTCCGGGCTGCACTCATATCAATTTTGACCGTGTTCCAGCCAAAGGAGAGCCGGTTATAAAGCTGTGTATACATCGTCATAACAAAAATGAAGGCAGCATGAATACAACCCAATGGTGCTAACAGGAGAAACAGTGTGAATGAAGCATGATTTTGGTAACCACAACAGTTGTTGATCCAAGGACAGTGATGGTCCATCTTCAGCACACACCTGCTACACTTTCGACAGTGATGTAACCGTGGTGCCTTGTATGCTTGGCAGACTTGACAATACTGGAGGTACATGCTATCCTGAGAATTTTCTGGTTTCCACCCCAGAGGGACAAAGCCAGGACCAATAAACATGGCACTGAAGTAATTATAAAGAATCATGACCGTCCAATTTATCAACATGATGAAATTCACGCTTCCTCCAGTTGTATGTAAAGGCCAATACCACAACACAGAGTCAATCATGGCCATCGTAGAACATATTGCTATAACACCGAGGGCTATAATGGGGCCCCAGTGGCACAGTCTTTTTAATTCTTGGAGATTTTCAAACTTGATAACTGAGCAGAAAGTACCCATGTTGGTGAGGAAGAATGTCTTCCTATCTTTAAAGAATTACAGATTTCCTTTTTTTGTGCACACATATCCATGTGCCACAAGTCCACGTGTGTTCCTTAACTGTCATGTCTTCAGTCTGTGTGCTGTGAATGCAGGTTATCCATTTTCACTGTTACATGCTCAGAGCTCTTTATCTGAACTGGGAGAATCCAGTATCTTGGTATGAAACCCAATCTTAGTCTGGTCCTTGGTGCCCCCTCCTCAGCCATCGCAGTTCCGAAGCGGCCTGGGCTCACCCAGAACACATTTTCTCCTTTTCGAGTGACTTCAGCATGGGAACCTCGGTCCAGAACAAGCAGAATGCAAATCCCGGTTGCTAGAGGCTGGAGTGCGGGACCCGAGACCACGAGTCGGTCTCTGCAGGCGCTTTCGCCGCTGGAATCCCGCTCCGGCACGGTGCGCCCCCTGTCATCTCTTGCTTGCATAATTGCAATAGCTTAACTGGGGACAATGCTCCGAGCTTTGACTGCCTACTAGTAAAAGATTGATCCTTTTGAATATGAAGTCAGATCCACGGGCTTCCTATTTTCACTCAACATAAAAACCAACACCTTCATAATTACTTCTATGAACTGGTCCTCTATGTCCTCTCTGACTTCATATCCTCTCTACTCTTTCCCCCTTGATCACTCGGCTCTAGCCACCCTGGGCATGCCTTTACCTTAGGGACTTTTTCACTGTTCTCTTCCACTTCCCTTCTAGATGTCATGAGATCATATCTGAATAAAACCTATGGAAATCCTATTTAAAATCACAAACTCTCTTCTCCACAACAACCTGTCCCAACTTCCTGCCATGATGCTCTATTTTTCTAAGTTTGCCTTGGCAATGATCACTTTCTAACATTACCTGCACTTTAGTTGGTTTTCATGTTTATTGTCTCCTTTCCCGCCAGAAGATAAGCACCATGCATTCAGGGATCTTGGTTTGTTCACTTGTGCATCTCAAACACCTTGATCTGTGCCTGGAACATTTATCTCCTGAACAGATAAATTAAAAGGTAGACCACTCTCTATGCCTTATTTGTTGATGACAAAAATGGAGTAACCCTAACAATGAAATTAGATCTGTTTTAGTTTTATAAAAGGGCTTTACAATTTGCTTTATTTTCCATTGGATGGGAATGTAAATATTTTTTGAAAATATAACTGATGCATGTTATATCTATTACTAATGGGAAAACATTAATAAACAAGCTTTAACATCTCATACACCCACACGTGACACGTCTATAGATTTCCAATTGTGCCTATGGATTCCAGCCCCTGCACACTTCTCTCATTTGTCCTTACTTGGGGCAGTCTAGGCAAATAGACTGGCTATATACTTGGCTGGCTCTAACTTGGAAATGAAGTTTATTTCTCCTCTAATTTTTACTCTAATAATTCCAACCTGCGAAATCTCTATGTAGGTTTTATATAACCTATACCTTGTATTGCCAATTTTTAACATTTTGCTAAACTTCCTTCCTTTATCATGTATATGTTTCGTTTTTTTCCTGAACTTTTTGATACTATATTGCTGATATCATGACATTTCACCCATAAATACTTCATCAAGTATCACTTAAGAACAATAACATATTCTTAGATCACAATAAAAGGATCATATTCAAGAAATTTAACATGAATATGTTATTACCCAATAGAGTCCATATTCAAATTTCCCACTAATGTTGTTTATAGTTTTGTTTTCTATACTCAAGATATAACTATGGACCACACATCATATTTCATTGCCATATCTCTACAATAGTTCCTTCCTTCTCTCTCCTTCTGCTCCTCCTTCTGCTTCTCCTCTTCCTCCTTTTTTGTCTGTCATGTCATTGAAAGTGTCCAGGCCAATAATCTCCTCTAGATCCAGGTTAAAGTTATTTAGCAAAACCTCTACCTTAAAGTTAGACTTTTGATGCGTGCTCTAATAGCTATAAAAGAGGCAGTATGCAAAGTGGTCACAAGTCCAGTCCACACAGCCAGACATACCTGAGTTCGAATCCAGCTCTGTCACTCATGTACTGTGAGAAATATTTAATCATTTTTCTGCCTCAGCTTCCCTATTTGTAAGATGGAGATGACCACACTACCCATTTCACGGGACTGTTATATAGATTAAATAGGTTAGTATATGGGAAGCACTTAGACTAGTGCCTGGCATGTGGCAGATGCTTTGCGTTAGCTCTATCTATAGTCTTAAAATAACCATGACTAATTTCTATCTACTGTCTTGAGATTGGGGGGCAGGAAACACAGGACAGAAGCTTTATACCTTCCCTGAGTACAGAATAACTATCAAAGGCCTGGCTTAGAATTTTAATTAAGTCCTCTTGTTGCTTTGGGAAATTCTGAGTGTTTTTACCTCATCAGCTTTTGACAAGTGGTATTTATTGGGGATTCAAAAGGAAGAGTAAGGAGGGCATCTCCCTACTCTTCACAAGGGAGGTTCAGAGAAGAGCTGTCTTTGCCTGACAGCCTCTAGAGGGCAGCAGAGGCACTAGCGGCTCTGGGCTCCTTTGGCCGAGTGAATGATCCCTGCCTTAACATAAACAAGGTTTAACATCTCATACAGGACCATCAACTGGGCAGGAGGTTGACTTTGCTCAGAATAAATAGGTGTGTGATTGTTTACTTGGGGACATGAAGCAAGTAACCACAAGTAATATCAACATACTGGCATATTATTTTGGGGCAAGAAAAAATAATATGGAACTGTTTTTGAAAAACTAAATATATCACAGTAATCACACACCCTCTCCACACCAAGGTAACATGAAGCTCGCCAGATCTGGTTCCGGCAGTTTAATTCTTGGCGAGCAGCTGGGTGCTGCGATGGCTTTGTGATATAACTGATAAAACTGTTGCCCTGGCAGCCCCCTGGGAGGGAACGCCATCTCCTCCCACCAGAAGGGAGCAGCTCTGCGGCTGCCACCTCTGCTTGCAGCTGCCCAGCAGGTACATGGGGTTTTCTACGTGGCATCAACTTGAAGGCCTTTTGGTAAACATTTCGAACTCTCAGAAGTCAAGTGTTCTCCTATAGCTTAGCTATTACACGGTACTGAAACAGAGGCCTCAAAAAAAGTTGCAAAGCATTCAGAAATAGATTAAACTACAAATGCGTCATTTCTGGTAGTGCTACGAGCACCTTCTCTACATCCTGGCTGGGGGGCACTGAGTAATGGGTAGGAGCCTGCAATCTGAAAGCAGATAACCCGGACTTGAATCCCAGCTCCACAACTACCCAGCTGTGTGATGGTGAACAAGCTATTGGTATGTCATCTCTCTGTGCCCCAAGTGGCCTCTTCTGTAAGATGGAGATAATATAAGTACCCCACCTCATAGGGCTCTCTGGAGAATTTAAGGAGTTCACATATGTTAAATTTTTAGAACAGTCCCTTACATTTAATAAGCATCACAGAAGTGTTACCTTTTATTATCTGGAATCGCAGAATCTTCTGCAAATACTCCAGCCTTTCCCTCCATCTCCCGGCCTCGATGGTCCCGATGGCAGAGCAGAGACTAGGATTCAACGCACCTACAGAGCATCACCCTCAACAAGTATCTAAAAACAAAAAGAGCATTTTCCCCTTTATCCACAACTGACAGAAGACAGCTGTGCAGCTCTCCCACCCTCACGCCTTCCCCTGTAAGTGCTCTCACTCTGTCCAGGCCCTTTCTCTACCTTTGCGTCACCTGTGGACCAGCAACGTTCTAGTGGATTCCTTGACGCAGGTGGGGTGACCAGTTGTTTCCCTCCTGTCACCTGCTCCAGCACAGCCATTCCTAACACAGATCACGTCACTGGTCACCCACCCCTACGCACAGACACTGCCTCTTTTTACTCAGTGGAAAGGGATAGCCAAGAAGTGTTTGCACTCCCAGTTTTAAAACAGAAAAATAAAGAGAATTCGTTTAGAAAAAAAATAAAGTGAACCCCTTTAAAGTTTACAAAAAGAATTTTTAAGTTGTTTCAGAAAACAGACAATGCTACACCAAATCCAAACCAAGAAAATCATGTTAGTGACCTGGTGAGGAAAATAAACTCTGTTTGAAAAACAGGAGATTAAGAGAATGATGAGCATGTAGAAAACCAGGTCAGCATTCTAAACTGACATTATCATCATGTGAAAACGGGATCTGTGTGAATACATCTTGTTACGAAAGACTCGTGGAACTCTTTTTTACATAGTTCTATGAGAACTGGGCAATTTCTGTTGGTTAGATGGTTTGGGAGCGGTACACTCTACAAAGCACACCAATTGTCCAATGTTTTAGTCCGTTCTGTGAGCTTACTTTGGGGACTTGGGTAGCTGAAGCTTAGTTTAACAAAGAATTAATGGATCGGTCCTCAGACTACTCTTGGCATTTTTAGAAACCAAATCAAGTTGAAACGGTTTGCGTTACACTTATGAGCCCTGAAATCTTGGGCAAGACTCGGTGGCCTCAACTGTCACCTGGAGATAATTGTACCTACAAGCAGCAGAAAATGAGGTGTTTCTGTCCCACCTTCTTCAGTAAGACCTGCTACTCCTCTTTCATAGAGTCCCCCCACCCCCCCATCCCAATATACTTTGCTACCCCTGTTGGTTGTTAATCAATGACTGACTATACTCCTGGATGGAAGTCAAGCTCCCTTTCCTAGCCCACAGCCCAGAGTTGCCCTGTGGGGCAGATTTGGCCTGAGATGCTCCCTTGCTTAGCTCAACTCCCTATCCCTGGCCTGCTTCCCCCACTCCATACTGGTCTCTCCTAGAGCCACCTCAGGAACAAAACCCTTGTATATGAACCTCATTTCAGTATCTGCTTCTGGGGGACCTATGAATTCACATTTTACCCCCACAGAGTTTTGAAAAGATGAACAAAGACAATGTATCTAAAGCCCCTAGCACAGTGGTCGGCAAACTCATTAGTCAAGAGAGCCAAATATCAACAGTACAACGATTGAAATTTCTTTTGAGAGCCAAAATTTTTAAACTTAAACTATATAGGTAGGTACATTGTTATTAACTTAATTAGGGTACTCCTAAGGCTTAGGAAGAGCCACACTCAAGGGGCCCAAGAGCCGCATGTGGCTCGCGAACCGCAGTTTGCCGACCACGGCCCTAGCACAATGTCTGGCATGGAGGAAGCGCCACAGGAGTGTTTGCTATTGTTCTTATCTGAGGTTGGACCTGCAGAGCCAGGGAGAACCAAGAGAAATATAATACAGGGACTTCACACAAACATAAAGCCACAAACACACAAACTCTTGAGACATGTTGAGGGAACTGAATAATCCACATAATTGCTTCCATTCGCATCACTGGTGGCACCCTTGGCCTTAATTACAAGGGAATAAATGCTTCCGGCTGAGTTGTAATGCAAAGAGGCTGCTACTGTGTGCTCCCGTGAGACCCACCACAGGCATTCAATTGAGTTAATAAGTATGGATACCGGGAGACTTAAATGTTCCCTCTCTCATCTGCTTTAAAATATATATATATATATATACATATATGGAAACTCTTTGGTTCGTCCTTTAACCGGGTTTCATGGAGTAGTTCCAAGGTTGCTTGCTTAAAGGTGAGCAGCGGGAGTCTTAAGAACTTAATTTTAAGAAATTCTAACAGCAAAAAGTGCACTTTGTTCTTTGAGTTTCTTAAACCTGTATTCCCTATCCTTTCATAATAATTTGTCTTTTATGGATAAAATATACACAAATCACTGAGGGGGAAAAAAGGCACCTGCGACGACCTGGATGACCAGGTTCTCCTGTTTTTAAATGGTATACACAGAGCATATTATTAAGATTTCTATACAGTAGCGTTTCTATCACAGCTCAGAAAGAGAATTTACCGTTTCTTTATTATTCAGTTCAAATATAAGGGCAAAGAAACTTACAGGATTTCTTTTTTTTTTTTCAGGTTTTCATTTATCAGCTCCTGGAAAAAAAAAAAAGTGATATAGGCAAAATCCCTACATGATAAAACCCAAACCAAAGTAACAGTGGCTGGTGGGAACCTCTCAGTGAATTATTATGCTCCTAGGTCCTGAAAAAAAAATTATTCTTCTCCGGTTCTCTCATCTGACCCCACTATAGACGAGCTTTTGTCCACTTCACAGCACTTGTGCCATTAATGATCTCCTCCAGGACAAACGGGATGTTCTTTCTCCTACCCTTGTTCACTTTAATCTATGTGTTGCCTTTGTTCGACTCAACCTCTCTCTTCCTCCTCCTCCATAAGCCTTTCTTCTCCTAATTTTGTCTGATCCTTTAGTATTTCTTTTTCAATTGTATTATGTATTTTAAAAATAAAAATGAAAAACACAATTAGAGTTGGGGGGGGGGAAGCACTCAAATACGAACACTATTGTTTTATTGGATTTCCCCCCTCCCACCCAATTTTTTTTTCTTGCTGGTTTTTACATATTATAAATGGGACTCAGGATCCTTCTTTTTATATGAAATGTCTTGTTTTAATTATTCCACATGTTGCTCTATAATCTTCATAACCTCCATCCTTAATTCCTTTTAATAATCTCATCTTTCTTTTTTATTCTCTCCTCCTCAGTCTATTCTATTTCCCCGGGGAAATTCACTCCTTTCCCCTAACAAATACACTGAAGAGCTGGAAACTATATCTCACATTCTCCTCTTATGTTCAAGTGCCCTTTTGTTCTAATGACATGAATACTATTTTTTTAAAAACCAACAAAGCAAAATAAAATCCCGTGTCCCGCCAAAATATTTATACCAAAATACTACTTACTCTGGAAGTTAATCTGACAATTTAGATCAAAGATGTATTCTTCTGAAATGTCTAAAACATATCTTTCCTCGAAATAATTCCCAAGACTTTTTTTCAGAGTTCCTGTAAAAGTAATAGGTAGATACAGGCACTTAATTAGTAGTTTTCAACAAGACTGATACTAGATTAGCATTTTCTAAATCCTGCTCCAAGTAAGACAAGTGAAATACAAAGATGCTCATTTGAAATACAAGTGATATTCTATTTCAAAAAGGGAAAGATTCCCATGACCAAAAACCAAAATAGAATACAAGTTGGGAAACCTTAAATTTAAAAAATTTAAGAGATTTCTTTCATCTTTACTGTAAGAATTTCCAAAGCCTTGAATACATTAATCCCAGCACCTCGCAGAGTTGGCAGATGCTCAGTAAATAGGTGCTTAATACATGAATATGCCTTGTGAAGCTCCGGGAAATAGTACTACATGTAAC
Organism: Myotis daubentonii; assembly: GCF_963259705.1. NCBI lineage: Eukaryota > Metazoa > Chordata > Mammalia > Chiroptera > Vespertilionidae > Myotis > Myotis daubentonii. Next base: position 16,338,055 of record NC_081857.1, read on the forward strand.
ATTCCCCCCAAAGAGAAGAATTTCTTTATTAAAGTTACTTAAACAACTATTTAAAAGATGTTTATTAGAACACTGTATAGACCAATTAAAAACTTCAAATGGTCCTGAACTGGGGGTTGGTTAAATGAATTATATTCTGGTGCAATAGAAGACCATGGAGCCATGAAAAATGATGATACAGGTCAATGTTTAAAGATGCAAAAAATGCCAATGACATGTGGGAAAAAGTAGATGATAAAAACAGCATGAAATTTTGTATGCTATCTATCTAAACAGATGTGTAGATATGTCACATAAAGTATATACAGGGTGGGGCAAAGGTAGATTTACAGTTGTGAGTATGTGAACCACAGTTTATTCTTGTATTATTATTTACTAATTACAGTATTATTTTCCACATGAGCAACCATAAACCTACTTTTGCCCCACCCTATATATTTGAAAAATGAAGAAGTTTAGGTAATTATCTTTGAATGGTGCAATTATATCTGATGTGATTTTCACTTTCTACTTTATTTTTTATTGTTTATATTAATGAATTATTCAACAATGTAAATAAAGATTTAATTTGACAAAGAAGCTCATTTCAATATTATAAGAGAAAAAACAGACATCAATAGTATCTAACAATAAAGAACTAAAACAGATTATAGTATATCATAAAATATCACAATATGAAGTCATCAAAATGATGTAGAAACACATTTAATTTAATGGAAAGAGATTTACAACATCCTTTTAAGTTGAAAAAGCAGGTTATAAAACAGCATGTATAATATAATTTTGTTGTAAAATAGTTATATGTTCATAATGGTATAGAAGGATCTATAACAAAAACTTTACACTGTCAATCACTGGGTTGACATGTGTTTTATAAAGTTCATCAAGTTCCTACATTGCTTATAGAACAATAAAATCAGCAGACTTATCAATTTTTTTCCATAGTTTGTTTCCTTAGCAATCTGGGTAACATAAATAAATCACTTATGATCAAAGAAAAAATAGGATTCAATAACAGTACATGAGTAAATGCTTGCTTAAAATGGTAATGCTAATAACACTAGCAAAGATGCCTAATTTCTTTTCCAAAAATAATGAAATTGTGGTAAAAACAGAAATGAATTTTTTAAATGCCTTTAAAGAAATAATAGCTTTAATTGCCTGAGGCCTTCTACTTCTTGATCCCTAAGTGGTGTGGACAAGCACCTCTGTTTACGACCAAGAACTAAAGAAATCAAGGTGTCTTGATTTTGAACATTTAGCATGAGGTTATTTAAAGACTCAACAATCTGCATTAAGAAATAATTCCAATTAGTCTCTGTAATGCCATTGTAATGCCATTCTTCGCATTCATGTGTCTAAATTTCAGAAAATAATTTAATTTATGTAAAAGACAGTGGGATCCACAGAGGAGTCACAATTTTTATTGTGCCTAGAACATTAAAAGGAGTACCACCTACAGCCTCCATCATTTAAAAAGAAACAGTATTCTAACCTTGAAAACGTCCTAATTTCAGATTTTTTTTTAAAAAATTCCCTTTAAGATTAGTCAGCTTAGCTTTCTATATATAAGTAGTATATTGTTCGTGTTTGTCTCGTTTTGCTGCCAACTGGTGAAACGGTAGCAGGCACCAGAGTCGCTGAGATCTAGTAAAGAGTTCAGTGTAAGAAAGCACCCCGAGACAAACAGCCACTATGTGTATTTAGTCAACTATTCAGAAAATGGTGAGAAAACAGTCCAAAGGATTTCAAAGTGAACTAGGTCTAGCATTATTCAGGGCGGGCAAAGGCAAGTTTTTTGGTTGAAGTCAGTTTAAATAATAAAACCGTAAAACTAAAATGACCTTAATGATATTTTTCCCCCGTTTCCCAAACCTCGGTCATTAATGTATTGTCCTCACACGTTTTGTCATGTTTGCATAACACCCCTGCTATTATTTATCGAACATCTTCCTGTTAGGTCTCTCTCCTAGGCAACGCTGTCTATGAATCAGAGCTTTGATGGGCTACTCACGTAATCATTACCCATATAATCATCCAGGCATCCAAAAAGACCTTGCATATTTGTCATCTAGTCTAACATTCATTTCATGGAGCCCAGTGTAACAAGTAATGTGTTCAATTACCTAATGTGTTCAGGATCTTACTTGAAGAGGATGACAAAGCAATTGGTGGATTTGAAAAACAATCGTAATGCAAATGTTCATGGCCTGACTGTCTGCTTAATTAACTTTAAGTATATAACTTCAAAGATGCTGAAGTCACCTGTCCTTTCTATTGCAATTTCACTTACAAATATTTTTTCTAATATGTTTTTACTGATTTTAGAGAGCCGAAGGGAAAGGGAGAGAAATGTCGATCAGTGCCTCGACTGCAAACCAGCAACCTCTTGGTGCACGGAAGGACATTCAACCAACTGAGCCACACTGACCAGGGCCTTTTTTTTTCAATTCTCATATGACTCAACACTCTCTGCCTTGTGTTATCCATTCATCAATATTTACTGAACACCTACCTTGCTTCAGGCATTGCCTGGAGCAAAACAGCCTAGCCACCTTGTCTTCATGAGGAATCTTACATTCCAGTACATTTTTTTAAAAATATGCTTTAATTGATTTGGGGGGAGAGGGATAGAAAGAAACATCATTGATTGCCTGACTCCTGCACACCCCCTACTGGGGATCAAGTCCGAAACCTGGGCATGTGCCCTGATGGGGAATTGAACCAGTGACCTCTTGGTTCATGGGTCAATGCTCAACCACTGAACCACACTGGCCAGGCCATTCTAGTACATTTTTATAGCTTTCTAAGTATATATCATGTTTCCTCTTCTAAATTCTAAATTCCTGGAGGACATAAAATGGGTCTAGTTTAACTTTGACTTCTCCTCCACAGCTTTGACCTGTGTGTACTTTTCAAAATAGTTGAAAATAATTGTTTAGGTCATGCCCTGGCTGGGTGCCTCTGTTGGTTGGAGCGTACTCCCATGCACAAAAAAAGATGGTAGGTTCGATTCCTGGTCAGGGCACATACCTAGGTTGTGGGTTTGATCTTTTTTTTCTCTCTCTAAAAATCAATAAAAACATATCGGGTGAGGATTTAAAAAGTAACTGTTTTGAGTCTTAAATTAGCTGTATTTAAAGATAACATCTTGCATAAATTCATTTGTTATCAAGCAAAGTAACAAATTTTCTGCCGGGAGCCGGTCCATCCTTGCTGTTTCAAGGGACATGGCATATATGGCATACGGTTCTTAATATGTTTGCTCACCTTCTTGGCGCTGTGTTTTAACCAAGGTCACCTCTCCGAGAAAGGTTGAATCCCCAGGTAGGGATTTTCCCCTGAAGTTAGGGAGGGAATAAAACCCCTCAACTAAGTGCCAGGCGGGTAATTAATCACTTTAACTATGAACAATCATGCTTAAGCTACATAATCTTTACTCCCTGGAATGGAGATAAGAAACGCTCTAACCTTTGTAATAGAGATTGATAGGATTGAATCAACTGGTATAAATACAGATGTAACAAGACAGCAGAAGACAGAACTCAGGAGACAGAATTCAGAAGACAGAACCTACACGGAACCTGGAGACAGAAGAACTTCGCTGGAGAGAACATGGCAATAGATCCTGGACTGAACCTGACTACAGAGATTGGCAGGAGAACCTGACTGGAACCTGGACACTGAACCTGACTGGAGAGCCTGGACAGAACCTGGCTGGAGAACCTAGCGAGGGAACATGGCTACAGAACCTCGCTGGAAATCCGAAGCAGACCCTCTCTGGAGATCGAGACCAGAACTTGGCTGGAGATCCTGGCTAGGCTGCTGATCAACTGAACGCTATCTCCGTGTCATTCCTTCTTCGCCGACTCCGTCCACACCTTTGGGGACCCCTGGACCCGCTGGGGCTGGACCCCGGCAATTTTCTTTACTAGCTTAAGAAAAGATATTCTATTTACCTTAAATTTTAACTATTTCCCAAAAATTTCAAACATTTCATGTTAAGAAAAAACAACTAAACCAAATATCCTTTTTTAAGTGTTGCGATAATAGCTTACAGTTAGGTGCTGACAGTTGACCATTTTTGGTTTTCACATGGCTTCTTCTTCAAGTCACAGCTATTGTCTCTTTCTCTCCTGTATGTTCTTTCTCTTTTAGAAAAGAAATAAACTATAGTGATATATTCAAACTTTATGTAAAGATTAAACCTATAAAACAGGTAGACTAAGGCTTTGCAGCTTTAAATATGATTTATTTTATTTATTTATGTATAATTACTTATATATTTATCTATTCTCTCTATATAAAAGGGGAATATGCTAAGTGTCCATCCGACTGGTAGCTATGATGCACACTGACCACCAGGGGGCAGACGTTCAACGCAGGAGCTGCTGAGCTGCAGTGAGTTGGCAGCGGTGGTTCTCGGGCGATGCACCCTGAAACCAGAGAGGAGGGAGCCTGATTCCTCGCAGGGTCGCACGATTCCACTTTCGGCCATGGGCTATGTTGTTGCTGGGGCACTGTTGGCCTCGAATCTGGTTTAGTGCACACTTGCATTTGTGTTCCACACCCTGTATGACAGCAACTTTGCAGAGTGCCCTCTCGCACTCCAGCACCTCTTGGGGGATTTTGGGAGAGCCGGTTTCAGCCCCATCCTCGCAGGCCAGGCCGAAGGACCCCACCTGCCATAGGGATCCCGCTTACTCAGCAGATGCCCTTTGAGCCGCGGTGCCATCCCAGCTACAGCTGGGGAGGGACCACAGGAGGTTGGCTCCAGGGCGTGTCCAGCCCATCTTGTCCAGTCCCGCCCCACCAGCTACCTTCTAATTAATTTCCTTTCAATGTGCACGAATTTGTGCACCAGGTCACTAGTTTATTTATAAACATACTTACTTATAAATATACTAGAGGCCCGGTGCACGGATTCATGGGGGGTCCCTTGGCCTGGCCTGTGGGGATCAGGCAAAAACCTGCTCTCTGACAACTCCCAAGGGGTCTCAGATTCCAAGAGGGTGGTTCTCGGGTGACGCACCCTGGAATCGGGCTCCCTCCTCTCTGGTTCCAGGTGCATCACCTGAGAACTGCAGTTGCCAAGTCACCGCAGCTCGGAAGCTCTTGCATTGAGCGTCTGCCCCCTGGTGATCAGTGCACATCATAGCTACTAGATGAATGGTAGCTTAGGCTTTTATATAGAGAGATTTCTTTATTTTAAAATATATTTTAATTGATCTTGGAGAGAGAGAAAAACATCTATGTGAGAAACATTGATTGGCTGCCTCCTGCACACCCTCTACTGGGGATTGAGCCTGTAACCTGGACATGTGCCCTGACACAGAATGGAGCCAGTGACTTTTTGTTGTGTGGGATGAGGCTCAAACAACTGAGCCATACTGGTCAGGGCCATCTCTTCTTTTTATGGAACTCTTCTGCTTTCACATAAAATCAGAGAGGATTTTAGAGGGAGCATAAAACACCAAAAATCTGGCTCCAGGCAAGTTGCCCAAAGCCATCAGCCTTTGGTAACAAAATCAAATTCTGTGTCCATCCCCTCCTTCCAGCTGTTAGATAAGCTGGCCTCCCCCAAAGAAGAAACTTAGCCTGTTCTCAACAAAATAGAAATATGCACAAGTTCTAAACTTTGTTACATTTTAATACCTCCTTTTGTGTGTGTGTGTGTGTGTGTGTGTGTGTGTGTGTGTGTTTTAAATGGGGAAAAAGGTAGTAAGACTTTACAGAGATTTAAAAAAACAACTTATAAGTCTAGATGAGAACCAAGAATGTCAGTACTAGGGCCTTGTGTTTTTGATGCCTTTTGATTCCACTTTTAGTATCTAGTTAGAACTATTATATTTCCTGTATGCTGAGGACAAACCCAGTTTAAGCTCTGCTTCTTAATCTCTGTCTCCCTTTTCCCCCTCTCAATACAAGAGGATATGGCTGGTAGTTTAAGAAATGATAAAAATGACTCTCAAATAGCTATGTATGTACTTTTCTCGGGCTTCAGTATTCCTCCCACTGATATAAATAGTTTCTCCTTCCATGGTAACTCTGTCTCTATAGGCAAATGCTGCAGTGCGGCGGAGAGGCTGGGTTAGGTCTGTAAATTATGCGTTAGGGATGCTCTTGCTGCTCTTCAGCTTGACGCAGAGGTTTCTTTATGTCCAAGTGAACACCTTTGCTCGCTACTGAGACAGCAGAGCAACACAGGACACTCGTCAGCATTGCAAGCCAACACCTATGATTCCGTGATCAGGAAAATAACAATAATATACCTCCCCCAAAAGACCAACAAGAAAGTCTAGGCCAGGGGTGGGCAAACTTTTTGACTCAAGGGCCACAATGGGCTCTTAAACTGGACTGGAGGGCCGGAACAAAAGCATGGATGGAGTGTTCGTGTGAACTAATATAAATTCAAAGTAAACATCATTACATAAAAGGGTACGGTCTTTTTTTTTTTTTTTTTTAGTTTTATTCATTTCAAATGGGCCGGATCCGGCCCGCGGGCCGTAGTTTGCCCACGGCTGGTCTAGGAGCTAGGTCAAACATTCCCAGTATAACATACCCTTAATATTAAAGTATCACCACACATCAAGACTTTATCAGTCCTTTCAGAACTTCAATCACTCAGAAAATGTTTCAGAATCTAACACAGAAATATCATTTCTTCGTGAGTCAATGCCACTGAATGGGCGGTAAGGGCAAGGGGTATAAAAGGAAACACAGAGCCCAGTGAGTGACCCTTGGCTATCTCAAAATATTACTGCTATTGCAGTCATTCCAAAGTGAGGCCATAAGGGTGGAGGGGCTTAGGAACGGAAATAAAGGGGGGTTAAATTGGAAACATAGAGGTGGAAGAAATAACAAGATCTTGTTTGAGGAATACTCACAGGATAAAAGGTGGGAGGAAATGAATTGGAGGGACTGGAAGGAGGTGATGTCAGCTGTCACCATATTTTCTCATGGCTCATAGTTCCCCTTCTTCTTCCTCTTCATGCACTTTGATCCCCAAGTCCTGTTAATGAAAAGTTCTCAAATCCATATCCCTCCTCTCCATCACCCGTCACTGCCCTTGTTCACGCCAGCCACATCCCTCCCCTGGACTACCTAGTGCATTAGATTCCATATTCCTCTCTCCCTGCACTCACCCTCCTGTAACTTATCCTACCTTCAGCCATGAAAAGTGACCTTTCTAAGGCAACAACCGGATCACATCTGCCAAATTCCTTCTCTGGCTCCACTGTGCCCTGACCCTATGCACACAGCCTTACAGGACCCTTTATCATGGTACCACTCCTGCTGCTCCGGCCTCACCTGAGATCCCCCACCTAGGGCTCCCGCTCAGGCCAAATAGGAAGGCGGGAAGGTGCAGTGGTCCAGGGCATGGACGCACAGCTACACAGCGGGTTTCGAGTCCACCCCACACCGTTCACCTGAATAAGTTACCCACCTATGATTTAGTGTCTTCATCTATCAAATGCTGTTAGGAGGATAAAGTGAGAATATAATTTAAAATGCATCTGATGGTGCTTATTAAGTAAAAGAAAAGTAATTCTCTGGATTGTCAAGTTCTCTCCTATCCCAGTGAGTTTACATCTTCAGGTTCCTAAACCCATTTAGGGGGGGCAAACTCTTTCTCAGGGTCAATCTTTAATCTTCCTTCTGGAAGGAGCTAAAATACCAGGTCGTCTGTGAAGCCTTTCTACCACACTTTGTTCGTTCCCCTAGTAAAACTTTTATGGTTATCATTTGTATTAGTTTCCTGTGGCTGCTGTGACAGATTACCGCAGGCTGGGTGGCTTAGAACAACAGAACTGTATTCACTCACGGAGCTGGAAGCTAGAAGTCTGAAATCAGTATCCCTGGGCTGGACTCACGTTGGCAGGGCCACACTGATTCCAGAGGCTCTTCAGGGAAAATCTGTTCCTTGTCTCTGGTGGTCCTTGCATTGCTGGGTTTGTAGCAACACTGCTCTAACCTTGCCTCTGTGACAACATTGCTGCCCCCTTGTCTGACTGTCCAATCTCTTATACAGACTCTTGTGCTTGCACTGAGGGCCCACCCTGATCATCCAGGACAGTCATGCCACCTCAAGGTCTTCAACTGAACACATCTAAGGTAACCATAGAAGGTAGCCTTTATGGGTTCCAGGGATTAGGAACCAATATCTTTAGATGCCATTATTCAGCCACTGCATAGCTCTTTGCATGTATATTGGTCTTCTCACCTTTGTCTGACAACGGTCTATCCCAGTGTAGACACATAATGCATAATCAATAACTGAAATGCACATAGAGGTATGCCAGTATAGGGTACCAGTCCACTGCCCATGTTCACCCGTATTCCATCTTAGCTAAGGCTTGATTTCCCTAGGCCCGAGCTATATCCTTCACGTGCCAAGTTGTGACTGGAAGGAGATTTCCCTGACAACTTAGATCAATTTCTAGGTTAGAAACATGAAGCGAAGGGGGTCCTCATCTTTGTGCCGCTTCCTGTGAGTTACAGTGAGGCGAAGCTATGGAAAACTCCATTCCTTCCAAACCCTGGGCAGAGAACGTGGAAGAGATGGAGGGGCCCCGGCAGCTGGAAGGTGACTTTCACGGAATGTGAGAATTCCGAGTGAGAGTGACAAGCATGAGTTGCATTAAGAGTGCTGTCATCGCAGTTTGCCCAGGCTGGGCTGTTGCCATTCCTTGACCATTCATTTTAAACAGTTTTCTTCGCAATTTAAGGGCCTACATTCGTGGCTGTTGCTTGACTATTTTCCCATCCCAAGTCACTCTGCGTTCAGCACAGGCCTGTTTCTGAAAGGAGACTGCTCCTTTCCCCTTGTCCTTAACTCAGTCACCTTCACCACAAGAACCAGTCTGCCTCAGCCACCACTTGCCTGGGAAGACAACTCAGTAGCTATGCTAATGTTTTTCTCAATGAGAGAAGAAAAAATTGCATACAATAGAAACGTAAACAATAGATTACTTTGCACAATTAATCCTTGCAACAGGTAACTTGCTTACTGTTTGTAACTGTGTGTTTACTTCCACGTCATCTTTTCTTCTTTGTACTGGTTAAAGCTCCCAGAAATCAGAGTTAAAAACTTACACAGCCTCAAAATTTATTCAAGGTTTGCCGATGTAGACATGTACTCAGAAACTTCTAGGGTTTGAGAAATTTCTTTCATGAACATATAATACCCATCTATCATAAAACACAATTGCCAAAATCAACTCAGTGTGTCGAGCTAGCATAAAATTTATCTAACATAGTAGTCTGGCACCTGTCAGAGGCTTTTCTGACTCCTGTAGCCTGTCCAGCTAGAGCTACTTACCCCCTAAAAATACCTGGAACAACTCTCTCCAGGTAGCTCTGCTCCAGTCATGTCTTTCATACCAATGGAACTTTTCACATGCTGTTCCCTCTGTTTGAATGCTTGTCCCTCCACCTCTTCTCTTGATTAAATTCTATTCATCCTTTGGATTTAGTCCAGGCATCCCTGTCTCCAAAAAGCTTCCCTAGACTAGGTTAGATCCCCCTAAGAGCTTGAGACCACTGACTGTTGATGTGATTATGTGATCAAAGTCTGCTTCCTCCACCAGAACGTACAGAGCTCTGCGAGGGCAGGGAATGAGCCAGCTTTTGTTACCATTCTATCACCAGCCCATCTCTCTGTTGCTGGAACACAGTAAGCATGTAATGAATATTTAACTGTTGAATGCACATGTGGTGGGCTCCCGTGCTAGCTCTGCCTGCCACTGGGTTATTTAGGCAACTCATTTCACTTCACAGGCCCTGACTTTCCTCATTAGTAAGAAAATGCCTCTTCTGGTCCCAACATTCTAGGATATTTATGGTTCCTGCCTTCAGCCTATAAGACTGATCAGGCTACAGCTAGAAAGTCGACACTAGCTGTTATCTGCTTGCCATATATCTCCCCACGCGGAAAAGAAACCTTATGCCGAACAAGAAATTGGAATTACCCTTGAACACCTTTGCTTCTTTCCCTGATGCCACTGCCTCCTTCTGGCTTTCTTCACCTCTCACTTAAAATACTGTAAATGCTCCTTTCACTGGTGGTCCTGTGTTCAGTCCTGTCCCTTCCAATCTATCTGCAAGACTGCCAGTAGAGCTGAGTCTACGACACTGATTATAGCACCCCTCAGCTTGGACACTTCCAGGGACTCCCACACCATGTGGGGGACAAAGCTTCCCCCATTTCTGCCTCATCAGCTGTCCTCGCCTTGAGCACTTACACTCCACTCAGAACCACTCAGGGGGCCCAACTCCACACTGTTCGTTGAGGTCCCTGTCTTTGCACGTAGTTCTCTCTGCCTGGAAAACTGTTCTCACCTCCTGTACTTGCAAAGTCCCATCCATCCTTTAGGCTCAGCTCAAACATCTCTTGAACGTGGCACCTTCCTCACGCCTCCGGCTGAGTGAGTCCCTCACTGCCTGAATTCCCACAGAACACTTTTTCCAAGCCGCCAGAACAACACGAAGTGGGCTGTGTTTGTTGGCACAGGGATAGCCACGGTAAGAGTGTGGGACTCAATTTCAGACGCACCTGAGGTTGAAACAAAATTCTGCAACTTTCTTGTGTGGTCTTGGAAATGATTCTGAATCTTAGTTGCCTAATTTTGGAAATGGGAGCTATAACCCCTAACTCACTGTTGAAACCACAGATTAAATGAAATATTGTGATTAGTGCACTTAGTACAATGCCTGGCCCATACTTCTTGGTAATGAATAGTAATTATTATTGGATTGTGAATGTGTTGAATGCAAAGAGCTACACTTTGTCCATCTTTCTATCTGGCACATAGTGGGTGCTCTCAGTGAACAGTTCTTAAAATGCACGAGTGAGATGGTATTTCTGATGTATTTTTCTTTACGGGAAGGCTGGAGGCGTATTTATTTTAGGAATTTAAGTCAAATAGAGTCAAAAAGTCCACTGATCTCATGGCATATTCCAAATCACATTTTGCTACACTAGTCTTGACCTTACACGGGTAACATAGTTTGAGAACAAACCTGAGTGTTATGTATTAGTGTTTTCTGCTAAACTCTCCACGCTGTTAGTCTTTACTGCACGCCAGTTTCGGCCTTTACATAATCCTGTGTGCACACAGGTGACATCCTTCTCAACCTAAAACACCCAACAGCACGCACGTGTACCGGACTAATGCTAATAAGCACTGCTCTATGTGCTTAGGGTGTTGTAACTCCTCTAGGCGACTCATAACCTAGCGTGCTTTTCTCAGATGACTGTTAAAACCACTGCAAACTCTAGCTGAGGGCTCTGGCCACAGCCTGGCACTGCCCCCAACAAGAGCCTTAAAGACCTCTGCTTGTTCAAGGACTGCAGTCTCCTCCGTGGGCCTGCGCACCCCCACCCCACCCCCCGCATTTCTCGCAGTGGCTCTCAACCTTCTGGACCTTTAAATACAGTTCCTCATGTTGTGACCCAGCCATAAAATTATTTTCGTTGCTACTTCATCACTGTCATGTTGCTACTGTTATGAATCGTCATGTAAATATCTGATATGCAGGATGGTCTTAGGCGACCCCTGTGAAAGGGTCCTTCGACCCGCCAAAGGGGTCGCGGCCCACAGGTTGAGAACCGCTGTTAGGCCTTGCGGCTAAACCCCCCTGGGGGGGCAGAGGGGAAACCACGTTCACACCCTACACTCAGAGCGACTCTAGACGAATTAAAGCCTCACACGGTTAGAAACCTTTCGCCCTCAGCACATCCAACTTTCCCACTGTGATTTCTCCCCCGTGTTCCCCGGGGGCTTCTGTAGGACATCAGAGCGCAAGGTGGGGAAACTTCTGTGCCCCCTTCCAATTACCAAGGGCGGGCGCTCCCAGGGGCCAGGCTGACTGCGCAGGGGAGGCCTCGGGCACCGGTCCCCGCAGGCAGGCGGCCATCCGCCCACGGGGCAGGGAACAGCGTCCCGCGCTCCGTGGAGACGCGGCGGAGGCGCAGACGTCTCCCGCCCTCCTTCCCGGAGCCGCCTTGCTTTGTCGCGGCCACACCGGAAGCGGCCCGACAGGGAGCGGGCGGCCGCCGAGGGTCCCGCGCTCTGGGCGGGGCCGCGGGACCGGTCCCCCTCCCTCCCGGGGCGCGCGCGAGGGCCGGGCGGGGCCGTCGTCCCTTCCGGGGAGCGGTGGCCGCCGCCGCCGCGTCCGCCGGGCGGCTCCCCACCCCGCCCCCCGCGGCTCGGGGTGACGCTTCTCCAATAACAGCTCGCGGGGAGCAGCTCGGGCTCGGCCGGCGCCGCGCAGCCCTCCCGCCGCCACCATGCGGGCTGAGGGGGACGGCCTGGAGCGCTTCTGCAGCCCGGGCAAGGGCCGGGGGCTGCGCGCCCTGCAGCCCTTCCAGGTGGGGGACCTGCTCTTCTCCTGCCCGGCCTACGCCTGCGTGCTCACGGTCAACGAGCGGGGCAACCACTGCGAGCACTGCTTCGCCAGGTAGGCGGCGCGGGCGGGCGGGCGGGCGGACGCCGGCGGGAGCGGGGGCGCGGGCGCCGGGCGGAGGCGCGGACCGCGGCGGGAGGAAGTGCGCGTGGCGCGCGGGGTCCTAGCGCCGGCCCCTCAGGTGGGGGGGCGGCGAAGGGGGGGCTCTAGGGGAGGTCCAGCGGCGGGCGGGTCGTTTTAACCCCACCGGGCCAGCCACGTGATGCAGGAAGCAGGAGCCAAGTTCCCGCTGCACGTTTTCAGAGTTGCCCACGTGGGAGATGCCAACCTGGGCGAGAGCAGGGGACTGCCCCCACCCGTGGGCGTGGCGCGCAGCCAGCCTGGTTCCACGCGAGGCCATGCGCTGCCCACCCTGGGCAGTGCAGCGGGGCCCCAGGCGCAGGCAGCCGTAGTCTGTCACCTTTAACTTGTGCTTCCTGCGGTGTGTGCTGTTCCCCCCGCAGCCCAGCCCTGCCTGCCGCAGACTTGCGATTTCCTCCAAGGAGCTTCATGATACTTAATATTCATGTACAGTACCTGGCCCCTCTTCTCTTTCGCGCGCTCTGCACTTGGTGTTTGGAGAGAAGCCACAGGGGCACTGACCACACACACCTGGGATTCCAGATGGGACGCATGGAGACCTGGCTCAGAACTGGGAAGACATGGCCACTGGGGGGGGGGGGGGGGGAGAGGTGGGGAATTACGCAAAATGTGTGGTTGAAAATGGCATTTAATTGTAGCATATCGTATGCATGCATATATGTCTATATTTGTATGTATGCACATATATCCACATACACCCACACATAATGATAGCCTCAAGCCTTATGATAGTTTCAGCCCCGAAAGGCACCAATACAGCACCCTCTCTCACCATTTTACAAGCAGGAAAACTAATGCCCACCCGTCTCTTCAGTTTTGCCCGTTTCCCACCGAGCAAGGTGCCCAGTACCATCAGCAAGGCTGGGAAGCATGGCGTTGGAGTGAAGTCTGTACCTGGCCTCCCACTGCTCTCTGAGAAACGGGGCCCTGCTGTACTTTCTTCCACCCTCAGTTTCCTCATCTTTGAAGCGGAGATTCTTGGGCTGGGTGGAGCCACCTGAGTTCCTGCAGGGACCTTTAGAGTACAGGTCTCAATTCCGGCATAGACCGAAGTACTCCATCTCCGAGGCCGGTGCACGTGATTCCACATTACGGGCACAGGAAAAGAAGGGACAGAAGCTAAATACTGTAGTAATCTTGGCCGGACTCCCCAACAGAGCCGTCTTCCGCTTGGGGGAACCTGGAAAGGAACTAGCTACAGAATCATGCGGTGGGCAGCGTAAGGGCTGTATGTGATGTGGCTCTTTGAATTGGTGAGCCAAGAGCTAAAGGGTCATGGCACCACTTTGCAACGTTTGAGTGAAGTGAGCATTGGGTTTTCCCAAAGTTAAAAAGGCTGCTGTGACTGGTCCCCTTGATCTTCTGAGCCTGACTGTGGCTCAGAGCCTGAAGCGGTGTGGGTGGCAGGAGAGGCAGGAGCAGAGCAGGATCACCTACCCCAGAAGGGGGGTCTCCCTCGCCACGTCAGGGATGCTGGTGGTCCATCGCGTGAGAGAAGACACGTAGTAGGTACTCAGCTGGTAGTTACCAGTCCTCCCCTCAAACGAATTAAGGATCATATATCTCTGGGTTGAGAAGGGAGAAGCAGGGCTTTTCTTTAGCTGTGAGTGTCCTAACTGTATCTGCTCCACACCCCCCCCCCCCCAACCTTAGAACACTGGTGCACAGTCAGGGTCAACTTTGCATATGTGACAACGTTCCCCCACCCCTCCCCCCATTTACTGAAGGACACTTGTCAGGCTCACTGATTGCTGCCTTAGGCCCCAAACCAGAGCTGTCACATGCATTAGGGTGGTTCTGCCGCACCTCCCCCACCTTTCTCTGTTGGTTTAGGAAGGTGAACTGTCAACACCCAGGGTTCACTTCCTCTCCTCTGAAGTCAGTTAAAATAACACACAAGAAATCACAATACTATGACGCTAGGATGACATTAGAAATACCTTCTTGCTCCACTCTCTGAGCTCTGTTCAATCTGATTAGTTCAGAGTTAGTAGATCATTCTCACAGATTTAGCACCCTTTCCTCCATCAACTGTGTGTGTATGACCCGGGACAAATCAGTCTGTCCAGTTGTCCTAGACCTAGAGGAACGCCTGGGTATCTCGTCTCCACAGTGCCTCCTGGGAGTAGGAACAGAATTCTCAAATATTGAAGCAAACAGGGCAAAACCCAGTCCTGCCCCCCCCCCCCCCCCGCCCTGATTCCCCACCTTAGGAAACTATTCCTTATCCTTTCTTGTGCTGGAAGTTTAATATAAACAATAGTGCTTAGATAAATGGGCCACTAGAGATTTTCCCTGTCATATTCATTGTATGAGGGTTTAACTTACTTTGAAGTAAAATAAGTGATTTCTTCAGGAATAATTATGTTCCATAAGTTGAAAAAAAAAATCCCACAAACCACGTTTCTTAGGTCACCACGGAATGGGATTCTTGCTGTCAGGATAGTTCAGACAAAGGAGCATGTCTGAGAGTTTTACATTTGTGTCACATTTTCTCAGTTTGGGTAGGTGACACTTGGGAAGATGTGTATCTTGCCTCAGCTGCTCGAAGGCAGCTTCTAAAAATATAAATGTCTTCTAATTGGGAGCTGTCCTTACCAGACCTCTTAGATACATTTTATGAACACACCCACTCACGTACAAACATAATTTCTGGCATTGGCCAACTTTTTGTGGCAGTTTTTTTTATTATTATTATATTTCAAACTTGGTATTTGACACATTTTAACACTTGACATTGTCTCCGAAAGGGAAAAAATGGAAAAATTCGCTGTGATCTAATGAGTGTTCATCTGAATATTCACTTTCTATGCGGGTCCTCAGGTGGGCAGACGTCCCCTTGTTGATCTTTTATTCTCTTGGCTCACGGGTCATTTAAGGGCAAGAATGTTGTCTTTTTATTCGTTTGTTCGGATTATGGGGGGCAAGTAGGAAGGCCCGCTGAACTTCCTTGGAATAGAGCTGTTGGAATCCAGTTTCAAGGAATTTATATTATGCCTGGCTCACTCAGTGGTGCTTTTAAGACTTAAAATGTTTACATGAGCAAAACATTCAGATGGAGAGGCCTTATTTCAGCAGTTACAAAGGCATACGGTCCCCCGATGTGTTCAGTAGCAATGTCCATCCCACTTTCCCCTTGTTTTACCAAACTGTCAGAATGATCTTAGCCGCTCTGCCCACAGACGAGGGGTTGTCTGCAGGGCTGCTGTGATTTTACTTATTCCCAGAACGTTTTCTGAGAATTGGAGTCTCCAAGGGGAGAAATGGCTTCGCGTGGTCTCAGATGACTTTGTTTTCTGAGTGAAAAATTGGACAATGGCTCTAATAGAGGATTCCACCTTCTTTCCACATGTCCACCCTCCCACCCCCCATGGGTAGTAAGATTAAAAAATACAGACAACAGATTTCCTCTAAGAAGTTACAGTAAAGAATACAAAATTCAGCCATCTGTACATCAGATGAGATATTGTGCTGTCACTTCCAACATTTCGGTATTTCAGGGTTTTCTTTTATTTAGAGACTGCCAAGGAGGGACTTTGGTTTGAATTCTGGCTTCATCCCTTCCTGGTGGTTTGTCTTTAGGTGAGTAATGTAACCTCTCTGAACTCCCAGATTCCTTTGTCTGTAAAATGTGCACATTAATTCCCACTCACCGCACTAAACCTGAGGTAGTGGAAATCGGGTGCTCAGCGCAGCCCTAACACATAGTAAGTGGTCAAAACTGGCCTGGTGTCTGGCTTGTCCTTGTTTGATGGGCTCTGCTGGCTAAATGTTAACTAGTGTGACCAAGCACTGTAATTTCAGGGAGGTGTGTGTTGTGTGTGTGTGTGTGTGTGTGTGTTTATTTTTTATGGTGTTGGGGTTGGAGTGGGGGATACTGAGAAGGAAATACTGGAAATGGCTGGCCAATGGAGTCATCATTCAGATGGCCCATCACCCAGGGCTAAAAGAAGCAGCTCTCAACCTCAGGCCCCCCCAGAATAGTTCAGTATTTTTCAAAACCTAATGGAAATGATATAATAAACCTACACAGGTAAAGCTTTTATTTTTATTTTCTTTTTTTTTCTTTATTGATTAAGGTATTACATATGTGTCCTTATCCCCCCATTGCTCCCCCCCACCCCCCGCTCATGCCCTCGCCCCCCCGGTGTCTGTGTCCATTGGTTAGGCTTATATGCTTGCATACAAGTCCTTTGGTTGCTCTCTCCCCTTTACCCTCCTCCTCCCCTACCTTCCCTCTGAGGTTTGACAGTCTGGTCGATGCTTCTCTGTCTCTGGATCTGTTTTTGTTCATCAGTTTATGTTGTTCATTATATTCCACAAATGAGTGAGATCATCTGATATTTATCTTTCTCTGACTGGCTTATTTCGCTTAACATAATGCTCTCCAGTTCCATCCATGCTGTTGCAAATAGTAAGAATTCCTTCTTTCTTACGCAGCGTAGTATTCCATTGTGTAGATGTACCACAGTTTTTTAATCCACTCATATGCTGATGGGCACTTAGGCTGTTTCCAAATCTTAGTTATTATAAATTGCACTGTTATGAACATAGGGATGCATATATCCTTTCTGATTGGTGTTTCTAGTTTCTTGGGATCTATTCCTAGAAGTGGGATCACTGGGTCAAATGTGAGTTCCATTTAAAGCTTTTTTTTTTTTAATTGATTTTTTAGAGAGAGTAGAAGGGTGAGGAAGGGAGGGGGAGGGGGAGGGAGGGAACGACAGAGAGAGAAAGAGAAATCAATTGGAGATTGAACCCACAAACTGGGCATATGCCCTGACCGAGAATTGAACCAGCAGTCTTTGGGAGCACAGGACTCTCAACCCACTAAGCCACACTGGCCAGGGGTAAAGCTTTTTTTTTTTTTTTTTAAGAACCTTTTCTAGCTCCAAAGTGCTTAGACACTTTAATACTCTTTCACTGTGACATTAAACACATATTTGAAAAGGGGAATGGAGGAAAACAGAATTTTCCACACAGCAAGGATACCAGGGCTCCTCTCTGCTCTCTCCTCTAGACTTCAAAGGTGCCAGGCGCTGTAACATGCGTAGTTTTCATATGCAGGGAACATCATTTCTGTTATAGCTTATAGAGGCTCAGTGACCAAGCTGCCCATTTGGAAACAATTTGAGATGAAAGAGACAGAACAGCAGCAGGACGTCCTGACATGAAATTCAAACCCCGGTGAGTTAAAACCACCTTCTAGCACCTTTCCTTCCCGAAAGCAATTGCAGAAAATCCTCTCAATCAAAAAAAATTCTGAAGATCCATATAAAATGGCATTACTTTAAGTCACATTGCTCTTTGCAGCTCATAAAACATTTCCAGGCACGTTCTTATTTTGATCCTCTCAAAAATGTAGGAGGAACCTGAATGTTAGGCAGGTTAAGCTGTTTCCTTGAATCCCACGTTGTTCTTTTTATTGTCATATGGGTATTGGATGTCTTCTAAGGGCCAGGCTCTGTGCTCTTCACGGATGGAGCCTTGTCTTCCTATTTGAGTCTGTGCTTCCTCTCTCTGCCCCTGCTGGCCTGTGTCGTTCACACCTGGACACCAGGACTTAATTCATCTCTGGTTTCTCCTTGAATGAATGCGTATATATTTTTTATAGATTTTAGAGAGGAAGGAAGAGGGAGAGATAGAAACGTCAATGATGAGAGAGAATCATTGATTGGCTGCCTCCTGCACGCCCCCCACTGGGGATTGAGCATGAAACCCTCGGCATATGCCCTGACCAGGAATAGAACCATGACCTCTTCGTTCATAGGTTGAAGCTCAACCACTGAGCCATGCTGGCCAGGCTGAATGAACTGAACGCAGTTTTTACCATCTCTTTTGCTTCCCCTTTCCCCAAAAGGCAATTCAACAAACTAATGCATTATTTTTTAAATTTTAACAAATAAATTGATTCAGCTGACTTGTGCCTGAATCGCCTCCTGTTACGGGCTCTGAGATGTTTTTATTACAGTGCTTTGGAATTTGCACAAGAACTACATATATTCTTTTGTAGGTATCAATCCTATCTAATAAAAGAGAAAAATGGTAATTGGCGTACGACGATACCTTTTTCATTGGCTAATCAGGGCTATATGCAAATTAACTGCCAACTATGATTGGCAGTTAACTGCCAACTATGATTGGCAGTTAACTGCCAACAAGATGGCGGTTAATTTGCATATGTAGGCACAATGCAGGGAGGCGAAAGGGAAAGCAGGAAGAAGCCCCCTGCCACTGACAGTGATCGGAAACCCAGGGGGGAGCTAAGAGCTGGGGGGCAGGGCAAAGGCGGCCCTGGGGCCGCCTTTGCCCTGCCCCCCAGCCATGATCGGAGAATCAGGCGCCTTTGCCGCCCTGGCCAGGGATAGCAGGAAGTAGGGGTGGAGCCAGCGATGGGAGCTGGGCACTGTTGAAGCTGGCAGTCCCGGGAGCTAGGGGTCCCTTGCCTGGGCCTAAAGCGGAGCCCACGATCGCGGGGCCGCTGCAGCTGCGGGTCCCCGCTGCCCAGGCCGGACGCCTAGGCCAGAGGCGTTAGGCCTGGGCAGGGGCAGAGCCTGCAACCACGGGGAGCTGGGGTCCCCTGCCCAGGCCTGACACCTCTGCCGGAGGCCTCAGGCCTGGTCAAGGGGCCGATCCGGTGATTGGTGATCGGAGGGTGATTAGGGTCAACTCCTCTGGCTGAGGCATCAGGCTTGGGTGGGGGGCGGAGCCGGGGATTGGGGGGATATGATGGTCCCCTTGCCCAGGCCTGAAGCCTGGGTCAGAGGCGTCAGGCTTGGGCGGGGGGTGGAGCAAGCGATCAGAGGGAGATGGGGGTCCCCTGCCCAGGCATGATTCCTGGGCCAGAGGCCTCAGGCCTGGGCGGGGGCCAGAGCCAGTGATCAGGGGGAGATGGGGGTCCCCTGTCCAAGCCTGACACCTCTGGCAGAGGCGTCAGGCCTAGGCAAGGGGCCGATCCTGCGATTGGAGGGTGATGGGGGTCAACGCCTGAGGGCTCCCAGTATGTGAGAGGGGGCAGCCTGGGCTGAGGGACACTCCCCTCCCCACACACACCCAGTGCACGAATTTCGTGCACCGGGCCCCTAGTTATTACATAATAAGCTGTAAAAAGAACACTAGGATTTGGTCCTTTTGTGGGTTTGTAATATTTTTTAATATTATGCTAGAACTAAGATGAATTTGCCATCTTAGTCTTCAGACCTTCGTACAAGGTTGGTTTCCATGCCTCTAGTAGGGCAGCATCAGAGTATAACCCCTTTCCTTTTTCTTAAACATATCCGTTCTCCAGAACCTTGCTCTGTGCAAAGTTAAGTCAGCCAGGTTTGGAAACAGCATTTATGATGCAGCTATTCTAGGAGGCCCCTGCCTGCTGTTTCTGTGGGATAAGCCAATTGCACACTATCTGTCAGAAGGTTCTTTTAAAAAATGCTGAGAAATGTCTTAAATTTCTTTGGAAAGATTCGGGGCTCAGTGTTATAGTTTGGCAGCAACTGGTCTTCAGAAGGACTCAGAATTGGGGAGAACCTGGGACAGCACAGTTGCCTGTTTTAGAACTTGAGATAGAGAATTACAAAGGACATTTCTATTTATTTTTGTGTTTTAGGCTTACCTCGTTTGCCTTTAGGTTAATATCCCCTTTATTTTTCTTGTCGATATAAAGAAACACAAAATAATCACAATTTTAAGCCACTTCATTTCTGCTTCCCAAGGAGGCAATTGGTCATTATAAATATCCTTTATATTCCTGGAGTTATTAATGACTTGTCACCCCCCCACACACACACACACCTTTTTTGTGGACCTCAGGTGTAGAGTGGGTAAGGTATTCATATTTCGAAGTTCAAGGCATGCTTTCATCTGGTCTGTGCAAGGCCAATTTGATTTAAGAGAATTTCCCATTACTGATTCCTTAATGCCATTTCTGCTTCTCTCACGGACAGCCCAGCCCCTCTCTAGGCTTGCCTGCATGTGTCTGAGTGTGTGTGAATGCCCTGATCCTCACCAGGGAGCTAGGCAGATCTAGAACAGGGCACCCTGATTGTACTTGATCAGATTCAGATGTTGAGCCCTCCTCCAGGCAGCCTGGTGGCTCCGAGACTTTCTGTAGTCGTGCCTAGAAGCGACCACCCTGCCTCTGGCCCCTTCCCCCTGGACAGCGGCCGGCTCTGGGACCCAGAGCTCTCTGTCCCCTCTCAAGGGACTTGCATGATCAGTCTCTGTACATCACCATCACCTTTCCCACCCACATTCCCAATCCTCTCATCTTTGGATTTCTAGCAAATCTGCGGTAGTTTAGGGGTGCAGTCCTCCAGCAGGGAATTGTCTGAAGTAACTGCCTTTTCAGGGGTTGAACCCACGACCTTGGCCTCATTAGCACGGGCGCTCTACCCAGTCACAAAGCCGCACACCTCACTTTGTGTAACTTCTGCTGACTCTGTTCCTACCACCCTCAGCGGCCTCCTTTTCAATTGCAAAGGCGTTCACACCAACACAATAGAACAGAAGGAAATCAGATCTCTTCAAGACCTCTCTGAAGGACAGAAATCTGCAATTTAGCAGGAAAATAATGCCAAAAAGTCTTGAGGGCGCAGGAAACAACTTATCTTTCTAGTTCACGCGTTTTGCTGAGAATCCAGCTGTGTCTCTCAGATTCTTCTTCAATCGGAAATTTAAAAATAGTGTGGAGCTCCTTGTGCCAATTTATTAGCATAAAATCTGGTGGCTCTTGTACACGAAGGGGAAGGCTTCGATGATTAAATGGAAATATTGTGTGCATATTAATAAAATGGATTAGCTTAGCTTTTACAGGCAGGAGGGCATCGGAAAATTCCTAAGTGCTTATCTTTGGTAAATGTGTAATGCCTAGAAACCAAAATGAATGCTTGCCACGATAGCTGAGACAGCGGTGTGTATCCACGCGTGCACTGTGATGTACAGTGCCCACAGGACTCGTACTGTCCCCTGAGGAGAGAAGAAATAAGGCCAGCTCACGGGGAGAAGGGAATTTCACACCAGGGCTTGATGACATAGGCCTATCCGGGGGGAGGGAGGTGGCGAGGAAGTCTGGCTGACCCATGAGACACAGTTTTTCATCTGAGCCAAATAAAAAAATGTCAAGGATTTGATGTCCTGGCTCTTCAGGGGAGTTAGGTTGCAATCTGTGACAAAAATGGAAAGACCTTGGACTTTTTCACTTCGGTCTGTGAGTAACAGGAAGGACTCTTCAGGGCTGTGGGTCCCGCCCGGGCTCATATTCTGTTGATTCTCCTCACCGGGGTGATGCTGGTATAAGAAACACGTGCCTTATGCCCCCTGCAAAATCTCTTCTCCAGTCAGTCACACAAATATGTAGCAGAGTTGTCACCGCAGAACCAGCTCAGAATGGCCCTATCCTGTTTGAGCTTTTCAGAGACAACAGAGCAAAACCGTTAAGTCATGTGGTGGAAGCATGGGTAGAGGAGGGAACTTTGACCTCCAGCTGTTCCCGGCTGGAACCAAAGTCCACCCCCACCCCCCAGACCCCACAGAACTAAAGGACCGGGACATAACCGGAACTTGAACACCGGAACCCTTTCAGAAGCCAAGGGTCCCTTGTCCAGGCAGATCTGGTGCTGACGCCCCTTTACCATAAATGGCCGAGTTCCAAGTTCCTCCAACTAAAACTTGTCCTGCCAGCCTGTTCCCCCAGCCCCTTAAAAACCCTAAACCTAGTCCAGCGAGCAAGGTGGGTCTGAGGCACCATTATGTCTCTCATCTCAGTGGGTGCCTTCTCCATCAGGAAACCTTTTCTCACCCCAAACCCTGACATTTTGAATTTGCGCCACTCGAAGCATTGGACACAGGAACTTTGGTTCCATACCAGTGACGATGCTGTTCACAGTGATGGCCTCAGATGTTCCCAACACCTCCCCAGTAAGACATTGAATTACGAGCAAATGGTAAACTCCCTGAGAGTAGGGATTCTGTTGTGTGAATGTATGCAACCAGTAATTTTCTTTATGGAGCACTTGCTGGGTTCTAAATCCCTGGGAGACAGCTGTGAAGAAAAGGCACAAAAATCTGAAACACTACAGAGCGAATGTCCAGTGCCTTGAACTGTGTGTGTTTTCAGCAGATGCTGTGTTGAAGGCACTAAGATTTGGGGTTGAGTCTTTTCCTTTATTTCATTAAAAACTGGTAATCCATGCATGTCATAAAGAAAATTCTGTCAACCAAAATGGTTCACCGCACACTCTAGTTCATGACTTATGCAAACTAAGGGAGACCTTTGATCGGATAATATTAGATCTGATGCAATTGTAACAGCCCTACATTGTGTTCAAGGACCAACAGCTTTGGCTGGCCGGTTTTTGGAAGTTAATGAAATGTAGTCTACTCATACATCTGAGAAAATACTTCTAAGTGTCACTCTTAAAAACCTTTAGGGAGCCCTAGCTGGTTTGGTTCAGTAGATAAAGCGTCAGCCTGCGGACTGAAGGGTCCCGAGTTCGATTTCCGTCAAGGGCACATGCCTGGGTTGCGGGCTCGATCCCCAGTAGGGGGCATGCAGGAGGCAGCTGATCAATAATTCTCTCTCATCATTGATGTTTCTATCTCTCTCTCCCTCTCCCTTCCTCTCTCAAATAAATATATGTGTATTTAAAAAAACACACACACCTTTAGGGTTTGTTTTTTTTTTTCCATCTGATAAACTCTCAGGCTCACAAGATAGTAGGAATTTAGAAACGATCTACTTATTTCACTCAATATTTCATTGACTTGGGCATATACTTGGGCCTTCTAAGACACCCAGCTACTAAATATTGTCTAGATACAGGGAAGGGAGAAAGAAGCCCACCTCCACCTCCTCTTCCTGTGCATCTCCAGAGAATGGCCCTGCGGGCACTGCCTGATGGGAGCTTCAGGACTGGGCATCAGGAGTGAAGTGAGTCCAACTTCCTCTGCAGTGTCAGTGTCAGTGTAACTCACAGTCCCAACTTGCATGCACACGCACACGTGCGCACACACACCCATATCTTTGGTAAATGTGTAATGCCTGTTCTCCCCTCTGTCCTTCTTTGCCTGGATGTCTCTCAGGTTCTGGGAAGTCTGTCCTGGCTTCTGCAGCCAGGATCAGCTCCCTTCGCCTTTGCTCCATTGCACCTTCCACACTTCCTTCCCCACACCTCAAGGAGTACAGGAACCGGTCTTACCTCATCTTTGTAGCCCCGGCACTTAGCCTGAGGCCTAGCACGCTCTTACCTCGGTAAATACTGATTAAGTGAATAGTCTCATTTTTGTAACTTCTCTCACTAGTGGCTCTTCGGGCAGGGTTCACCACCAGCCTCAGTATACAACTCTGTTCATTTTGGAAATGAATCCTTGCCAATACTTGCAGAACCCTTCACTGGTTCCCATCTTCTTTAGGACAAAATCTTGACTGCACAGGTCCTCCCCATGAAGTGCCCGCCCCATCCTATCCAGCGTTACCTCTCCCTGCTCTTTTACTTAGACCCTAAACACAATCTGGGTAGTCTTTCTTCATTCCTTTTTCTATATCCGTGTTCTTCTTCATTCCTCCTCTGCCCATGTGTAACCTGGAAGGCCCTGTCCAGGTAAGGCCTTAGACCCTAAGTCTGTTCATTCTCAACGGAGATCCAACTCAACGTACATGTCTATTTTGAAGCTCCCTTTTAAATATTCCAGCCCACACATCTCTTAATTGTATTCATATATATTTATATATATTACCACTTTTCATTATTCTCTTTATATTGATTGACTACTCTACTGTCCCAGCACTGTGCTCTAACCGTGGGGATTCTAAGATGATCAGGACAGCGTTCTCTGTAGGTGCCCTCACTTCTGTGTCTTTAACGAGCTTGGTCCCAGGAGTAGCTTCCTGCTCTCAGTTCAGTGTCGTGTGAATCATCTTGCCTGATGTTTATATTAATCACTGTCATGAAGGTAGGACTTATTTCCTCAAAAAGCTCCATTTTTATAAAAATAACCATTCCTCCAGAGCCTGAAACACTACCTTACACATAGAAAATAATACTTTCTGAAGAAATTATTTGGCTAAGGTAGTTAACGTACTTCTTCCCTGCTTCATGGACAAGGTTTTATAGTATTAAAAGGGTCCCTTTATTTAGAAATCAGTAAGGATTGAAAGAAAAAAGTCTGCTTTTTCGCAACGGGTTTGCAGCCAGAACACGGGGGTCGTGAAAGACTCATTTCAACACCGTCATTATCGCAGACCTAGATTCCGGCAATTCTGCCACTAATGGCATCAGATCTATAGATGTTGGGGGATCGACAAAAGAACCATGGAAAAATTTGACAAGGAGGAGGCTGCTGAGATGGGGAAGGGCTGCCTGGGTCTTAGGTAAACTGAAGGTTGAACGTGAGCGTGGTATCACATTGATGGCTCCCTGTGGAAAATCGAGACCAGGAGGTATTGTATGACTATCATTGATGCCCCAGGTCACAGAGACTTCATCAAAACCATGATTACAGGCTCCTCTCAGGCTGCCTGTGCCATCCTGATTGTTGCTGCAGGTGCTGGTGAACTTGAAGCAGGCATCTCCAAGAATCGGGCACACCCATGAGCAGGCCCTTCTGGCTTACACACTGAGTGTGAAACAGCTGTTGTTGGTGTCCACCAAGTAGGTTTCACTGAGCCGCCCATAGGCAGAAAGGATATGAGGAAATTGTTCAAGAAGTCAGCATCCACATGAAGAAAATTGGCTACACCCCAGACACAGTAGCATTTGTCCTAATTTCTGGTTGGAATGGCGACAACATGCTGGAGCCAAGTGCTAACATGCCTTGGTTCAAGGCATGGAAAGTCACCCGTAAAGACGGCAATGCCAGTGGGACCCACTGCTTGAAGCTCTGGATTGCATCCTGCCACCAACTGCATCTGCCCCTCCAGGATGGCTACCACATGGGTGGCATGGGTACGGGCTCTGTGGGCCGAGTGGAGACTGGTGTGCTCAGTGGTGGTCGCTTTGCTGCAGTCAGCGTTACAACTGAAGTGAAGTCCGATGATGTGCACCATGAAACTCTGAGTGGAGCTCTTCCTAGGGACAGTGTGGGCTTCTGTGTCAAGAACGTGTCTGTCAAAGATGTTGGTCATGGCGATGTGGCTCATGAAAGCTAAAATGACCCACCAGCGGAAGCACCTGACTTCACAGCTCAGGTGATTATCCTGAGCCATCCAGGCCAGATCCGTGCCGGATACACACCGGTGTGAATTATCACACAGCTCGCCTCACTTAAAAATGTACTGAGCTGAAGGAGAGGAGTGATCGTCATTCTGGGGAAAAGCTGGAAGATGGCCCTAAGTTTTTAAAACCTGGTGATATTGCCATCATCATCGATACGGCTCCTGGCCAGCCCGTGTGTGGTGAGAACTTCTCTGACTACCCTCCTCTGGGCCGTTCTGCTGTTCGTGACATGAGACACACAGTTGCTGTGGGTGTCATCCAAGCAGTAGACAGGCAGGCAGCTGGAGCTGGCAAAGCTACGAAGTCTGCCCAGAAAGCTCAGAAGGCTAAATGAGTGAACATTATCCCCAATACCTGCCACCCCCCTCTTAATCAGTGGTGGAAGAATGGTCTCAGAACTGTTTGTCTCAACTGGCCATTTAAGTTTAATAGTAAGAGACTGGTTAATGAATACAATGCATCATAAAACCTTCAGAAGGAAAGAACAGTGTTTTGTGGATAATATGGTGGGGGGTTTTTTGTTTGTTTTTTTTGTGTGTGTGTGGCAGTTTTTTAAGTTATTTGTTTTTAAAATCAGTACTTTTTAAAAAAGTTTATTGATTTTAGAGAGAGAGGAAGGGAGAGAGATGAAGAGATAGAAACATCAATGAGAAACATCAGTCGGCTGCCTCCTGCACTCCCCCTATTGGGGATGGAGCCCGAACCCTGCCTGGCATGTGCCTTGACCAGGAATCGAACCATTTGTGACCTCATGGTTCATAGGTCAACACTCAACCACTAAGCCATGCTGGCTGGGCTAAAATCAGCACATTTTAATGGAAACAACTTGACCAAGAATCTGTCACATACTTTTGAAACCCATTAAAACCAAGTTTCATGAGGAGGAAAAAAAGAAAGAAAAATGTCTGATACAACTATTTAAACAATATCTGGTAAGTTTGAGTTCTCAGGGTAAAATCCACAATTAGGGTAGTTCACCTACACAAATTGACAATTCGATTAATGATTGTTTAGCTATAGAAAAGTAAAGCTAAGAGGATGAGAGGGTGACACCTCTTAAAATTCTTCTGCCAGCAATTGAAAAGGTACATTTTCTTGTAAGATTCAGGACAGATCACCTATTTGTTGGGCAAGGAGTTAATACTCAGGTTTGGCTGCAGGAAGCCTGACTGTATTCTGGGAACTCACACTTAGCATTAGGTCATAAAGGTATTTTCACACGTTTTATTTTTCCTACTCTGTGGCCTGAATGTTGAAGTGAGGAATACAGTGAGGAGCATTTTGAGTTTTTAAATAGTTAAATTTATGTGACTTTGGTTTTGTCCTTTCCCTTCGTATGTAAACACCTGGGTGTTATGGAAGTAAGGGCAAAGGTGTTCATAGGGGAATCTAATATTATCGGTGTTCCAAAATATTAATGATAACCTCTGCCACCATTAGAAGAAATGGTGGCAGTTACTTATTGTCGGTTCCTTTATGAGAGAAGTGAGATAAAACGAAAGGCATTCATTGTTTCTCTCCTTTTGACTTCAGTAGGCGACAGAAGTAGAAGATAAACTAGCAAAAAAGTGTCATTCTGATCTCCCACAAAGGTTAATGAAGAAAGTGTTCCCAGAGGTAGATGTTAAGTATTAAAGTGCACATCCGATCTTGGGGCAGGCTTGAGCTGTTGGGGTTTTACAGGGTCTACAGGATGGGGCTGGACGACGTGCCGTCCAGTGGCTGGAAAGAGTCATTGAGTGTTCACTGTGGGCTCTACATTTTTCTCCTCTATTCATGAACTATTCTTTCTAAGGCAAAGGTAAATTCCATGTCAGCCAAAGCCTGCATTAAAACAAATCCTAAATCAGTGTCATTTTTTTTTTTTTTCATTTCTGAGCTTGGCTAGAGTCACATTTATAACACTTTTTAGCTTGATTGAGGAATAATTGACAAATACTGCTCCTATTTAGAGGGTACGACAATATCCACTGTGGAATGAGGACTAAGATCAAGATCATTAACACATCACCGCACAGAGTTAACTTTCTTGTCTGTGCGGCGAGAATGCATAAGCTCTACCCTCAGCACCTTTCAAGTAACAATACTTTATTATCAACCATAGTCACCACTCTGTACATTAAATCCTCAGAATTTATCACTGAAAATGTGTGCCCTTTGACCTACATCCCCCCCATCCCCTGCAGTGTCATCATTTTGTAGCAAGGCCAACCATTCATTGCCCTGACCACCAAAGCCAGCTTTCTCCTTGTAAATCCACTTCCTATTCCTATAGTTGGGGAAACCTATTAGTTGCTCCCTCGCTGCCCTAAATATTGCCTGCCTCCCCCAGGGGCCCCAGGCTCCAACTTTTAACAAGCCTCAGAACAAAGCCCCATGCGAAGGGGAGGTTCAGCAGGGCTCTGGGAAGAAGCTCCCCCCTGCCCGTGGGCCCCGGTTCCGGCTCCATTGTGGATTAAAGTGACAGGGAGCATCTTTTACTGTCACACAAAAACCCAGAGCCTTCGTATTATCCTTGGTCCCCCGACTAGGGTTATAATAGGGTTTCGCCACAATTCCTCCAATTTTTGTTTCTCTCAAATAAAAATTTGCTGGTGCAACCACTCTCGCTGGGTGGGAGGCTAACTTTGTTTCTGATTTGTCTTATTTCAACCCACGGTGAAGTTATATTGCGCCGCTGGGCTTTTTTCCTTTTCTCTTTTCCGTCCGGCCGGGGCTGTCTCTGTTCCACAGAGCACACTTGTCACTTCTTCTGTCACCGTTAGTTAAAAGTAATTGTTATTGCAAACCCCCCTCCATGCCAGGATCGTTTTCTTTCATGGTGAAACCCACCAAGCATTCATTTTAGTCGCGGATACTAGGGAGCTTACAGGATCAAACCCTTTTTATTCTAGACCTACCGCACCCGCGGCAACGCGTTAACTAGCAGGAGTTGTTAATTACATCTCTAATTACATCTTCGTGGCTTCCGAATCTTAAAAGCAAGAAAATTAATCACTGCGTGTGTCTCCTCCAGTAAAAAATGACAGGAGCGTATCTTCTAAGTTCTGTTCCCGTCGCTTATAATCAAATACTTGCATTTTCCTCTAGCCTTCCTTTCCTCCCTTTGTGGATGGAGCCATTCCTTAAGTTCAAAGAGCCCTTCCCATCACAGCAGGGTGAATGTTTGCCCATAAAACAAAGGCTTTACAAACATAAATCCTGTAAATATAAGTCTGGGTGAGATCATCCTGAAGATATTTCAGTCGTTGATATCACTTAGGAGAGAAAAAAAAAAAAGAGTGAAGGCTAATTAAAAGTAGAGTCTTAGGACATGCCAACTTGTATTTTCTCACTTAATTTTCATAATAAACCTATGAGGAGAAACTATATCTCTATAGTGCAGGAAACAGATTCAGAAAGGATCAGTAATTTTCCCAAAAGCACATAGCCCCTCTCAAGCATCAGAAAGAAAAAAGGATTTGTGATAGAGAAGTGGGAAAAGTAACTCACCATAATCATCCTCAGTTGCTAGTGAGTATCAGGGGGCAGTGGACAGAAAGCTGAGGCTATCTTCTTAAAAACTCACTCCAGCCTGACTGGCGTGGCTCCGTGGTTGAGCATTGACCTGTAAACCGGAAGATCACAGTTCGATTCCTGGTCAGGGCACATGCCCTGATTGTGGGCTCAATCCCCAGTGTAGGTCGTGCAGGAGGCAGCCAATCACTGATTCTCTCTCATCATTGATGTTTTTCTGTGTGTGTGTGTGTGTGTGTGTGTGTGTCCCCACCCTTCCTCTCTGAAATCAATAAAAATAAAAATAAACTCTCTCCTGGCTTCTGGAATATTTTCTTGCCATAGTTAGAAAATGTGGCATCTGCACACTCTATTCTTACCTAAACATTCATTACCAAGGGAGCTAAACTACCTGATACAGGACTACACCCAATATGTGTCAGACCTAGACATCCGGAAGCACATTAGAATCTCTGGGAGAGGGGGCGAGGGACTTTCTAAAGATCCCAACTCAGACCAATGAAATGAGAATTTCTGGGCCCTATCCCAGGCCCAGCAAGGCCAAGTGAGACACTCCAGGAGGTGATTAGAGACTCACCCTTCACTTTCTTTGAGTTCCATTCCTTTTGGGTTATTTTATATTTCAGTTCATTCCTCCAAGTGCCCTTTAGGAACCTTTCTTTGAGGGGAATTTTGTTTTCTTTGTTTTGCAGCCTTTCCCCCAAACCTCCTGGACAGTTCCGATCAGGTTGCGTGGCAAATGAAAGATTTACGGCTGCATCTTCTGTAGGCGCAGAGTTTATTCTCAAGGCCTCATGTATTCCTCCAGTGAAAACGAATATCCCATATGAAGTTTCTCTCTGGCTCAACTTCTCCGTCAGCAATAGGCAAACACAGGCTCTCTTCCTCTCTTTCCCTTTCTCTCCCCAGCACATGAACACACACAATGTGGGTACCAGCTCAGCAAATTTTAGTCTGAGTTCCAACCACTGGGCTTATGAAAAGTTGACATCTCCCCCTAGTTAATGGAAAGAACCGAAGCACACATTGGGATAATTTCAACAGAGCTCCCTCTGTCAGCCCACCCCTCTTCATCTAGAATCGCTCAGACCAGAGTAGACCAAAGCAGATTCTTTTGCTTTTCGCTATCAGTAACTGGTTCCCTTTTCTCCTCCTGTACCGGGAAGGCAGGCTGGCTCAGGAGGACCTGTGTTGAGAACTTGCACATAGAACCTGGTGCTGGACTCCATGAGCATTCATACAGTGAAGCCGGCCTGACAGCTACAGTGTTCTACCACCCGGTTCACAGAGCACATGATGCAGAGCGGACTGGACCAGTGACCCTCCGAGGAGCACTTAGATGTGCCACACCCAAGGACCGGGAGGGACCTTCTTTACACAGACTAAATACAACACCAGTCCTTATTTTATTCCACCCCATGTCAAGTGAAATCAATTCCCACGTCCTACTTGGTTGAGGGATCCTCTTTGTGGAAGTGTTCCCTCCCCAAGTCTCATTTCGAAAAAATGATACTGAATCCTTCCCTTCGCATCTTTGAAGTAACATTAATGGGATGCCATGGGAGCTGGGACAGAATGCAAACCTCAGAGGAAAGAATGCCTTTACTTACGCTTTGTTACCACTGTTAGCTTGTCCCAGCACATAGATTGCTTTTGCTTCATGTAGAATATGCTCCTGGATACTCGTCCCAATGCTCAAGGAAGGGTATTCATGCACGACAAAGACAAAATGTGCACGTTGATGTGTGAATTCTGCTACCTACTTGGGAGTGACCACGTTGGGTTGGATATTTCACCTCTGGGATCCTCATTGTCTTCATTTGAAAAATGAGAATCTTCGTAGAGCTGGTGGAATTACTAAGGTAGATCAGCCATTTTCAAACTTTTTGGTCCTACAACCCCTCAATTGAGAACACCATGGGTTATATTTACCACGGTTTACCACATTTGAAATTAAAACTGAGAAAATTATATCTATTCATCAGATAACAACCAATACTGTTAACATTTTTTTTTAAATGAGAACTATTTTCCAACATAAAAGAATTAGTGAGAATAATGATATTGTTTTACAGTTTTGCAAATCTCTTCAGTGTCTGGATTTCCAGAAGACAGCTGGATTCCCAAATATGCTTCTGAATTCGGTCTGGGGTACTGTGTCGTCCAGGCTGAGGTGCGTGGAGAAAATCCGGCCTCAATTAGATATGTAGCTGGAAAGGGAGGGGTATTTCAATAGCCTTACCAGTTAATTGAGGATATTCTTGGATTCAACACTAAAACTCGGTTTGTGGTATTGCCTTAAAGGTTAGTGGTAATGGGCAGCCGGAAGCACGTGTGTGAACCTTATGTGCTCCATTACATTTCAAATCCCTTGGTCTGTTCGTACTTTGAATGACTCTTTTAGCCAAGCATAATTTTTAAAAGCAGCATACACTCATCATTTAGAAAATATCGGTTCACTAAATTAGACCTTCTAAAAGTTGACTCATTTCATAAAACCATAGCACAACGATTAGTTGTTCATCTCATGAAGTGAGAGAATATCAAGCTCAGGGTGGCAGATACATGTTTTCCAAAATTCTAGTTTTTGCTTGAAAGCCCAATTTTTATCATTGGCAACAAATATTGCCTCTTGTTTTCATCAAAAGGGGCAGGCTCACTTCATTCATGTAAATAACATCTGCCAGATACTCAAGTTTGAGCAGCCACCGCTTGTCTAAAGCTGTTCTTTCAAGTAAAAAGGGCATTCGAAGGAAAACATGGCCAGTTGGGTTTACAACTCCAGCGATCCCCAGTGCTTTTCCTCGAAGCAGCCATCCTACGTGCAGCAGAAATATGCATCCTTCTCCTTTCATCGCAGTAGTCGAC
Organism: Myotis daubentonii; assembly: GCF_963259705.1. Lineage (NCBI taxonomy): Eukaryota > Metazoa > Chordata > Mammalia > Chiroptera > Vespertilionidae > Myotis > Myotis daubentonii. Next base: position 16,370,196 of record NC_081857.1, read on the forward strand.
GAGTCGAGACGTAATAGAATTAATATTGTTGCTCCTTCATCAGGGACACCCTTAAGCGGAACTGGCTTCCCCCCCTTTACTCTGAACGTGTGGAAATGGAGGATCAAATGACCTTGGGACAGTTTGGTGCCACTGATTTGATTTAATACCAAGACCCCGGGAAGTTTTAGCCTCCAGGCACCTTGACAGCTTACACCTTCTGCAATGTAAATGTCAAGACAAGTGGTAGTATTCTGAGGATGGTGTTGGCCTCACCCGCTCCCAGCAGTCTTCAGACTGCAACGTGCGAACCACTGGGGTCCAGCAGAAACGATGTAATGTATTGCCAGCCCTGAGAAGTTAGCTTTCTCTTCGTTGTTCGTGGCTTGTGGACTTGGTGACTGGCTGGGCTCAGAAGCCTGGCCTTCGGGAGGTTTATAATTTGATAAAATCCCACTGGAATTCCTCCCTAGCTCACCGGAGCCCAGTAGGCTTTTCTCTCCCTTGGTGGTTCCCTTGAAGCTGAAAGCCAGCCTTGTTTCGTGTTAACTTCACTGCTGGCCGCTGTGCGGGAAAACCCCTGTAATCCTTGCTTTTTTTTTGTATGGTGTGGAGCTAATAAAAATATTTTTATGATAATTTCCTAATCTTTTATATCAGGGGGTCTTCCTGCTGATCTGAGAGGCTCTTCGGTGGCCTGTGTATGGGCATTGGGCTCAGAGCCCTTGAAATGTTACAGAATTTCCTGTTGTTTCCTGGGGGTGAGGGAGTAGGGAGAAGGTGGGTTGCTGGGAAGAATGAATAGCTTCAGTCAGACTCTTACTAAAGAGAGTCGGTGACCTCACCCTTGCAAAAGCAAACATGAACAAATGACAGTTTCAGACATTTCTGTGGGCTGGCATCTCCCCACCCATGATGCATTTGCAAACACTTCTTTTTGGAAAGAATTTTGCAAGTCCCCTCCCTGGCTTTGCCCATCTTTGCTGTCCGTCCCCCTGGTATTTCTTCAAGGCCCACATCCCTGGGCCCTTGCTTCCGTGTCACTTGGTGTCCTCTTTCCCTAGCTAAAAAAATGCAAGCCAGCAGGGACCACGCATCTCATTTATTTCATCTTCCAAAATGCAAAGTTAGAGTGTGGAGCCCTTGAGACACAACCTCGAGGGCATTTCAGGCCAGAGGATACACTCAGCTGAATCCGTGGGTTCCCTGGTGATCTGGTGAGATGTGCAAACTCGGAACATTTATTTATGCCTCCGCGGCGCAAGATTTGCTTTTCTCCCACCCGTGCTGCAGGCGGCTCTTGGGAAGCCAAGTGCTGTCATGAAAACAGCAGGACAGCCTGCTTTCTTCCAACAGTAGTGTTCGGCGCCCGTCCTGCATCCCGTGGGAGTTGGGTGGTGACCACCACTGGCTGCCGGGAGGCTTCTGCAGCGCGATTATGCACATTCTGGAACCCCGGCTCCTCGGGCGGGCACAGAGGGGGTGGCGATGAGGTGCTACCCTGGTGGCAGAGAATGCCCCTCGTGGTGCTGGCGTGTCTACAGGCCAGAAAGCTGGCTGCAGTGCCGAGCGTGGGAATCAGACAGTGCGCTTTACAGATAGTGGTCTGATGAAAACCATGTGGGGGGTCCCCAGCTCCAGACCATCTTTTAAGAGTTCTGTCCATGTGGGGTTTAATTCAGTAGCTTCACAGTTTTTTTTTTAAAAGCTTTGGCTCATCTAATGCTCATCAACTGCTTCACACACAGCAGTTGGAAAGCTCCCGTATCCCTGTCCTTCCTGGGAAGCAGATACTACCCCAGTGCACAGGGAGCATTGACCGGTTTAGGAAGAGGCAGGAGAATCGCTCAGGAGCACACTGATGAGGTGGTGTGGGGACCAATCACAGCCAGTCCTGTTCTACTCAAGGATATGTCCCCGCTTGCTGGGTTGCATTATTTTCAAACTTTGCTTTCTGGACATTTGAATTACTGACATGGGCAATCTCATCTCCTGCATCACTGGCGTCTCTTCCTATATAATAAAAGCCTAATATGCAAATCGACCAAATGGTGGAACAACCAGTCGCTATGACGCACACTGACCACCAGAGGGCAGACGCTTAACGCAGGAGCTGCCCCCTGGTGGTCAGTGCGCTCCCACAGGGGGAGCGCTGCTCATCCAGAAGCCAGGCTCACGGCTGGCAAGTATAGGGACGGTGGCGGGAGCCTCTCCTGCCTCCCCAGCAGCGCTAAGGATGTCCAACTGCCAGCGTAGGCCCATTCCCTGCTGTCAGTTGGACATCCCCCTGAGGGCTCCTGCACTGCGAGAGGGCACAGGCCCCGGGCTGAGGGACCCCCCTGAGTGCACGAATTTTGTGCACCGGGCCTAAGGGTAAACAATAAAGCTTTCACTCACACTACAGTTTCCTGTGTACCCCAGTCCTCTGTCTTTAGGATGTCAGACCTCCACAATGGTTTATGTGTGTCCCTCTGCAGCAGGTGAGGAAATCAAGACCTAAAAGCCTTTGAGTTGCCCAAACCACTGAGTAATAGTGCAGGTGATGTGAGCAGCTGTGATGTCCCAAGCCAGGTGCACGAGTCCCAGAGTGTGGCTTCCCGCTCTTTGGAAAGTGCCCTTCACGCTGTCGGGGACGGTAAATGCCGGAGCGTGTGCTATTGGACCCGCTCACTCCTCCTCAAGGACTGAATCTGGTCAAAATCTCCTCTGGGAAAATGCCACTGATCCGTGGGAGAGGAAGGTACGGGGAATCTTGGCTCTGCTTCCCGACCAGATGGCTTGGATTATTGCATGATAAAATGTGCGGCTTCACGTGTCTGTGCCTCTCGCCACTACCGTGCCCTTTCTGTTTTTAAGGAAAGAAGGATTGTCCAAATGTGGAAGATGCAAGCAGGCATTTTACTGCAATGTGGAGTGTCAGGTAGGTGCTGGGCCAACTGGCAGGGAGGGCCTTGTTTCCGTAAAAATCGGGACCCCCAACGTCCTTCTCTGGCTTGTCACGGCTCCCCCAACCCCCTCCTGCAGCCGGAGCTGGAAAGCCTTGTTGTGGTGTAGGATGTGGCTGGATACCCCTGTGTGCTGGCCCAGGACCCAGACAGTAACATTTGGGTGCCATTTATAGGACCAGGAAAAGGGAGCAGGAGGAGACTTGGGAAAGACACAAGGAGAGCCATGTGGGGCACAGGCAGGTGTGTTCCAAGGTTGACAGTTTGCCCCCAAGACCACCAGCAGCAGATGGAACATGCAGAGATGACAGATGCTAAAGTGCTGTCTTTAAAATGTTTGCATCCCTTGGGCTGTAACAGGCCACACCCAGCCTGATTCCAGCTAGACTCAGGTGAGCCCCTGGCATTATGGCCTTTGTGCAGCTGGAGGGTGGCTGCTCCGAACTTGTACTGGGACTGGGGCTGGGCGGGTTCAGGAGGCTGGCTGTGTGCAGACCACGGGCATCTGGTTTGATGGAGAAGTCTCAAGGGACCTGTACCTCAGGAATGGGAAGCTTGAGGAGCTTGGAGAAAGCCTTGCAGGGTGGGTGTTAGCGGGGGAGAGACAGTGAGAAAAACATCGATGTGAGAGAGACACATCCATCGGTTGCCTCCCACACACCCCGATCAGGGCTGGGGATCAAACCTGCAACCAAGGTACATGCCCTTGACTGGAATCAAACCCAAGACCCTTCAGTTCACAGGTCTTGGGGGCTCAATCCACGGAGCCAAACTGGCTAGGGCTCCCCAGGCTATTTTTTAGATGGAAACCTATAAAACACACCCTGGGACATGCTGATGCTCTTAAACAGCAGCTCCAACTGATGGAGTGACTTGTTGTCATTCACATCCCGCCCCCCACCCCCCATCTACTTCTGATTGCCCACGATTTCATTTGTTTCCTTCTCCTCTCCCTGTGCAGCTGGCCTCTGAATGTCCCCAAAGAGCATTATTTAGCCATGGGAGAGGTTGCTAAGCCCTTATGTCATCTGACCGAGGCGCTCCAGCCACAGTGGGCCCTTGCCAGAATGAGGCCCAGGCTGTGCCATTGGCGAGGGCGTGTCACCCTTGGCAGCCGAGGCCACATGCACAGTCCACCTCTCTGCGTCTCCGGGGCAGGCTTCCGGAGGCTGCCCGCCTGTGCGACAGTGAGACTGTACATGGGCCTGAGGTTGAGTTTTCGGGGAATGGGCCTTCTCTTGAAGAGGAGAGACTATATTTTCCCCCAACAATTGTGGATAGAATATTCCGTGGTTAGATGGCTGTGGCGTTGGAGACGTCGGTGAGCCCTGGGGCTTCTATGATGTGACCCAGGCCAGATAAGTTAGCTGTTTCTATATTTAACTTAAACACGTCTAGAAAAAATAACTTATTATATTCTGGGTCTCTAGAGAAGCAGGTAGTAAATCCCATACAGTTCAGGGAATACAACCCGGACTAGCAGGAGGCCGGGATCCCAGCTCTGCAACTTACTAGCTCTGTGAACTTGGCAATTCCAGGGACAGCCCTCCATCTCAGTTTCTTCAAGTGTAAACATGGACAGTAGTGTCCATTGTAGTGAATTGTCCGGGCCAAGTGACAGATATGAAATCTATCTAAACCGACACTGTGTACAGGGGTGAGGGCTTATGAAAAAATAATGTTACAATAATTCAGGCGGGACTGAAGCTCAGGCTTATGCTAAGAATAATGCATACAGCATGCTTTAGATTTAAGGGGCTTGTTTGTTTGTTTTTTAACCTAAGAGAATGGGTGGATTCTGAGACCTTGAGACCACTAATGGTGTGCACCGTGTGAGTGATGCTTATTACAAAATGAGTCTTCACTTCTCTGATTCGCTGTGAACTCAGCATTAATAGAGAACATCGGGAAGTGTGAGGTGCTGAGTCAACTCTGGGTGTCTTAAGCATAAGCTTCCCCCCCCCCCCCCAGCCTCACTAGGTGCCAGGTGGCATTATTTTAATGAATCATTATGGTCCATGTTGGGGTTTTAAGGTGGCTCTGCGAGGTTCCCCTGCCTTCATGACCTAGTCTCCCAGATTTGCAGATTCAGAACTCCATTTGTGAGCACAGAGTGAGGGGTGCCCTCTCTTGTGAGGTTCACATTAACCAAACACACCAACACGAGTGCCTGTTTATTACTGCACCGCAGGCAGCTGACAGTCAATGCATTCTCTTCCTGGAGTCACATTGTACAACTGGTTAAATCCTGAAGAGCTTGCCCGGGGAGCAAGGAACCCCAGGACGGAGGCTGCAGTCCTGTGATTTTAAGTCGTGTTCAAAGGCCTTAGGCCTAGGCAGCTCGCGATCTGTGCAATGTGTGGAGTGTTCCCTGCTGCTTGCCCAGTTCCTGGGCCGTGCACCCTCAGCCTGGGGAGCACTTCTATAGGTCAGTTTTCCTGTGCGTCTGTTAAGAATCTAGGGGCCAGAGGGCCCTTGTCGATGACCACTGATAACACCGCTCCCGGAGCCCCTGGTTTCCAGAGGTGGCAGGCTGGATCCGACCTGAACGTTTCCGTTTTGTTTCATCTGCCTCCTCTGGTTGAAGGCGGAGGCTGACGGCCATGGTTTAGTTCTGAAGAGCTAAGTAGGTGCAGGGCAGAGCGTTACAATGAGACAGAGTGGTCCTAGGGATTTAATAACAGTAAGTGCAAGGGCGTCCTGCGTCCTTAGGGAGGAATCTGAGGCATTGGCTCCGGGTGAAAACGTCCTCAGGATTCCGCCTGCGGGAATGTTTGGATGGGATCCACGTGGAGGCTCTGGTGCAGGAATCCAGGTGGCACAAAACAGGAGCAGGATGAGGAAGGTAATTGAGTGATTCGCCGCCTGAGGAAGCCTCGCCCTCCCTGGGCCTCCCTCACAGGTGGACCCCACCCACCTGCAGGCCTCAGGGGGCCACCACCACACAACAGAGGGTGCGGTTGGAATGAAGGCCATCAGGTTCAGCCCGAGTAGCCAAAACAACGCCCATACTGGTTGAGTGACCTGCCTAATGTCACGCAGTGCATACCAAGGGCTAGAGGAGGCCTGTCGCCGCTTTCCGACACTGTGTGCGGGAATGCTGAGGGCCCCCTAGGGGAAGAGGCACCAGGGGAACGTGTTACAGAAGCAGAAGTGGACTTTCATGGACGGCTGCATTCTCCCCAGACCCTTCTCTGTAACCTCAGCGTGTTAGGATTTTGCTGTATTTTCTACAGTTTGGCTACACCCTGTCCCATTGACTTTCTCCTCCTCCTTCACTTGACTCCGTGTGATCCTGCCCGAGGAAAGATTTTAATTGACGATGCGTGAAAGGGCAATGGGGGAAATACAAAAGAAACAGAAACTGCTTTTAGGTTAGGCCTGTGTTGTAACCTGTGTGTTTTCATGAACGATATTTATTTTTATAAATATGCCTAGAAAGCTCAGTGTATTCTTCTCTCACTCAGGCTCCATTAAACGGCACCCCATTAAATGACATGTTTAAGAGAATCGCTTTAGAAAGTCCATGGTTTTAGAGGAATCATTGAGGAGTAGAACTTTCTAGGGTGTTATTTCTTAACATTAACAAGCAGAACAAAAACTGTTTGTGTGGTGTACACGGAGGTGATGGAGTTATGAGTGCTTTTGAAAGTAGGAAGGGGCATGCCCTGGCCTGGATAAAAATTTTTTAAAAAGCACATGTGAGGAGCATGTGGCTAAGGATGTGAGAAAGTCCTTGATTTTTATCAACTGGAAAAAACCCTGAAGTGTAGAAAATGCCTCCGACATGCTCCCAGGGCCTGTCGTGGTTCTGGGTGATTAGTGAATGGGCCGGAGTCACGGCTTCTATCTTGGTTACATTCCCTTTGGTCTCGCAGACATAGGAAGCATCGTAAACGGAGCCACTTACTTTTAATTAATGTTTAGAAACCTTTTCTACATGTTTGACACGGGAAGAATCTGTGTATGCGTGGCCGAGTGCACCCCTACAATCACTCTTTTACGGGGGATACAGAACAGAGCATGTGTCCTCGGGTGGGGGATCAGCAGCGTCGGTCACCTCCCCGTGAGATGGTCCTGCCTCCGTTTGCTCCCCCTTCCTCTCGAAGGTAATGGAAAGTGTGTGACATTTTCTCACTCGTCCACATTGTAGGAAAGCCCATGTATGTGTATACAAGCGGCCCGTGTCTGTTTTGAAGGCGCCATGAGAACTAGAGAGACACCAAATGCAAGCATTAGAGAGGGGGACTTGGCAATAGAAACCGGGTCTCCTGACCCAGGAAGACAGTGTATCCTTTGCTCTGCAGAAAACCGGCTGACTTAGCAGTCACTCTTCCAGACTTGGAAAGGCTGGTGCACCGTGAGATAGTTTAGTAGCTCTTTCTGCCTCTTGAAGCACTTTTGTCCATGCACAAAAAGGTAAGTCATGCAGAGCAGGTGGTATGTTGGCTCAAAATGCAAGAGAAGTTTAAAAAGTACAGAAAGAGTCCATGTCTTGCTTTTATGTGGGTTGACTTGTTTGAGTTGATTGCACAGATAACCTGTGCTTACTGTAGAAAACTCAGAAAGTCCAGTCTGAATGATCAGGAAGAGTATCTGTAATCTTACCTTTCCAGAGAAAATCACTAGTGATGCTTTGGTACACATCTTTTGGAATCCTTCCTGTGCATTTATTTTTACTGTATATTATTTTTTTCTGGAAAATGGAATCCGAGTTTACATAAAAATGTTTATAAAGATTGCAATTAGGGCAGGAGTAATAGCTTGAATTTAGAAGGAAAAAATAGGATAAACAGTTCTAGAGAAACTGACAAAAAATGTTTTAAAAAACACAAAGGGTTGCAGAACCACTCTGTGTACAAAGAAGCTGCTAATACAACAATAAATAAATAAATGAATAAATAAATAAATAAATAAATAAATAAATAAATAAATAAAAGGCTAGCCTGATTTTCCCCCAGTTTTGTTCAATCTGATTGTTTATAATATCGTATGTGCAAAACTAGAGCAACTTGCCTCTGTCAGGTTCTCTAAGATAATGTCATCATCACCTTTCTACAGAAAGTGAAAACATTATGATCCTGATTAATTTCCCTTGATGAAACTTACGTGATTCTGCACTTACTGGAAGCGATCCATCTCTCTGACTTAACTGCTGTGTGGGACAGTATCACCTTAAGGGTGCTCTTGTTCTGATAATGGCATAAACTACGTAAAGTCAAAGACTTCCTCTCCCATCCCTGCTTCTAGGGTCAGTTGCAGAGCTCATTGAATGAATGAATGAATGAATGAATGAACGAACCCATAAATGAACAGTTACCCTGCTGTGAGGGCACTGTGTGCCAGGCACTGTCCTAAGTGCTTCCTGTGGATGAGCTGATTGGACCCTCACACCTCCTTTCTGGTGACATGAATGCCTGATTATCCTGGGAAGGCCCTACATTTCTTGGGAGGCCTCAAGCTTTGTCCCTGATTAGCACTGTTGGAAGGTGTAAAATCGTAGACTCAGACTTCTGGACCTGCTAAGTAACTTAAGGATCATGTTATTTACGGCCAAGGCTACGGACGCAAAGGGATTAAGAGGCCTGCCCAGCGTCATATCGCTGCTTCGCTGTAGAGCGGGCATAAGAATGCAGGTTTCAGTCCGGCCGTGTGGCTCAGTGTTTGAACATCAACCTATGAACCAGGAAGTCACAGTTTGCTTCTTGGTCAAGGGCACATGCCCGGGTTGCGGGCTTGATCCCAGTAAGGGGGAACGCAGGAGGCAGCCGATCTTTGATTCTCTCTCATCATTGCTGTTTCTATCTCCCTCTCCCTTCCTCTCTGAAATCAATAAAATTACATTAACAAAAAAAAAAAGAATTTAGGTTTCCCGACCCCCCAACCGGCGTCCCACCTGACAGCACTCTGCCCTCCTCCTCCCAGAGCGTGCCTTGTGGGTAGGCTCCCTTCCTTTTGAGGGCACTTACATCAGTAACTGTCAACATCACGTGCTATTTACATTCACATTCATTTTGAACCAAGCATATGAATAAATAGTGAACAAATCATATGGAGAAACGTCAATATTAAACTTCTTTCTCCCAGGAGCTTGTTGTGGTTAAACATCAGAGACACACCATTGACAGTTCAGAAAACCAGTCTCTCACAGGTCCTGCAGAGGCCTCTTGTTAGAGTTCCTGGGGTCATAGTGGACCTCGTTCCCAGTTGTCAATCACTGTCCCTGGCAGATGTTCCCATCAGCATCCCCAGGCCTGGAGCCCTCTTGGCCTCTCTCTGTTTTGCTTTGCATCTGGGAAGGGCGCTGGCTTGCCCGCAGGGAGCTGGACCCACCTGCCCCTACCTCATGCACCACGCTCTTATTTTAGGCTTTGGCTAAAAGCAGATCCTCCTCTCCCCCGTGTAGACCTTGCCATTTCTTCCTCTCCCCGCTCTCAGTTATATTAGGCACGGCGTCACTTAACTCTGCGGAACATCCTGGCACAGCACTGGAGCCAGGGCCTGTGCCACACACAGCGTTCAATCACTAGGTGACACCGTGTCCTTCCTCCTTGGAACGGGGTGGAGGGGAGGAGGAGACGGGGGAGGGAGTCATCTTCATTCATTCGGCAACTTTATTGAGAACCTCGTAAAAGTCAGGCACTGTTCTAAGTTCTGGGGTTATAGGTGGGAACAAAACAAAGTTCCTTTGTTGTAATGGGTGGGGGACACAACACTAAGCCAGGAACCTAATGAATGTGTAATATATCAGGTGGTGAGAGGTACTAAGGAGAAACATAAAGATGCAGAAAGTGCTGTTTTGGGCAGGGTATCTATCCATGGCAGGTGCCCAGAAAAGGCGATTGGAGCAGAGACATGGAGGAACGAGGGAGTGGTGTTATGGGTGTTTAGGAGAAAGTTCCAGCCAGGAAATACAGCAGGTGCCAAGGGTCCTGAGGCAGGAGCGTGCCTGGTTTGTTCAGGGACCAGGAGAGTTCGCGGCCCTCGTGGTGAGGAGGCAGGGGGAGTGACTCCTCCCTTCCCGTGTGTCCTCACAGGTCACCCGAGGCTTTGCCTTTTGCTCTGGGAGGAGAAGCCAGCAGGAGGCTCTGAGCTGAGAGGTGGCATGATTGGATTTTGTTTAACGGGCTGATGACTCTGGCTGCCCTGTGGGTCTCAGGCGGTGGGGGTGGGCAGAGCCAGGCATCCCGGTTGAAGGGGTCAGAGGCGTCGAAGGCAAGGGCAGTCATCACTGTGAAGCGTCAGTGCTACAGCGGGCTGGAAGGGGGTAGTAAGGGTTCCAGGCGTACTCTGAAGGCACAGGTGAGAACATACGTACTCGGACAGACTTGCCCGAGGGTAGTGTGCATGTGAGAGACAAGGGGGGCTCCAGGCTTCTGGCCTGAGCATCTGAAAGAACGGACTGCCCTGTCCTGAGGAGGAAAGGCTGAGGGAAGAACAGACAGCACCCGGTGCCACTGAGGAGAGTGTCTGGCGACTCCATCAGCATCCAGGTGCTCTGACATTTCCCAAATATAAAATGATCCCCTTCACCCCACCAAGCCAAGCCTTCACCCCATTTCTCTCTCTCTCTCTCTCTCTCTCTCTCTCTCTCTCTCTCTCTCTCTCTCTCTCTCTCCCCCCACTGCCAGCAGCCAGTAGGTGCTCCACGCTGTCACACCTGTTTTTTCTTCAAAGTCGGCTATGACCTCCATGGTATCTGGTCAGTTCTCGGCCATCCCTCACTAGCCGTGTCACCAGCTGTCACATCCGCTTCCTCCCCACTCCTTACCCTCTTCTGTGGTCCCACAGCACCTCGTGTCCTGTCCTCCTTCCTCTTCCTGGACTCCATGGCATCACCCCCCCTCCCCGTACTGAGCGTGTATCCTTCACCCTCAACCTGGGGCATAGAACTTTAAGACGTGGGAGAGACAGGAGTACAGTCTTCCCATTTCCTTCGCTGAATCTGCAGGAAGCCTTATGTCTAAATATTCCCAGCAGGTGCCTTGCCACCTCCCTGAGGGCCCCCAGTGAAGCCCTCACGTGCATTTTGTTGTCACCTGTCAGAGGGGTCAGGACAGGTTGTTGTGTGTGCCAGCCGGTTATGTGCCCCGGCGTGAGACCAGGGCTGCAAGGCGGCAGGGCCAGGTCAGGGGCTCAGACCCAGAGCGCTCACCCCTGCGCCGTGACCACGGCCACCGAAGATCACAGTCTGTGATCAGAGAGGGAAAGGCGCCTGTGGGGCCTGGAGCATTGAGAGGCTGCAGAAAGACGCGAGACGCTCGTGAAGAGGCACAAAGCCATGTTCTCATCCTGACAGCCCTGGCCAGGCCCGAGTCCGGGTTATGGGACCGTATGCACCTTAAAGGATGTTTTCATCTCTGGCTGTTGTGAGCATCGTGGTGTTTTCCGAAAGGAAGCATGTTTCCCTTGACCTCAGCCAGGAGGACTTGTTGCATCCTCCCCTCTCGAACTTCATTCCAGTACGTGTGCGTTTAATCCTATTTTTTCACCTTCCCAGAAAGAAGATTGGCCCATGCACAAGCTGGAATGTTCTCCCATGGTTGTTTTTGGGGAAAACTGGAACCCCTCCGAGACCGTAAGGCTCACTGCGAGGATTCTGGCCAAACAGGTGAGGACACGGGATAATGCTTAAGTGCGTTTCATTTAATTGTTTTCTTTTAAGGTCAGAGAGATGAGGAACTGACCTGTGTGATCATCTCTTGTTACTCATCCTTGGACCCGTTTCCTGTCGCCTCCACAAGGGCAGGGCTGGGAACACAACTCCAGGTGGAGGCCGGCTTGTCACTTGCCCTAGGACAGTGGTCGGCAAACTCATTAATCAACACAGCCAAATATCAACAGTACGATTGAAATTTCTTTTGAGAGCCAAATTTTTTAAACTTAAACTATATGGGTAAGTACATTGTTATGAACTTAATTAGGGTACTCCTAAGGCTTAGGAAGAGCCACACTCAAGAGGCCAAAGAGCCGCATGTGGCTCGCGAGCCGCAGTTTGCCGACCACGACCCTAGGGCCTAGGCAACTAGGATGTTGCTTACCCGGGGCCAGGAACGTGGCCACCGCTGTGGAAGTCTAAGCTTTTTTATGAGAGAGGATTACGTGGAAAAATACGGCTTTTCAAGGCATGAACACCCGATTGAACAGAATGAGCACAGCCAAGGGAACCAGCCCTTTCTGACTCAGAGGGCACCCCACGCCCCCTTCCTGTACCGTGTTCTGTTCTTCTGGTCTCCTTCCCTGCCCACGTCTAGGCAGGTGAGGGGTGGGATGGGACAGCCTGGAAGGCACATGCAGACGAGAAGAGGAAGCGGAGTGGAAAAGGAGAAATCAAGGCAGGGGGCAGACGGTGAAAGGAAGAAGAAGGGAGGAAAGACACGCTCAAGTGTGAACAGGGCAGCAGTTTCCTCCCACGATGACGCCAGGACGCACGGCTCTCCCCTTGTCTGCTCAGTCCTCACTGATCACCTGTCAGTGAGCTGCCTGGTCTCCAAGGGGCCAAGGTAAAAAGGGGAGGACACAGTGAAATAGGCCACACAGGGCTCGCAAGGCATTTATGTCCATGGAGATACTTGCTAATAACCGGGTGGTGGCAGAGCCTCTACTGTCTTTCTTTTAAGCTGAAACTTCACCCCCCTCTTCTTTATGGCCACCACCTCCCCCCCTTTTAAAACTTTGTATTTTTTATCTGAGCCAAATGGGATCATAATGATTAGCACCACGCTGTCCCCAGACTAAGTTGGGATCCTGGGCCGCGTAAACAGAAGTGGATCATTTCCGAACTCTGAGCTCACCGCTCCGTTATGTTCAGCTGGGGTCAGGTGCTCGCTGAAATGCCAGGGCACCAGCTCAGGGTAACCAGAGGCAGGCAGGGTGTCTGCCGAGGGAGCCAGAGAAATCAGGATTGCTTTTCCTGGAGGAGGTTGACTTTTGGATCCTTACTATACCATTATCCTTAACTATATGCAGGGTACTTGGTCAGAAGGAAAGGGTAGGGGGCAGCCATGTGCCTGGGTGAGGTGTCAGGGTAAATAAGCCGTCCCATTAGCTCTGCAGGCATCCTGGGAGGGTTGGGTGACCAAGCTGCCCCCCGGCCCCCGCCACCATTGATGTTATTTATAGAGTTGTGGTTAAGAACCCAGAAGGAGCTGGTGTACTTTCCTGAATGAAAAGCTTTCCCAGGCAAAATGTACTACCCATCTTAGAGAAATGCGTCCTGTGAATGGAAGATTCCTGCTCCCAACAAGAACTACTGAAATGTGGTGGTGCTAGGAGGGTCGCCCGAATGCTGCGATGCATTTAGTCCCGTTTCATTCAACTCTTATTGTAATTACTACGGCCACTAATAGTCTCTTCAAGGAAAAGTTACCTGGCCACCTTTTCATCTCTGCAGGATTGGATGATTAAAAAAACAGACCATTTGTATTCGAGTGGCTTGCCAAGGATTAGGGGAGCCGGGCTACCCAGCTACCAGGGGGAAGCTCAACATGTTAACTAGGGAGGTGAGCGCGCCCTGCGAGACCACCTGTATCCCCACATTGAATAGCCGATGACAAAGACACGCCTCGGGCCAGCTCCGGAGCCCTGCCTTTGAACTCTTGTCAACACCGAGTTTATTCATGTTCTCAAAGCCTTAGCGGGTTTACTATTGTCAGCTCCTCTGGGGACGCCTAGAACAAAGGCCGCCACGCGTTTAAAGCGAATCCGGGCTCACAGACGCGACCCAAAGTGTTCTTTTTGAAACACGGAATTTGAGATCATTTTAGCTTATGCTTAAAGAAAGTGTAAAATGGATGGGGGGTTTGATTTTGTTCCTTTTCAGAAGGAGAAATAATCAATAGGACGGCTCATCTGTAGGCTCAGGGCCTTTTAAAGCCAGGGCCCTAAAAAGTTGTTTTCCAGCCACTGTTCTTTCCCGTAACAAGCATTTTTTTGAGCCTACTGTGTGCATAGCATTAGCGGGATGTTAGGCACACGGCAGATGCTTAAAAAAAAAAAAAAACACCGAAAAGTTTCAAAGGAGTCTTGGATTTGAACATTGGGCAAGCACTCTCAGAGCCCCAATGGTGGATTCTGGGTCGCTTTCTCGCCTTCATTGAGAATTGTTGCTTTTCCTTGATGGGGGTGTAAAAGTGAAAGCACATTTTGCCCTGGTTGTTAAAATCCGTTTCTGTGTGATTTCTTCCCCGATTACTAGAAAAGCCACCCGGAGAGAACGCCGTCAGAGAAATTGTTAATGGTGAAGGAGTTTGAATCGCGTAAGTGTCTCTGTGACGGGCGGCGTGGTTACTTTTTCTCCACATTTGACGTGGATGGGGCAGGACCGAAGACAGGAGGTGACAGCTTGTCTCGGTGCGGGTGGTGATCTTATCATGAATAGTTTTTACTTTTTGTGCTGTTTTGAAAAAAATGACTAAAACTTGTTTTTCTGAGTCGACAGGATTACTGGGAAGTAATTAATGGGAAGTAGGAACTTGCACTATGAGTTATTGCATTCCCAGCCATCTCTCCGGGCTCTCCCGGCCTGCTGAATATTTTTGGGTCCTTGCTGAGTTGCAGTCCTGTAAACAGCCTATGTCTTTACTGAAACTCTTTAAATGGGGGGTTCTCTGGCTTCTCGATAATGACACCGATGCCAGGGCTGACTGGGGGCCCGCAAATGGGTTGAGGCTGGTTATCGGTCACGGCCACGCATCCCTGACCTCATGGCCAGTTGAAATGTCACATCCTGAGTGACATCAGGTGTCAGAGGAAGAGAAGAAATAGCAGCTTTTCTTCCCCTCGGGTTCATCTGTTAGACTGAGTGATGAGGGAGGATATTTTCTGGGGTTCCCCATACGTTTCCTGTCTCCTTCATGCCATTTACAGTAAGAGAAGGGTGTAGCTAGAAACCCAGTTTTCTGCCTGCTGAGTCACGGTGTGTTTGCCCACAGATCTGGATAAATTAGACAACGAGAAGAAGGATCTGATTCAGAGTGACATTTCTGCTCTCCGTCACTTTTACTCCAAGCACCTCGAGTTCCCTGACCAGGAGAGCCTGGTAGCGCTCTTTGCACAGGTAAGGGGCACAGCATCAGGGGACACTGCGAGTAGCTTCCCCGGCCCGAGCCCTGGCCCCAGCACAGGCCCAGGGAGCGTGAGCAGAAATAGAGTGATGGCCTCTGTGAGCACAAGGCTCCTGACCTGTCGGACCCTGTTTGGCATGGCCTTGCTAGGTGACCTTGAGCAGATCAGGGTCCTCCCGGTGCTGGCCTCGAGTTGGCGGGTGGAGCACAGGAAATTCACCCTCCCTCTGCTTCGTGTCCCAGGAAGAGTTTATGAAAACAGAGGCCTTGCCAGTGCCTGGGGCCATGGCACACAGAGAGCTCTTTGAAAAGAAAAGCCCGCTTGAGGATCCCACATTAAATTTTACCTTTCTTCCCTTACACCTTCCATCCTGACAGCAGCATTGTTTTATTCCCACCAACACGGTGCTGATAAACCGAGGCACGTACAGATGTCCCCAGAGAGGCCCTCTCCACGGCCTGGAAGAAGAGTCCCCCCAGAGGGGAGTCCCGGGGGTCTAGGTGCAGGGAGCCTGGCCTGAAATCTTTAGAGAAGCCCATATTTACCCAAAAGATATCATACAAAATTAGAGAAGGTTCTAGACAAGAGCAACTTTACAGGACTGGGAAGGCTAAGGCTCGGGCTCGGGTAGAACAGAGAAGAAAGTGCCGCCGGCGCCCTCGGCTTCCTGTTACTGCGAGGGGGGCCCTTCCTGCCACACCTGCTGGATCGGGCCTCCCTCCCTAACAGGCCTGCGTTCCCCCTGACGCTGAACGTGTGGAATACGCCCCGTGGCGCCAGGAGCTGCATTCCCTGCCGGAACTTCAGGCTCTGGATATAGAAAGGAGCTTGGGTACAAACTCATACGTTGTTCTCAGCGCAGGTTCAGCACCCCCTGTGTCCCCGTTGGCCCAGTCATGGCATTTCCAGGAATGCGTCCTAAGGAAGCAGTCGGAGACTGTGGGCAGAGATGGGCATGCAATTTTTTAGTGTGGGGTTCTCTTTAAAACCAAGAAAAAAAGAAAATATTCTAAATGGTCACCAGTCAGAGTTTGGTAAATAAATTATGGCATCGGCTGTAAGTTATATTTCAAAGAGTGTCTAAAGACATGGAAAAGCATCGATGGTACATTAAGCGTAAAAGCAGGATGAATGTGTGTAATATGAAATACACACATGTGTGAAAAATGATGAAATGGAAGCTCACAGTCAGTCATCTGCTGAGTTGTGGAAAATTTTTGCTTTTTTTGTCGCTGGATGATTTCTTGGATTTTCTACACACGAGCATGTGTAACTTAAGAAAAGACTAAGAAGAAGAAAAAGATGGAAAAAGGACCCACAATTCTCCCACTTTAAAAATTACACGTATGAAGAAAGAAGCGACCTTCACCACTGCCCACCTTCCCTTCAGGAGCAGGACTGCTGGCAGTTGGATGCCCTCCTTCAGAAACAGATGCATTTCTGTTGTGGGACTGTCCGTTACAAAACAGACAGAGCGATGCTTTGTGAAGAAAACGGGGGTTCAGGTTATGATATTAAAGTACTGACAGTGCAAACCTCCCTGTTTTTCATATTATTCTGATTTACAGCGGACTTTGTTAAGGGTCCCAAAACAGTGGATTTGGGTAACCAAGGACAGGTGAGGTAGTGACTTCTCTTACATTTTTTAAAGAACTAGATAAGTGACTTTTTTTTCTGCGTTAGTTGAGGCATGGTTATGTGAGAAAGCAGAGGAGGTGAAATAAAAATATGCGGTATCTTCTCTTCACTTCTAGCTGTGAAAAAAAGAGAGCTTTTCCTCCAAGACAGAAATGCATGCTGGCAGGACTTCTCAGTGGTGGCATAGTGGATATGGGACCATGTTTTTATTACCAAAAATCAAGATCTCCTAAGCAGTATATTTGTGGTGAAAATGACTGAGAGTCTGAATTGTGAACTGACTCAGGAAATCCAGGAGATAGATACAAATACATGTACACACACACATACGTACACACACAAACACATATATACACACACACATATATTCACTCACACATGTATAACCATAGATAATGAATTCCTTTGTAGATTTATGTTCATCAAATCATAATATCCATTCTGAGATACACAAACTCACCCACACATATATATATATATATATTTTTTTTTCATATGTACATTTGAAAATGGACACTCAATGTCCCCAAAGAAAACTCTAAAACAAAAATAACAAGTGCTGTCCCAGCCTCACACCACGCTCTGGTCCTGCCTCTCGGCCCCCTGTCTGCTGCTCCATCCTGCGAGCCCGTTCCTCTCTGGCTCACAGGAGGGTGGTGGGTTAACATGTGGCCCAGCTGCAGCTGGCGGCCAAAGGTGCCTGCATTCCCACCACAGCACGGAGGTGCATTTTAATTGCTCGGAGCATATGCATGGTTGGGAAATGCATGGTTGGTGTGCAGCCTACATCTAGTCTAAATGCTAATTATGAGACTAGCTTTAGCGAGGCACTTAAGCCTGATTTGACTTGTTGTGGGGGGGCGGGGGGGAAGGACTATGGCCCATGCATCTTTCTTACCACCCAAGTTCACTTTTCTCCTCTGGGAATATTTCAGAGGCAGGGAAAGCTGACAGGCAAATTGCTGTGTAGTTTGGCTTAAACACCATCACCGCCTCCGAGAAAGGAACAGTGATGACACTGTGCTTGTAGGAGCCTTTGCTTATGAAGAAACACACTCACGCTTGCACAGTAAGAGGAGGCGGGCAGAGGGGAAAAGCCTCCGGCCGTCACAGAACATTCGAGCCTGAGGCATTTGGAGTCAGAGACTGGTCTGCCTGAGCTCCATGCAGAGGAGGAGACGAGGAAGCGAAGGAGCAAGTGTCCCATATCTCAAGCCAGCCTGTCCCTAGATCAGTTTGGAAATTGCTGCTAAATTCTCTCATTCATTCTGCAAACATCTTCTGTCGTCTTGTGGGTCCCAGACAAGGCGGAGGCGTGGTGGTATCCAGCCTGAGACTCTATATACATCACTCAGTACTCACTAAGGTGCAGGACACACCGTTCATGCTCCAGTAAACTTTGTTGAATGAATGGAAGTCCTAATTAAATTCTTACCTATTGTTGATTGATAGTCATTGCTTAATGGTAGTTGGTTAATGTCCTGATGACAGAATAGGCCTGGATACTTGAAGTTGGCCCAGAAAAGTGGAATGCTGAGTCTTCTACATAGAAATGCCCAACATCTCAGGATTCCAAAGGCTGTGTATTAGTCTACTAATCCTCAGTCCTCTCTTTTTATGTTGAACATTGTAAATAGGTTGAATTGTCAAAACGGTAAGTCAAACCCATCACAGCCTTAACTTCTCTGTGTAGCAAGATTCCCAGGCCTTTGACATTGGCCCTTTAATTGTAAGTAAAACTGCCACATTAACATGCATAGGACAGAATGATTGTCAGAGAAACTTGGTGCAGTATAAAGAAACACCCGTGTTTCTAACAGGTTTGCTGTCAGAATGTCTAGTTTGAATTCTGACTCCTTACTTTCCCACTTGCTCCTTATGTGGCCTTGATCAAGTGACTTAAATCCTTGACCTCTCTGAGCCTCAGTTTCCACATCTGTAAAATGGGTTGTGCCAGAGTAGCAGTACAGACTGCAAGAGGTAAATATGCAGCACCTAGCACAGTGCCTGGCCCAGAGGAAGTGCTCCTCGAATGCTCGTTTTCAAAAGCCCGTTCATCGTCCTGAAATGCAGCAGTGCTGTGTCTCTGCTGAAGAGGGTGGTCCCCTGACACCTTCCTATCAGCTCGGGAGGACAAGACTCCACCTTCGCTGCTGGCATTGGACAAGTCACCACTCCTCTCTGACCTCAGTTTCACCATCTGAGAAGTAGAGCGACCGAGTCCCCTTCCAGCTCTGAAACTAGATACAAATGAAGGCACCCACCGAACTGTCTCCCAATAGACTGGGTGTCTCTTGAGGGCACAGATTGTTGCCGTCTTCATCCCGTGTGCAGTGCCTGGCACATGAGTTCTCAATGAATGTTCGTGAGAAGAATGAATTTATGGAGCAACATGACACTGGGGTTGTGTATTCCTCTTTTTTATCCTAGCTCTAAGTTCGACTTCCAGAGTGGTGAGCTGCCCTTGGTATTTTTCAATGTAACATCACATTTCAAGAATGAGAGAGTGGCCACTGGTTGACTCGGGCTGGCCATGCAAGGAAGGTCTCAGCCCCTTAACGCCAGGCCGCTCTGCCTCTCAAGGGGCAGGCAGCAGTAGACCAGCTGTATAAGGGCTTTCCTATTTACCGCCTCACCATAGGCAGTGGGCACCAAAGTAAGTGACTTTTTTCATGGGAGGAAGTCAAGGACACAGGACTCAGAGATGGGCGCAGGATCACACGACAGATCTGAGGCCCACTGGGTTCAGGCTCTCAGAGTACGAACGCCCAGGCAAATATGCAAACGTTAGTCCTTGGACCTCCGTGGTCTGTGCCATTGGGCTACTGCGTGTAGGTGGGTGGGCAGGCCAGACCAAGGGTACGTCCCCTGACAGCTCTGCTTTTGCAAATTTTGTTGGAACAAAGGATGCCTTGGCCAAAAGAAAGGTTTTAAAATCACTAAACCAGAACATCTTCGTCGTGAATTAAAGGTCGGAAATTAAAGCGATGATTTCTATCCAGACAGAAGGTCAGAAATTAAAAGGTCAGACATGAAAGCGATGATTTCTATCCAGACAGAAGGTTTAGCGCATTATTTTGTTTTCTTTCTCCCCCTTTCTCACCGCAGGTTAACTGCAACGGCTTCACAATTGAGGATGAGGAACTGTCTCATTTGGGATCAGCAATATTTCCCGAGTAGGCTGAGTTTGACTTCTTTTCTTTTTACTTATTTAACACTAATTTGATTTAAAAAAAAAATAGAGCCTACCTAACTGCATGTGACAGACATGGAACTCCAAGTGAATTAAGACACCCTTTTAATTCTGCCAGATTTCAGAATGTTTCCCCTACGTTTAGGGAGCCAAAGGTAGTTGTTAAGAGAACTGCTATGTGTTAAGTCCTGCCCGGTCTGTTATTAGAGAGCTGTTATTAAAGAATGTTTTACAGTGTGCCCTGCTGAGAAATGTGCTTCTTTGCATATCGGCGGTTATGGAAATCTCTGGGTTTCTTGCACTCGAAGTGAAACATTAATTGCCAACCAACAACTGGCCACAGGCTGACGTGGAGACTGTATGAGCTGCTTCTCCATCTGTCCTGTTTGAAAAATACCTGTACAGGAACCGCGCAGCTGGGAGAGAGTGAACTAAAGCAGTGAGCGAGGGGGGAATGTCAGAGAACTATCGAGTTTCGCTTCCTTCAGGAATGCTTCATTCAGGAGAGGCTAGCCAGCTGACACATGGAGCTCCCGGCAGCCCTGGCGTTCATGGATTGCCAAGGATGGCTTTGCCGTGGTCTCTTTGATGGAATGAGTATTTTCACCAAAATGCTTCAGTCCCATGAAATCAAGCCCTGGCTTCCCAGAGGGCGCCAGGAGCCTCCCTGCATCCCTGTCTGAATTAATACACGTTATCCTGTCTGAAATGACCTTGCTTAGTACTCACAACAGGGGCTTCTGGCTTTAGGTCAAAGCCATTGCAGGAAACCTTGACCCACACGCCTTTGCATGGATGACGTGTGAGCTCCTGGGGTGTCTGTCTGGTGTCACCCAGCTCTGAGCATCCTGCGGGTCTGAGGGATACAGGTTCCCTGGCAGCCATCATGGGCGTTCCTGAACCACGGAAACAAAGCGCGTAGCCCCCTGATCATACTGTTCCTGGGGCCACAATGCTGTCCTCTGTGGTTTGAATTCTGATAGTGAGGAAAGAAGTGTTTGGGGAAGAAGCTCTTTTGGACACTTGCCCTTGAGAAAAGGAGAAAGGCCACCCTCCTCAGGGGGCTGGTGTTGACCCCTTCCGACCTGAAATGAACTCCATGTCTCCGCTCAGCCTCTAAGGTCAGGCGGAAAGCAGGCGCGGAGGGTATTGTCTGAGGCTTCACTCTCTTCAGCGATTGCCAAGAAAATAACGATGCCCAGAGCAGGAGTTGTTCTAGGTTCTTGGCCTTAGCATTCCCCCACCTTCTTCCTTCAGAGGATACCGAGGTGTGTGTTTTCAAATGGAGAACTTAATACTTCTTCTGCAGGATGGTTCTAGAGCTCTGCTTTTCCGTTGCTGACGGCTTCCCGTGCATGTGTTTATGGGATTTCCCAGGGCCCGATCCCTGTGCACCACTTGCCAGTAAGCCCTATGGGCTGCGGGGCAGGGGGAGAGGTGCTGCCCGCCGTCCCAGACTCAGGGCCACCACCGACTTCACTCAGACCTCTCAGCACCTGGCGCTGGAGGAGGCTGCCTTCCCCCCCGCCCCCCGCCCTAACCCCCTCCTTCCTGCACAGCAAGCCCCGGGGTGGCCCATCCATCCTCTTTGCTTTTTTGTGTGTATTCTTGGGGCAAACGGGAGAGGGCTTTTGGTGGCTGAGGGTTCAGGCAGGTGGCCCCCAGAGCCATGGGACATATGGATGCGAGTGCCCACATGAGCCCCGGTTTGCAGACAGTTTTAATTGGGGGAAAAATCCCTTTGGACGGAAATCAATTGGGCATTGTGATTTCAAAGGCAGCATTTTCAGAGATCAAGCATTTTCCCCTGTAGTTTAGAAATTTCTGTTCTCAGAACTTTGACCTTGATATAATCAGAAAGCTCAAAGCCCCTCGCATAGGCGCGTCTCTGTCCTCGCGTCCCTGAAAAGCAGGCCGCGAGCAGCAGGTGCCGCGTGTCCCAATTTCCCCAATGAGGACACGGAGGGGCAGGGACTCACACGGGCTTCTCCGGGTCTCTCGGAGGATCACAAGCCCTCACTTAGGAAGATGGCACCTCCCCGATGCGATTTCTCAACATTGGCAGAAAACACGTTAGAGAGAATCCACTAATATAAAATGCGGCTTGGAAATGACCGCCCGCTTGTCTCGAACAGTGTACAGTGAGTTGCAGTTCACTGTAGGTGTTGGGTCGTGAGCCAGGAATTCTTGTTGCCATTTTTTATCATTGTGTGTGTTTTTGTTTTGGGCTTAGATGACACTATTTTGTTTTTGTTTGTGTGTGTGTGTGTGTGTGTGTGTGTGTGTGTGTGTTAAAAAATATATTTTTATTGATTTCATAGAGAAAGGGAGAGGGAGAGAGAGAGATAGAAACAGCCATATTCAGAGAGAATCATTGATCGGCTGCCTTCCTGCATGCCCCTCACTGGGGACCATGCCCACAACCCAGGCATGTATGTGCTCTGACCGGAAATTGAACCCTGATCTCCTGATTCAATAGGTAACGCTCAACCATTGGGCCACACCGGCTGGTTTTAGATGTCACTATTTCGAACGGCACATTTTACTTTTCAATACTGTGAAAGTTTAAGATAATCAGTGAATGCAGAAAAATCTCTTAGAATATGATGGCCAGCTCTTAGGTTTGTTTGTTAATGTCCTGCAAAGACCAAGTTACTGCGGCTTAGCATGGAAGTAGCTAAGGTTTACCTAGACCCGTGGTTGACAAACTGTGGCTCGGGAGCCACATGCGGCTCTTTGGCCCCTTGAGTGTGGCTCTCCCTAAACCTTAGGAGTACCCTAATTAAGTTAATAACTGTACCTACCTATATAGTTTAAGTTTAAAAAATTTGGCTCTCAAAAGAAATTTCAATCGTTGTACTGTTGATATTTGGCTGTGTTGACTAATGAGTTTGCCGACCACTGACCTAGAGTGTCAGCCTTATTGAGCACATCGGTTTTCTCTTCTGATTGACAGCGTTGCATTGATGAATCACAGTTGTTGCCCCAATGTCATTGTGACCTACAAGGGGACCCTGGCGGAAGTCAGAGCCGTGCAGGAAATCAGCCCGGGAGACGAGGTGAGTGCGTGGCGTGGGTGGGTGGCTGGGGCGGCGTGCAGACAGCTGTTTCCAGAGGCAGGGCAGAGAACTCTCTGGGTGAGACGGGCTGGGAGGGGTCCGTCCTCAGGCCTCCCAGGGTCAATGTTCAGATCCATGACCTGTGGCTCAGAGTCCCATGTGTTTGGCTCCCACTTGGTGCTTGCCATTTCCATCCAAGAGAAAACAGGAAAGAAAAGCTGTGAGTGACGTTCCCCACAGAGGCATGTAGAAGATTTATAGAGAAAGGAGACGGCAAAGGGAGCAGAATGAAGTTCCGGATCGCCTGTGGAGTCCGTATTCCCACCACCAAACAGTGGAGTTGGAGCTTTTCTTAAAATTAGTGAATTTTGACCTATTTTTCTCCCCCCAACAAAAGGCCAAAAGCATTGTTATCTAAAGGAAAACAGCCACCAGTAGCTAAAGAGTTACAACTCCAGCCCCGGCCACGTGGCTCAGTTGGGTGGAAAATGGTCCCGTAAACCAAAAAAGGTTTCGGGTTCAATCCCAGGTTGGTTGGGGCACGTACAGGAGGCAAGTGATTGATGTTTCTCTCTCACATCGATGTCTATCTCTCTCTCCCTCTTTCTCTCTTTCTCCCTTTCCCTCTCTCTAAAGTCAATAAATATATCCTCAGATGAGGATAAAATAAATTTTAAAAAGTGACAACTCCAAATGACATATCCGCCCTTCAAGTCCTCTCAAGTCCGCACCTGAACTTGGGAGAGTTCGCTGTGTAGGGATGTAGTTCGGCCGGCCGGCCAGCTGTGCACACTGATAGGGCAAGTGGAGGCAGCCCGTGGCCAGGAGGCACCTGCAGCTCCCTCCTCACGTGGGGGCCAGGCGAGGACCAGGTGCTCGGCCACGGCTTGGCGGCGCCCTGTCCCTTCCCGCCGGCCTAGCCTGTCGCTGGATGCGGGCTATCTGTCCAGATGTAAGTGATACCAAAAGGAAATGAATGAGTTTTTAGGGATGATGATGACACACGTTGGGTTAGACCTCAGTTTAATAATCTTTCATACTATTTTGAGGAGCCTGTGTGGATTTTAGGTGTGAAACATAACATTCAGTGTGCTGATCGAAGGCCTTGGTTTCTCGGCTGTTGTCAGCCAACCCCGAGCTGAACTGAGATGTTCTTTGCTCAGTTCATCACGACGAGGGTATCGAGCGTGGGGTCGCAGTATCTTGGTTTCTGGATATCTTGTGGAGACCATCCGGGTGCCTTTTTGGGTAAAACATGCCATTGCAGTCGGTGAGAATGGACATCACCCAGCCGGGTGCTCCTGTGGGCTGAGGGGAGACAGGAGCGGTGGCACTGAGCGGCCTCTGTCGCCATCTTCTGGCTCTCCTGCTTGTTGCACTACGTGGCCCTGGGTCATTTTAAAGAAATGAGGCAGGAGGCTCCTGCCACGGAGGCCAGCGGGACGCGCTCCTGTTGGTTTGCCCTCCTGGACTCTCACTGATCTGCAATGCACTAACCTCATTTCGGGGGAGGCACTGATTTGGGGGTGACCTGCCTTTCACAGAGGAAGGAGCCCATTCCCCAGGGCATCGATGAGCCTCGAGGTCCCCATGACTGCCCTCTGGGTGGACAGAGCTTGGCAGCCCCTGCAAGTGCCCCCTGCCTGCCCGCCAGTGCCCGAGGCTCCTGGCACGCGGACGGCTTTGTGCCATCCATCTGTGCAGTCAGACATTTGCCTGATGGTGTGGGATGAGCAGCGAGTCCCGTCCCAGGGAGTAGATTATGGACAGTTAAATGCCGTCTCCTCCATATGCTCCCAGGCTCAGTAGCAGACCCGTTAGGAAAAGCAAGGACCGCAGACCCCGAGGAGCCCCCGGGTGAGACTTTCCCAGGTTCTCTGGCCCCGCTGGGTGAGGCCGCAGCACGCCAGGCTCCGAGAGGCTGCGCACTGTCCCAGCCTGCCGGGCCCAGCTTCTGGCTCCATCGCCAGCAGATGGAAGGAGAAAGGGAAACAGATCAATAATGCAGCTAAGCCGTCAGCTTGTGAAATAAGAGAGGCCGGGCAGAGAGAGCCCGGGGCCAGCCCCAGGGGTGAGGGGAGCCTTTGCCCAGTGGGGCTCTGCCTCTCCTTCCCGCTTGGACCAAGGCCAGCTTGCTCTCTGGTGGGGGAGGCTGGGCAGTTGCTTTCAGGGCTCCCGTTCCCTGTGTTAGGGGCTCCTTGGTTCTGGGGAAGGCGGGAAGGGACGCCCTCTCTCTCCCCCGCAAGCAGGTGGATGACATGGAGGGTTGGGCGTGTAAGTGTGTCGATCCTGAACGGTGGCCGTCCTCTGCGTCTGCCCCCGCAAGGACACCGCCACGGACGCTGGCAGAGCCACAGGAAGGCTGAGGAGCGAGGGGACCGGTGGCAGGCTGCAACGGGCACTCTTTGGACCCTTAGGTTTTCACCAGCTACATTGACCTCCTGTATCCCACAGAAGACAGGAATGACCGGTTACGAGATTCTTACTTCTTCACCTGCGAGTGCCAGGAGTGCGCCACCAAAGACAAGGTGAGCTCCCTGCTGACGCGCGGGGCAAAGGTGCGGACTGGCCTCTGTCGCAGGCCTCTCTGCCAAACCAGTGCCCCCCCATGTGACTCGGGGGTCCCCGCCCACGGGGTTTCTGACCCTTTAAATGCACCTCCCTGAGACAGTCCAGGGGATCCAGTTCGACCAGGTCTCTGTCCAAGCCTGATGACAACGTTTCCATTGCTCTGCACCAAGGAGAGAAGCACGTGCCCAGGTGTTTTCCTTGAAAAGAAACGACTGCTCAAAAGAGGGAGGGGAGGGAAGGGGAGGGAAAAGCATGTGAGCACAGCTTCCGGGCTCCCAACCTGTTCAGAGTACGTGGGATTTTCTCTGCATCGCCCCGATTATTTCGTCCAGGCCGCCCCTCCTTATTCTAGTCTAGTCTCTTGATTCGTAGATATCAGAACACACATGTTCTAGGTGTCCTGCCCAGATGAGGATTGTCTAGAAAATAATTTGGGTGGGTTTTTGGGGTTTTTTTTGGTAAAAAGGTAAAGGTGTGTTGAATTTCTCTTAGATCCGTTGCCTGATTCCCTTCATCCTTTTGTAACTTTCGAGTGGGCAGGCCTGCACCTCTGCCTGGGAGAATGCACTATTCCAGAGGTTTCCCCATCAGGGTGGTTTCCGGGGGGAGGTGACGCCTTGCATTTGCGGACATTTCCCTCAGGATAAGGCCAAGGTGAAAATCCGGAAGCTCAACGACCCCCCCAAGGCAGAGGCCATCCGGGACATGGTCCGATACGCACGCAACGTCATCGAGGAGTTCCGGAGGGCCAAGCACTACAAGTATATCCTTGACAGCTGTGGGGCGTTCATCTGCATGAGGCGCTGGAGAGGTGGGAGGAGGGAGCAGGGGAGGGGCCACAGGTGCTGGATGTCGGAGGAAGACTGTCCCCCCGTAAATGGGTGAAGGCTCACCGACCATCCATGACTTGGTGTCAACCACATCAGTGTCTAATGTCGATCTTATTTCTTACTTCTCTTTGCTTGGCTAGTTTGGCCAGGAGCTCAATGTGGTGGATGTGCTATTGTCTAAAACTACGGAGAACGGTTCTTTGAAGGTGCTCATTTTGGGGGCACTTCTTTGGGCACAGTGCCAGGGCTTGGCTCATATTGCCTCACCTGGTCATCGCTCTGTATTAGATACAGATAATTTGCCCAAAGAACACAGCTCCCTGGCAGACCCAGGACTCTGCCCCACGTCTGCTGGCCACCACAACCCGTATTCCTAAAGCATTGTCTTGGGAGTTGAAAAGGCATGAGATACTTTATACTACGGGAAGCACTCAAACCAAGTGAAAGGAAGTTGGAGAAAGGCACGTTTATTTCTCAGCGTGGGAAAGAACTTTCCCAGCGTGCGGACTTCTTCCTTAAAAATGCTTCAGCTCAGCCTTGCAGGTTTACATTTAAGGAGGAGACTCCAGATTGCTGATTCTAATCAACATTGTTTACAGCTGATCTGAGGGTCTGTTGCCTGTGGCTGAAGTTCTTCTGTTGTATTTTAGCAGCTGAGGTCTTCAGATTTTCCCATTTGTTTCTTTAAGAAAAAATGTGATTCCTTTCCCTTTGGGTTGGCTTTCTGTAATTGACCTTTTCAGAGGGAGAGGGGACGGGTGGGATGGACTACATGACTCCTTGGCCCCAGTCTGCCTTGGGAGCTCTCCCAGCCTGCGTGGGCCCGCCAGTCATCTCCTTGACCCCACAGCACCCCCTAGCGAGCTGCTGGAGATCTGCGAGCTCAGCCAGGAGAAGATGAGCTCCGTGTTTGAGGACAGTAACGTGTATATGCTGCACATGATGTACCAGGCCATGGGCGTCTGCTTGTACATCCAGGACTGGGAAGGAGCGCTGCGATACGGACAGAAAATCATTAAGCCCTACAGGTGATTGCCGTGGCCATGCCGACCACCTTCGCACGGAATGGCGCCTGGTGGTTTGGAGTGCGTACCTAGGCGGTTTTGCCTTCTCCCTGTCCCCTGTTGGAGCTTGCCCAGACCAGCTTTCTCTTCTCTGCACCCACATCCGTAGGTACAGGGGCAAGGTGCTTCTCCCGTGGGTCCTGCCTGTCCCTTCCACCATCTGGGAGAGACACGTAGGATGGCAGGGAGAGGTTTTGCAGGGGTTGCTGGGGCTAGATTGGTCCCAGGACCTGCCCAGGTGCTATTCACTGTAGCTATTTCAGGCCAGTATTTAAATGCCACCTGTTTGTTTCTTTCCATCATTATTCACACTCTCCCCTCATGTTTTCCTAAACTGCAGCCCAGGTTGCTATTGAGGAAACTTTGGGGCCATTGGATTGGCTGTGGTTATTTAATATCCCCCCTGGGTTTGAAGAAATCAAGCTGGGTTTTACCTGATGGTAATAATGACTATCAGCGACAGGGCAGTTTCCTGTTGAGGGGTTATTAACCCTTAGGGTGGGTCACAGATGGAGGCCATGGCATTGTCCTCTGGCTCTGACTAGCCCAGTGGTTCTCAATCTGTCGGTCGCGACCCCTTTGGCGGTCGAACGACCCTTTCGCAGGGGTTGCCTAAGACCATCCTGCATATCAGATGTTTACATGACGATTCACAACAGTAGCAACAGTACAGTTATGAAGTAGCAACGAAAATAATTTTATGGTTGGGTCACAACATGAGGAACTGTATTTAAAGGGCCAGAAGGTTGAGAACCACTGGACTAGCCACTTCGGGGCTGGGGCAGCCTGGATCCGATCCCTGGGGTGCTTGTTAAACATGGTTCCAGTTTGCATTGCCAGGATCGCCTCAAGACCAAGTGGGTCAGAATCTGGGCACTGGACCGGAAATCCCTGTGTTCCAGAAGCACCCCAGGTGTTTCTCGCGAGTGTGAGAAGCCCTCAGTTCACGTTCTGAGCTGAGGTTACTGTTAAATTTGTGTCTGGTCTGAATGTTCACTGCCCGGCTGGCCCTCTACGTCCCCCACACTGCCCTGATTCGCCAGCAGGGGGAGCCCAAGGGGAAGCAGCTCCGAAAATCTGCTCTGAGAAACAGAATTTGCTACTTTGGGGATAATCGCAAAGCCTGTCCTTCTCCCTGCGGATGAGAAAGTCCTGTGGTCTTATGCACACTTTCCTCCATGAGATCTGGTGGGAGGAGAAGGGGAAGGAGAAGGAGAAGGAATGAGATCATCTCAGCCTTGCGGTTTCTCTCCCAGCAGGAACTGGCTTTGCTGGATCCTTCCTGAGCTTAGTGAACCCCAGTCGTGGTCTTCTGGAGGCAGTTGGGGTGCGGGGACAGCATTGCCCCAGAGCCTGGCCCCTGCCCAGGAATACAGCCAGAATGAGTGTCTTTTGGGCGAATCTTGAGAGTAGAGCAGTACCAACCAGCCTGTAAAGAAACACCTCCTACACACACCCCAACACACATCCTCTCGCCTGCTGGTCTCTGTTCCAGGGAGAGGGCTCTCTTCTAGGCGAGCCCCATCTGTCAGTCCACTGGTTAAAACCAGACGGCAGGTGCCCACGATGTATGTATAAAGCTCTACTGGACGACAGAGAAAGAGTATCTAGAGGAAATGGGAGGTGTTCTCCTGACTTCAGAGCTTAGAGCAGTGGTTCTCAACCTTCTGGCCCTTTAAATACAGTTCCTCATGTTGTGACCCAACCATAAAATTATTTTCGTTGCTACTTCATAACTGTACTGTTGCTACTGTTGTGAATCGTCATGTAAATATCTGATATGCAGGATGGTCTTAGGCGACCCCTGCGAAAGGGTCGTTCGACCGCCAAAGGGGTCGCGACCCACAGGTTGAGAACCGCTGGCTTAGAGTTTTGGTATAGAGGGTGATTCAAAGCTGGGGTCTCGAGGCATATCAGTGTGTGTATGTCTTTAAGTATACTCTCTCTTTAATAGGAGGGGACAGGCCTCATGCCCTCATTATAGGGAATTTACCCGAAAAGATGGTTTCCCAATACCCTGCTGTGGGTGCACCTAAAACAAAAATCTGATGGGGATTGAATGTCTTGTTTGTAACTATTTTTTGTATAGAATTTCTCCCGCAGTTTCTTATGTAGCTTTTCAGAAACACACAGACTGTATGTGCCTCCAGGTGATCCCCGGGGCTGACCATCCACAGTCTCCGCCCACACCTGCCGGGTGGGAGGGGCGTGGCTTCCGTGGGGTGTGGCACCACCAGCTCAGCAGCCACGCAGCCTGTGCACGGCCTGTGGGCTGCCCGGCGTCCTCTGACATGGCGGCCTGTTGTCTCTTCTCCCCTTCCAGCAAGCATTACCCGCTGTACTCCCTCAACGTGGCCTCCATGTGGCTGAAGCTGGGAAGGCTGTACATGGGCCTGGAGAACCGAGCTGCCGGAGAGAAAGCCCTGCGGAAGGTACGTCTGAGACCCGAGGCTCGGCTTCTCGTCCCCGCCCGGCCTCCTCAGCATCCTTTCTTCATCCCTCGCGAGGCTCTTGACCCCCCTCTGGCCATGGCAGTGGGCGGTGTGGGTTCGGCAGATGGGGGGGAATAATTGAGCCTTTGCTAGTTGGCGTCCAGGCCCTCCTGTGCCGAGGGGTGCACACGTGGGGAGGGGTCGGCTGGGATGGGAGGCTCAGCCCACACCTGGGAGACCACACTGCCTGTTCTGTGCCGTGGGCAGAGGCCACCAGGTAGGTCAGTTCCATCCCAGGACCCTGACATGTGGCTTTTCTTTTAATTCTCACGAAAATGAGATATTTCTGATGAAGAAATTGAGATGCGAACAGGTTAAGTAATTAGCCTCAGGTATGTGCTGGGGCCTTGATGTAAACGGGCCTTTCTGAGTCGAAGGCTTCAGCTCCCTCCACTCATGTTGTGACTAGCAGGCAGGGAAACCAGGAAACCAGGACCCTGGGCAGCCTCCGCCGGCCACCCAGCGTCTGACAGCGGCCCTGTGCTGCCCGTGGGAGAGGCCGAGCCCGAGCCCACCTCACGGCAGTGCAAGTGTACCATAGACTGTCCTGGTCGTTTATGTAGAATTGATAACATGAAACCTTTGGGACAGCCTGTGTACTCCTGTCGGAGAATGTTTGTAAAAGTTGGGGCCACCAACTAGCCCAGATGCCCCAAACCTTCCCAGATTCTCCAAACCTTCCCAGACTATTGGGGAACATGGGAGTCAGGGCCCCGCCAGGCTTGGAGTGTGAGTTAAGTATAACATTTTCCTTTTTTAAACCAGTGAATTTGTCTGTTTATCGCCTTAGTTACTTGGGGGGAAATTAACCTGTTAGGTCACAATTGCAATGGGCTGGTAGGTAATTAAGTACAAGGTCAAAGAAGGGTAGGGTAGATTTGAGCAAGGATCCTGAGTCATGAAAGGAATGCGGAGGGTGAGGCGAGGCATCTAACAGGTGATTCCTAAAAAAAACCCCGACGGGTGATCCCAAATGGCCTGCACTCTTCCTTGGCCTGCCTCCTATTGGTTTGGGATCTAGGAACAGAGTGGAACAGTAGAAAGAATGCTGTCATAGTCACAGGCCATCAAAAATCCCACTTGGGAGAATGGGAGTAATTTGAGTTTTTCTATGAGTAATATGGTTGAGTACAAAGGAGCAAAATAAATTCTTATTCAATATATTCTCTCTATATGCCAGGCACTATTCCAAACACTTGATGTGCATTAACTCTGAGAGGCACAGAGTGGTTAAGTAAATTGCCCAAGGCCACACAGCTAGGAAGCATTGGAGCCACTGGAGACTTTTGTACTTGATATCGCTTCGCTCTAAAAGAACCTTATTTAATACATTCTCTCTAACTGCCAAAGTGAAACTTGCAGCGATTTTTAGGTTTGTTTGGGTTTTTTTTTAAGAATATGTATTAAGAGGAAAGCATGAACTTTTTGAAAGGGAAAAATGATTTCGTCATGTCTTACAGATTAGTAATGTAACCTTAAAATCAAACAGGTTTGATGTAAAGTTCACTGTGACTTTTCTGTTCCAGCATAGCTGTTTACTTGGCTGACTGTAGCCAAATGCATCCCTAAAGCATTTTTTTACTCAAATCTTAGAATATTGGGGCAAAAAAATGTCATGCAATCCATTTCTCTGTATCGTTTCTTCAGCTATTGCAGTGGTAGAAACTGGGTGACTCTTTGGTTACTAGCTAATCTTGTCCTTTTTCAAAATCCTCACCTGAGGATATGTGTGTGGTTTTTATTTAATTTTTAAAAAATATGTTTTTGATTTCAGAGAGGAAGGAAGAGGGAGAGAGAGAGAGACATCAGTGATGAGAGAGAATCACTGATTGGCTGCCTCCTGCACACCCCCCACTGGGGATGGAGCCTGCGACCCGGGCATGTGCCCTTGACCCTTCAGTCTGCAGGCTGATGCTCTATCCACTGAGCCGAACCAGCTAGGGCCTGAGGATATGTTTTTATTGATTTCAGAGGGAGAGGACAGGAGAGGGAGTGAGAGAGAAACATCAATCAGTTGTCTCCCCTATGTGCCCCAACCTAGGATCTAACCTGAAACCTAGGTATGTGCCCTGACTAGAAATAGAACCCACAACCTTTTGGTGTACGGGATGTCGCTCCAACCTACTGAGCCACCCTGCCAGGGCCTTTTCCCCGACTTTTGGAGCAGATGCTGGAGCAGAGCACAGGCTTAAAGCAGAGAAGTCCAGCTGAATTCAAGTCAGCCCAGGTGCAGGTGCGAGGGGATGGGCTTTGGGCTCTTACCCCCTCTTTGTCTCTCTCTCCTAGGCCATGGCGATCATGGAAGTGGCTCACGGCAAAGATCATCCGTACATTTCTGAGATCAAACAGGAAATTGAAAGCCACTGAAACGATGCCAGTGTGGCAGTTTTTATTTAAGTGCTCATGCAGAAACCTTCAAGGATTTGATTATTTCAAATCATGTACATCACGCCTGCATTTCTGTAAAGTCATTGCCATGAAAACACGGGTTGCACTTAAACCTTCCACATGGCTCACTTGGAATTGGTCTTAATTTTAACATTAAGATCACAGTCATTTTTTAATGCTTTTCCCCCTAAGAGATGATGGCATGATTTCACATATGATACTTTGGACAGGTTGAGTTTTGAAAAATGTGATTATTTTTTGCCCTTCATGCCTGTTATTTTAATGTGAACAAACCTGAATGATGAGAGAGAATAAAAAAGGGAATACTACTTGGAGTTTGTGCTTCCTTTTGTCAGTGGGGAGGACTTCAGAGAGGTGGGGGAGCCCCATCGTGGAGTGGACAGGTCACCGCTGTCCTGTGTCAGTCAGTGAGCCAGGCCTCCCCTAGGAGGTGGGTCAGGTGGCCACTTTAGCCTGAAGTTGCTTTCGGGGTTCGGTGCCTTTGGAGGAAGAAAGAGGGAAGATGCAGGAAGGGAAAAAAGGTGCCTGTGGAACAGATGAAGGGACTAAGTACAATTTGGCAGTTACAGATGTCATGGGGAGGTAAAGTTCCTCTCTGTACTGCTATGTCATCTTTCCTTCCTCTTGTCCACACACCCACATGCATCTCACACAGTTCACGGCACTCAGTGAGGCGAGCAAGTAGGACGCATTCTCTTGTCCAGTCAAGTGCAATAAGACATTTAGTGAACACCTACTATATGCAAAACAGTCTGCATAACTCTCCAGGTCCAGCATAAGGAATATAGTCAATAATATTGCAGTAGCTATGTATGGTGCCAGGTAGATGGCTGACCACCATCCTGTGCACCTGAAACTAATATAACATTGAATGTCAATTGTAATTGAAAAAAATCTTTTAAAGCAAAGCAAAATAAATAGTTAAATTAAAAGGGGAAAGGATAAAGGTACCCGTGAGGGGGAACAATTAAGTGAGCTGGGTGTCCCTGACAGGAGCCTGCGTCTGTGTCAATTCTTGCATCCGGTACCTGGTCGCCCTTCAATGCATACAGGTGTTTCACATGTGCTTCTCTTTCCTGGCTCTTTCCTCATCTGCCTGAAAGCAGACTTTCCATCTCTCCTTCTGTTCATTGGTCTGTGCAGTCCTCTCCTTGTCTGGAAACACTCCAGGGAAAGCTTAAGAAGGAAAAGAATTTTTCCTTACCAACTCGGTGTTGTTGAGCAAACACTGGTCTCTCCCCGAGCGCACGGCCAGCAGGAATCCAGCTTCCCCACGGCCCAGAAGGTAGCAACCTGGGGATTGTTTGTTAGCAACCGCTGCGGAAGCGCAGACCCAGAACCAGGCCTGTGCCAGGCGCAGGGATGTTTCCCGTAATCCAAAGAGGAACTTCCCCATTAGGTAATACTGAAGCCTGATGGAGTTGACGCCAGCTTTTTTATATGCATGATCATGCAAATGGCTTGAGCAGCCATAAACCTGCTGTGTTATCTTTCCTTCCTTATCTCCACACACCCACACGCATCTCTCACACACAGTTCACGGCACACAGTGGGCCCAGCAGGTGGGATGCATTCTCTTGTCCAGTCAAGCGCAATAAGGTGTTTATTGAACACCTACTATATGCGAAACAGTCCGCCTAGCTCTGGAGTGTAGAGATCTGAGGAAGGCATGGTCCTGCTTCTGGGTAGCGTAGGGTTTTAATAAAGCTAATTTACTCTGTAGCTAAGCCTAAAATAAGCGTAGCCCACCATCTTGGCGTTTTATAAAAGTCATCATTGTTCAATAAATTTAAAATAAAACAAAGGGATCTGAAACAAGTGCTCAGTTTCTTCTCCCACACCAGTCCCACTCCCCAGGGGAAACCACTGTGAGCAGTTTGCGTATGTGATCCCAATTTTTCCATCTCCATATAAGTAGATTTCGAGAAACCAAGGCAGAATGGCACTGACGTATTTTGTCATCTCTGACTCAACAACAAGGACCTCTTTCCATTTTAGCTTCTGCAGATTTGCCCCATTCTTGTAAGAGGCAGAAGAATGTGCATGTTGTAATTTACTCAGCCGTTCTCCTCGCTATGGACCTGTGGTTTTTCCACTTTGCTGTTATTATAAACAATGCCACATTGAACACTCTTAGACTAATAACTTTGCTGACGTGTGTGGTAGGTAGCATTTTGGGGAATTCCTAGAAGTGGGATTTCAGAATCAAATAGCGGAAACATTTATGTGGAATAAATACTGCCACATTTTTATTTCAGGGGTAGGGGAGGAATCTGACCATTTTATTTATTTTTTAATGTACTTTTTATTGTATAGTATTACAGATACCTCTCATCCCTCTCCCCTTCACATCCCTCCGTCCAGCCCTACCCAGCCCCTTCCCAGGTCTTCATTACCCTATTGTCCATGTCCATTGGCTATGCATATAAGCATATAAATTCTTGTCCCCCCCAACCCCACATCAAGGTATGTCAGTCTGTTCCATGCCTACATGCTTCAGGTCTTATTTTGTTGGTCAGTTCATTTTGTTCATTAGATTCCACGAATAAGTGAGGTCATGTGATATTTATTTGTCTTTCTTCAATTGGCTTATTTCAGTGAGCATAATATTTTCCAGGTCCATCCATGTTGTCCCAAAGGGTAAGAGGCCCCTCTTTTTTCACAGGTGCATAGTATTCCATAGTGTAAATGTCCTACAGCTTTTTTATCCACTCATCTACTGATGGGCACTTGGGCTGTTTCCAAATCTTAGCTATTGTAAATAACGCCGTTATGAACATAGGAGTGCGTATATTCTTTCTGAATGGTGTTTTGGGGTTTTTAGGATATATTTCCAGAACTGGGATCACTGAGTCGTCAAACGAAGTTCCATTTTTTATTTTTTTGAGGAAATGCCATACTGTTTTCCACAGTGGCTGCACCAGTCTGCATTCCCACCAGCAGTGTACCAGGGTTGCCTTTTCTCCACATCCTTGCCAGCACTTGTTGTTTGTTGATTCGTTGGTGATAGCCATTCTGACAGGTGTGAGGTGGTTTTAATTTGCATTTCTCTGATCATTAGTGACTGAGAATTTTTTAATATGTCTCTAGGCCAGGGGTGGGCAAACTTTTTCACTGGAGGGCCACAATGGGTTCTTAAACTGGACCGGAGGGCCGGAACAAAAGCATGGATGGAGTGTTTGTGTGAACTAATGTAAATTCAAAGTAAACATCATTACATAAAAGGGTACGGTCTTTTTTTTTTTTTTTTTTTAGTTTTATTCATTTCAAATGGGCCGGATCCGGCCCGCGGGCCATAGTTTGCCCATGGCTGCTCTAGGCCAGTGGTTCTCAACCTTGGCTGCACATTACAATCACCTGGGAATCTTTTTAAAATCCTGATTTCTGGGCCTCTTCCTCCAGAAATCCTGTTTCTTTGTTACTGATGTTGTGGCCCCAGCTCATAACAAAGTAACAGGATTTCTGAAAGAGGAGGCCCAGAAATCAGGATTTTAAGAAGATTCCTAGGTGATTCTAATGTGCAGCCAAGGTTGAGAACCACTACTCTAGGCCATTTGTATGTCCTCATTGGAGAAATGTTTATTCAGGTCTTCAACCCATTTCTTAAATTGGATTGTCTGTTAAGTTGTACGAGTACTTTATGTACTTTGGATATTAACCCCTTATCGGGTGTATCATATGTTCTCCTGTGCAGTGGGCTTTCTTGTTTTGTTGATGGTTTATTTGCTGTGCAGAAGCTTTTTATATTGATGTAGCTCCATTTGTTTATTTTCTCCTTAGTTTCCTTTGCCCTAGGACAGTGGTCGGCAAACTGCGGCTCGCGAGCCACATGCGGCTCTTTGTCCCCTTGAGTGTGGCTCTTCCACAAAATACCGACTTCTGCGCATGGGCCACGAACTTTCAGTCGCACTGTATGTGCACACCCGCACACTGACTTCTGCGCCTGGGCCACGAAGTTTCAGTCGCACTGTACGTGCACGCCTGCACATGGTATTTTGTGGAAGAGCCACACTCAAGGGGCCAAAGAGCCGCAAGTGGCTCGCGAGCCGCAGTTTGCCAACTACTGTCCTAGGAGATGTACCCGTAAACATTGCTATAAAGATGTCTGAGATTTTACTGCCTATGTTCTCCTCTAAGACTTTTATGGTTTCATGCCTTACATTTAAGTCTTTTATCCATCTTGAGGTTTTTTTTTGTATGGTGTACTAGTAAGTTGGTTTAGTTTCATCTTTTTGCATGTGTCTGTCCAGTTTTCCCAGTACCATTTGTTGAAGAGACTGTCTTTATTGTATGTTCTTGCCTCTTTTGTCAAGTATTAATTGACCATAATGGTGTGGGTCAATTTTGGGGGTCTCTGTTCCATTCCATTGGTCTTGTGCCTGTTCTTGTGCCAGTACCAGGCTGTTTTTGGTT
Organism: Myotis daubentonii; assembly: GCF_963259705.1. Lineage (NCBI taxonomy): Eukaryota > Metazoa > Chordata > Mammalia > Chiroptera > Vespertilionidae > Myotis > Myotis daubentonii. Next base: position 16,406,855 of record NC_081857.1, read on the forward strand.
ATAATGGCTTTGTATTATGGTTTGATATCTGGTATTGTGATCTCTCCTACTTTGTTCTTCTTTCTCAAGATTGCTGCAGCTATTTGGGGTCTTTTGTGGTTCCATATCAACTTTTGGAGTATCTGTTGCCACATTTTTTCCTAAAAAACTATCCGGTACCAGTAGGATATAATATTTGTAGTATTTGTTTCCCTCTACCCTCCTAACAGTACTATTAAAAACTTTTTTTTTTGCCAATCCACTGTATGAAATACTTTGTTTTACATGCATTTATTAATGAGATTGGGTACTTTTTCTGAAACCTAGGAATTGTTTCTTCTCTGAGTTGTTATTTATGGCAGTTGCCGATTTTGCTCTTCATGTCTTTTAATATAATTTATAAGAGCTCAATGTGTATTGGGATATTAGCTCTTTGTCCTGTACTGACAATGGTTCCTCTGGTTGTCCATTAACTTTATTTTTTAAAAGTGTTTTTATTGATTTGAAAGAGAGAGGAAGGGAGAGAGAGACATCAATGTGAAAGAAACATCATTTGGCTGCCTCCTGCACGCCCCCTACTGGGGATCAAGCCCACAACCCAGGCATGTGCCTGAACCCAGAATTGACGAGTGGCCTTTTAGGTGCATGGGATGATGCTCAGCCACTGAGAAACACCAGCCAGGGCCATTCACTTTATTTCTCATGACACTTCTGAACCCAAGCAGATTGCATCTTTAAATGAAGAAAAGAAAGAAAACCATTTTTTAAAATGTAAGTCTTTGCTCTATCTGCAATTGTGTTAATAGAAAGAGTTCTGATGGTACTATTTAAAATTTTTAATGTTCACAATTGCTAGCTACGTATGCCAGCATCATTTATTGAATGGTTTATTTTCCCCTGCTGACGTGAAATATTCCCATTCCATAAGACTTCGGTTTATTTCTGTACTATTTCATCCCATTGATTTGCCAGTAAAATACTCTTGATTTTTGTTGCACGCTAAAACTTTCAGTATCTACTGGAGCTAATCTGTTGTGTTCTCTTGAATTTTTCTGACCATTATCCCATGTTTAACCCTCCAAAGTACTTGAGAGTCCTCTCTTGGCCTTTCCCCACCCCCCCTCTCCAAAAATGCTATTGTGATATTTACTAGAATTGCTTTGGAGTCAGTGATACAGAGAAATGACCTCTTCTATCCAAGCATGTAGTGTTTACCAATTTGTCTATGTTGTGCCTCAAAGGGTTTAGTTATGTTTATGTAGGTCCTACAGATCCCCCTTAACACCTAGATTTCATGTTTCCATCGCTACTATGAATGAGCTTTTCTTCCATTATGTTTCGTGACTGGTAAGTCTGACAAGTTCTCCCCATTTATTTTTATTAAAGAAAATAAAATGTAAAAATCAGAAAATAGGCATGTTTGAGCCCGTTTTTGTCATTTTACTGCAAATTTGTATTTAATATTTATCTTTTGTTCTACATTTTTTTTAAAAAGTTTCTTCTCCTGCTCTGTTTGGAGATAAACAGAGGTCTACTAGTGTTTTCTAAATTATATAAAACCACTTTTTCTGTTTATCAACCAAAGAAAATAAACTGAGGCTATTTACTCAGTCCATGAGAGAGAAAACGGATCAGTGTGTGTACCTATTCTTTTGCCATCTAGGCTGTTTTGGTTATAATGGCTTTGTATTGTGGTTTGCCATCTACCGGACTTCTCTCCATTTTCATTGGCATTTTGCCTATTATCATCTTTTAAAAATAGTATGTGGCTTTTCTCTCAAGAACTAGAATCGTATTGTTGTCACAGTCAACATATACAGAGATCTGTCCGTTGAATGAGACATTTGCCATCCCCTTCCACCTTCGCTGACCGTCTTCTCATTTGCATCATGTGAAGCACGCTGGGACCTGTGTAGGTGAACAGTAGCTGGTCTGGTGCCAGGGCTGTACGTGGGTCATTCCCAGCCGTGGTGCTGTGCCCTGTTATGTACCAAAGCCCCATAGGGTCGGCCCTCATCACCAGGGCTTCATCGTGTGCATCTATGGCAGCTGATGGGCTGGAAATAATAAGGGTGGGGCCGCCGCCTTGAAGCTAGCGATGAGTTGTGCTCTTAATAACGCTGAAAGACAAAAACTAAAAGTTGGGTCTTGTCTGGCAGCCTGGTGTCTGCCTTTTGCAGGTGCACGGCTGGGATCTGAGTAAAGGACAGTTGGGGGAAGGGACAAGGCGCCCACTTGTGAGAAGGGGGTCTGTTTCTGTGCCTTCTTCACTCCATCTGCCTAGCGATCATCCCGGTCAGATATTTTTTCTAACAGTGACAACTCTGGAAAATGTCAAACTACTTATTTCGTGTGATCACGTTACACAGGAATAAAACGTGGGCAGAAATAAGTGGGTGTTAGGAAACTGAAAAGTAGATGTTCCCAGGCCCTTGTGCTCGTGAAAATAACCCTCGACGAGATGGCTGCTTTCAACTAAAGTGAACACACATAGTACGGAAGAGAGAAAATGCAACTGTTTTTCTCTGGAAAAAGAAACAAGTTTATTGCATATGTAAATCAATAGATATCTTTTATAAAAAAAAAGGTTAGAATAAAGATCTCACATTTGTAAAGGCACATATGAAACATTTCACAGCCATGACACGGGCAGTGAGAACATACACAATAGCAACTAGGACCGGTATAATGTAAATAAGACGTTATAAAAACCGATAGGAAACAGTGCAAAAAATACTGTCAAAAGTCAGTTTTATACACCGCATAACTGTGTACAAAACTGCCAAGCATAAGCTTATTTACTGATATAAAAAAAGCGTAGGATAGCATGCATAGTTTTATTTAAGGCTTTTAATATTATTAAGTTGAGAGGGAGTCTGTAACAAAGTCGAGCCGACATGAATATTGATAAACCACTTCCCCACTTAGGGAATGTCCTAGGAACGTCTCACTCCCTCTCTCCCCTTACAAGATGGTGGTAGACTGGACTTCCATTTGTAAGGTGGCAACTCAGGATCCCAAGTCCCAACCCGGAATGGGTTTCTCACAGCAACAACCTATCAGGTGGCTAAATTTCCAGGTCAGCCCTGGAAATAATGATAGCCAATCAGCTCTGGCTGACCCAACCCGAGAGTTCAGCTGCGCTGCAAGCCAGGCTTCTGTGGGCCGACCCACGAACCTTCAGAACCAACTCGTTTCTAAGCTGTCTATACATCCTTTGGACTTGAAACCTATTCACTGTCAAGTGGTTTGGATGATACCACAATACACAACATTTTATAAAACACAGACCAAGGAAAGCATCAAAATACTGAAGTCGCAGAACAACAGTTCAGTGAAACAAACTAGATAAGACTGTTATTTGAAGCAACACAAGTTACACAAGGTTATAGAGTCAATAGTCATCTGCATATGTAACCCTTTCTTTTTCCACTTACAACTCCTCAAAGGAGTGAGCTATTAATTAGAGGAACAAAGGAAATCCCAGGGAACCATCTCTACTGAAGAGGAACCTCAGACCTGAAAGGATCGAGTTCATGGATTTTGAAGATCCCAAGCAGTGGCAAGGAAGTTCAGTGAAAGGGAACGGCGATAACATTTTACGACGTTCAAGTTGGGAAAAATAAATGGCTCTGAGTGACAGCTTTCAGCTCTTGGCCGAGGTGACTAATTAGCTACCCTGCAGTCGAGGGAGGAGGGAGGCCCCTGAGAAGTGCCAGAACGCTGGGCACCCCGGCCCTGAGAGCCACCTCCCTAAACTCAAAGCAGGATTCCTGAGATTTCAGCAAAACAGCACCACCCCAGCGCACACACAGACCCCAATCCGATCTTGGCAGCTTTCTCCTAGAAACTGTCAGGTGAGGAGGCCTGTGCATTGCCCTGGAGGTTGGGGAAGAAGAACGGGGTAAGCTAGAGAGTGGATGAGCAGCGTGCCCTGCCCCTCCCTGGATAACAGATCATAAATACATTCTGTGGAAGAGCCTGAGGAGCCGGGCGCCGTCCCTGATTCTGGCTAGGATGGAGGGCGCGTGGGTGCAGGAGGAAGCTAGAAACAAACTCATCGGGCCACACACACCATGTGCCAAGTGCAGCCGCTGGGAATCCATGTAGGTTACTTTGAAAGGAACAGCGGGCGCTGCGGCAATCATCACTGTAAACAGGGCCGGCAACCGAATCCATCCTGGCTTTCATCTCTCGTGCTGAGTGGGGGCATCGCCCAGGGGGAAAGAGTGGGTGGGTAGGGCAGCGTCCTGGCTGCTGACAGCTTCCTAGCTGTTTCCATTCTGGTTATTTCCACCTGTCGGATCTTATACTCCTTGAAACTACGTAACTTTTAAAAATTAAAATCCTGTTTCCTAATTACATCGTTTGGAGAGGTTTAAGAGTGGTTCTCTATGACAGATGAAACCATTTGGTAGGGGTCACCCTGACAGGGAAGGGGAAGAAATGGTGCGCTAGTGGAGAGCAAGGCGAGGTCAGCACAGCCCTGGGTGAGTGAGGTGCTCTTGGAATGAAGAGGGTGACGTCACAAGATAGTCCCACCCAGGCCCCCAACAAGACAAGGAACAACTGCAGTCACTGTCCTGACACCTCCCAGTTCTGGGGCCCTGATCATAAACACGACTTGCATAAAGGGCAGGAAAGAGGCATGAAGATGCCCGGGAGCTGCGATTGCCAACGCCGGGAGCCGCACGGAGGAGCAGAGCCCCCTGCTCATAGGACTGCCAGGAAGGCATCAGCTACCAGCAGGCGAGGGGAGGCCGGATTCCTGAGCAGCAAACACGGGCACCACCAGAACCCATGACACCATCAAGCGCTATGCCAACCCTGAAGACGTGGTTTAAAACCACACACAAGGGTGAAACAGACGCCAGCGTGGCCGCCCGCCTTCCCCAGGGAGGCCACCGCATGGTGTCTGGCCGCACAGAAAGGGAGGAAGGGAGCAGGACAGACATTCTCGGGTCCAGAAAATTATTTGCGAATGTTTTGGCAACAACTTCAGGGCTGATCTAAAAGCCTCCCCCCTCTTCTTCCCCTTCCTAGCTCCGCTCCGGGCAAGCTTACGGCACTTTCTGGAAAGAATGATCCTGAGGGCCCAAAGTGTGGCGGAAGGAGCAGTGACTTCTGCGCAGCTGCTTGTCAATTTTGGGCTGCACTTCAGCTCCAGCCCTGCGGCCTTACAGTGCAGTGGCCTTGAATCTGCTGTCAGAATGGGAGGGCAGGCGGAAGCGGTGAGCAGGAGGAACTGATGTACATCCTCCCCTTGACGGCACCAGACCACACAATCCCAGGCTCATGGGCATTTTTACAGAGAACCTTTTAGTTTGGCCTTGAGAGCAACATGCAGATGCATTAAGCTGGAAAAGATAAGAAAGGTGGTCTTATCTGGATAAAAATGCTCACCCACTTGGGTTTATGGGTTGGCTGAATTGGAATGGACACAGCTCACATTTCTCCCAGGCACCTTGCTGCTACTTGCAACCAATGGTCACTAAGGCCTTTAGCCCCCCCAGAGTCTTAGAAACAGGCAAAGACAAGAACCATTCTGCTTTCTCGCTCAGAGCTCAAGGGAAGTGTCACACACAACGGAGCGCCCTAGCGATTTCCACCCCACAGGGCCAACTAGTTTGTCAGTCACAGAGCTGTGGGCCACTGGGACATGTGTTCAGTGTCCACGGAAAACCCCAACTTCTCCCCTTGGAGGTGGGGCTAGGTGGGTTGTTGCATTGCTCACAAAATGGAATCACTACCGAAGAGCATGAGAAGTGTCTGATAAAAACCACAGGCAACGATACAAAACAGCAGCGGCAGAATCTTTGGTAAAACAAGAGAAAGCTGAATTCCCACAAAGGGCCAGCCTAAGAGCCCGACAGTGACCATTTGGTGCCTCTGGAAATGTCCTACACCAGGAGCCCACCATCCCTGACACAGAGGTGGAATGAGGGGTAGATGAACATAGGTCTGATCCAATCCCAACCCTTGAATCTAAGCTCCCTGCACCTGCCTCCCAACCCAAGTGGTTGACACATCTGCCCCAAAAGAATAACTGTACCCACTTCCCCTGCCAAACACACATTGGAAGTCGGAGAGAGATTAGAAAACATTCTGTGTTCTGACAGGCCACCTTTGGGGGTCGAACATCACGTTCCCTAACCACCGGGCTGAGGACAGCTAACACTGATTGCACATCCAGAAAAGACGGCAGCAGAAAACCCCAGGATGATGCGCCTGATGGCCAAGCCCGCCCATCAGAATCAACATGTGCTAACATCTCTGCAGTGACTCCCAGGCCCCACGAGATGGCCCACTCACCGAGTGAGGCGAGAATCACCAGAGCAAGACGGCACGCCCACGCAGGGCCACGCTGCCCACTGCACGGGCCTCCGTGAGCTACAGCACTTGTTTGAAAAAAATGCCATAGGGTGTGTTGGGATCTATACTATGTTGGGGGAAGAAACATTCTACAGACTAGGTTGGTCCATGTTATTATAAGTAAAATATGGTCCAACCATTGGAAATGTCATCTGGGTCAACCTATGGTAAGCGGGGAAAGATCAGAAAAGGAAGCAACTGGATAAAAACGCTGACCTGCAGTACCCACTGGAGCTTATAACTGAACCCCAGAAGCTGAGAGCAAACAGGATGAAGGTGAGGTGAGCACTGGGCGAGCCTGTGGTCAAATCTCAGAGAGCAGCCCACACGGAAGGAGCCGAGATGGACAAGTGACTCCCTAGGCAAACAGTGGCATTCATTACAGTTAAAAATGTAGTTCCTCTTCTCAATCTAGGACCACAAAAAGTATAAAAGTGAGATGACCTGTATTGGGGCTCCTCGGAAGTCTAAGTATTCCATGTGGAGAAGTTTTCCCCTTCCTGATCTTACTGCTACCCTCCACTGGAGGGGAGGAGCCCATTCCTCTTTATTGTCCTATGAAGAAATCAATGTGTGATACTTCCTGTCCGGGGAAAGAGGTGTCTATCAGTGGAAATGCTACTGAAAGGTGGTGTCTCCTTGGAGAAACCCATGAAGCTCACAGGCTCAGCTCAGCTCCAGGAAGAAGACATCAGGCTCCACCCCCACAATCCAGCGACCGTACTGAACAAGGACAAACACGGGGCCGATGCATCCAAATGAGTGTGGATTAGAGAAACGAAACATTTCACCCGGAGAACTTCAAAACCAGAGGCCTGCGTGTGTTTGAGGGCTTTGTTGTTGAGACATTTTTTAATTTTCTCTTTTCAAACCCAAACCGCAGCAACAGACTCCGACAGCCCCTGCTTCAGACTTGGTACATCATCAGGAACTCATTCCAAAAGCTCTAACTAGATAACTAATTTAATACACTTTGCTTCAAGGTTTATTCCTTGGCAGGCTTCCCAGATACAAAGCATCTCTGGGCAATGATTATGCAGATGCCGCTGGAAGAACTTTAAGTGGCGGCCGCTAATTGAACAGGAGAGGGGCTGGCATTTGCTGGGGATGTGAAAAGGAATGCAAAATGTGCTGAAGGACCCAAAGCCCTTGTTTTTCAAAAGGAAAGATGGGGCATAACTTTCATTGTTTGCCTTTGGGTTTCAACATAAACTTTGGCTAGGAAATTGGATATTAAACCCATTTATTTCCTGCATTCACGAATACTCCTGGAGCACAAGGTGGCAACAGCGGACGGGTTGAAGAGGGGACCGTGAGTGATGAGCGCAAAGAGACAGATCTACGGGCTGCCCACACGAGACCTGTCAATGGCACCCACGCTGGGGCCCACGAGATGAAAGAGACATACTGGCAGTCCATCAAACAATAAAGCAGGCAATTGTTTGACGTCCCTCACAGCAGAATATCCCAAGGATGGACTGTGTCTAAGGAAAGGAAACCAATACCTCTCTGCCTGTGGATGATCCAAGTCCTGAGCGCCCGAGTGAGGGCTGTGAGCTCTGTTCCGCTGAAAACACATGGCGTGCTAACAGCTTTCTTTTTTCAGAATATAGACCCAAATCCCAGAACCTACAGAGCTCAGCTGAAGTGATTAGACTCCTTGACCGATTCTTTAGACCTTGGGGTAGAAGACAGAAGGCCCTCCATCACCAGAGACTCTGAGTCTAACGAAGAGAAAAAATCATACCATCTGGCCAGATGTGGAACTGAATTGATTCCTAAGCCAGAGCAGTTCCTGGGGACCTGTGTCCACACCCGTCCGTTGGTGTGCGGTGACCGAAGTTACAGAGGCACACTCTTCTTCCTGGTTGATCTGATGCCTTCTTTCCTTGTATTTTCAGCCCAAGAACAGATAAAAAAGAAAATGAAAGCAGCAGTGGGAGAAGGCCTGGTAGAACACCACGGTGATCAATTCCGAGAACAAAACAATTTAAAAGTTACATTCAGGAAAAACTAGAGAAGAAAATCCCCCGAAATTCAGCAAGATGGAAAGTGCGTGGAATATCTGTGTACTAACCTAAGAAATTCCGAAGCACAGGGACCAGTGAAGGCCAGGAAGAGACAAAGTGAGGACCGAGCTTCACTGAAGGCAGCGCTGACACCACAAATGACCAGAGTGAGTTGTAGGGAGAAAGGAGGGACCACCACGGGGCTCTGTGCGAGATGAACTCCACCACGTTCGTCGTGGGGGCCAGGACCGAGTGGGCTGAGTTTTACTCTCACAGACCAAAGTCTAGAGACGGCACCAGCACAGCGGGGTCACACTTGGTGTGGCTCCTGGCCAGGGCCCCTGCTGAGTGTCAGAGAGCCCCCATCAGCTTTCTCAGATGTCTCCTGTATAACCTTTCCAATGACTTGGTGGCTCATGGACGGACAGAATACCCCCCAGCACCTTGACCCTCAGGCCCCCGTCCAGCACACCCATCCTAAACAAACACAGGATCAAGAGCCTTCCTGTCTCCTTTCTCTTCTCGCTCTGGTCCATTAGCTTCTCTCAATCAGGCAAGAAGCCGCGCTGCACAGACGGCCTGGCCCAGGGCCTCCAAGGCCACCAGCCTGGCACCCACCGAGCAAATGAGGAGAAGCTGCAAATACTGAGGGTGCGGCCCCCCGGCAAGGAAACACAAGCTCCAGAGCCCAGATTAACGGGTGGTCGAGAAGGCAAACAAAGCTCCCCATTCAGCCTGGGCAAGGATTACTCCACTGTAAATGCAGCCTTTCCTCTGGCTGCTCCGGCTGTCACTCAAGGTTGGAGGAGGGACTGGGGGAAGACTACTGAAGATGAGGACAGAAGGAAGCAGGGAGGAATCATCCTGTCCACCAAGGCTCCCAAGCCCAAAATATAAAAGAAGAGCATTTTTTTCCCTCAGAAAAAAAGGTCTGGGCCCTAATCTTTACATTTTAGGATAAATTCATTTTCTTGCCATCTTTGATTTGGACATGAGCAATTAAGCTGATGAATTTCAGGGTTGGTTACCCATCTGGCTGCAACTTCACCAGAGATGTGTTCCCTTCTGCCTCTGTCCCCCAAATGGTCCACCAGGCGACCTTTCCCTACCAACGTGTTACAATGCAGATCGGTCAAAATGTGGTTCAAATGAGAAGCACTACATTACTGTGAAAACTGCAATTACAATGATTCACACAAGTTATTCCCAAGGGGGAAAAAATAAATTATCTCATATAAAATAATACATGATGTTGATGAAGAATCTTGGCTCCCGTGACGCGGGAGCCCGTGTCCTGCCGGCTCCGGCCACCCGTGCCCTGCTGGGGGAGCAGGCTTTGCGTGGAGTGCCTCCCCATCTGCAAGATGGAGCTGGGTCCCTCTCCCAGGGGCTGGGCCCGGGGGCTAAATGAGCCTGGAGTTTTGGAGGAACTGAATGAGGACCTGGTAGACGAACTTGTACTGAGCGACGGTCTGGATCATGAACATCCTCTGCTCCCGGAGGAGCCGCAGCATCACGGGCACGTCCACCTTCTGCAAGAAGAGAGAAGCACAAGGTCCTGAGATGGGGCGCTTCCCTTGGGTGTTTCCCCATTCCTGCACCCAAGGAGCATTCCCTCGCTGCCCGTGCGCAGGTACAGGAGACAGCAAAGGGCTCAGCCCCCTGTAGATTTTCCCAAAGACTCGATACCAGCAGCTGGAGAACCTGGTTGGCATGTACCACTGATGTGCTATTGTATTTTGTTTTTAATACTAGAGGCCCAATGCATGAAATTCATGCAAGAAGAGGCCTTCCTTCCCCTGGCTGTTGGCACCGGCTTCCCTCCGGCACCTGGGACCCGGTCTGATTAGCATATTATGCTTTTATTATTATAGATGCTTTTATTTCAAAGGGAGGACGGAAGAGGGAGAGAGAGATAGAAACATCAATGATGAGAGAGAATCATTGATCGGCTGCCTCCTGCACACCCCATATTAAGGAATGAGCCTACAACTCGGGCATGTGTCCTGACTGGGAATAGAACTGTGACCTCCTGGTTCATGGGTCAACACTCAACCACTGAGCACACTGGCCAGGGATGTGCTATTTAAAATACAGACCAGTGTGTCAGAGAAAACATAGAGGCTAGAGTTAAACCCGACTGGTATTCTCAACTCTATCGTGGCCCAACGGTAGGATTTATGCCATCTCTTGCTCTTAGTTTCTTCACCTGTAAACAAGGATAACGGTGCTTTCCTCCAATGGCACAGTGGCCCTGCCCAGGTTAGTGATATGTCCTGGGCACTGACATGGGGTATAAGCAGTACCCACCTCCCGGATCACCTAAAGACATGCATGTAAAGCATTGAGCACAATGTCTGCACACAGTTCTTAAGACCACGCATGATCATCTTATAATGTTATGAACAATCCCCTGCTGAAGCCGCGCTCTACCATCCCTTCATCACCTGTTTCTCTGTGTTACACAAGGGTGCTAACAAGACCCTTCCCACAGAGTTAACTGTAAAGGCTTCTCAAGTTGGAAAACTGCTAAAATAGTGCTGGCACATGGTAAACACTAAATACAGGTGAGCTGTTGTTGTTTTCATTATTGTCATCATCACCACTATCACCTCCACCACCTCCACTTCCATCTCTGCCACCACCATCACCATCATACTACCTACACCACCACCCCCTCCACCACCTCCACTTCCATCCACACCAGCACCACCCCCTCCACCACCTCCACTTCCATCCCCACCAGCACCACCACCACCATCTTAATAGCCTGTAAAACTCAGCCCCAAGGACAGATGATCTGATACGGTGCAGTTTGGAAATAAGACCAAGAAAGGTCCCTTGGTCCTCAAGGGAAGAGTGCTGGTTGCCTTGAAGATTCACTCGCACAGGCTCTGATGTCCACTGGCCCTAACGCAAGGAATCAGGAGGCAGCTGATGCTTGCTCAATCTTGCTTGGAAGGCATTTTCTCCTCCTCTACTCTATGAAGGAGGGATAACCAACTCAGAAAAGCAGGAAGACCAAGCCATCTTGCTATTTGGCTGGGGATAACCTGGTATTTGTAATTAACTCATCTGGGACAGACAGCTAAATCCAGGGGCCAAGAGAGGGTATTATAAACCATAAAACGTATGGGCATTAAAATGTGACAGGTAACATTCTGTGACCAAAAGCAACAGGCCACAAAGAGGCTTTTCGGAACAGCCTGGGTGAGTCCCCTCCCATCCCTCCCTCACAGGTGCTGACCTCACACATCTTTGTTTCAGGGAAAAGAAAAGGCATTACACTGACAAAATTAAAACTGCATGGATTAGAGAATAAAACATACAGGGGGTTAATCCAGAAGCCATGGAAAGGAGGCAGGAAGGTTTAGACAGGAAAATAATAGGACATACAATTTCATATTTGTCAAAAAAACAAAAAATGAACGATCTAAACATGTTCCACCCTTCTCCCAAAATAAGGGCTTGGAGCTTACTCGTCAGGCCCGAAACAGAACAAAGTGGAGAACTTTTTTCGCCCTCACCAGCTACCAATAGCACTGATGGGAAACGGGCAGATAAGGCCAGCTATATTTGTGCTGGGGAAGGGAAGTGAAAAATGAGTCATCCGGCTATCTTTGAATATCAATGGGAACAGAAGTCCCTTTTGGACTGACCACGTTCCAGCAAAGAATGTTCTGGCGTGCGACTGGGCATTGAGGAAATCCGCTATGTTTGGACACACCAGAGAGAATTTAATCGCCCGAGCCCTCATCAAGTCCACGCGAGGCCCCAATGGCCGGGTCCCTCCCTCGGTGCCATACTGGCTCTGACATGTGCTGTGTACTGTTCTACTGGGCCAGGAACATCTGGTGATCAATGAGCCCTCGTGTCATCACCTCGCTGAGGCTTGGCCTTTGATGGGTCTCCAAAGAGCTCAAAACGGAACAATCCTTCATGTCAGACAAGATGGACAGAATAGCTTCTCAAGTTGAAAAGGAGGACGGGGTATGCACAGGGGATGGAGAAGATAAGGGGAAGAAAGTGATATGAGGGGGGAGAAAAAGACTTGGGGGGAGGGAGGAGATGATGAGGCCCTTCCTCTGCCCCTGGAGCCCACGGTTGCTCGAGCCATAGTCCCCTGGTTCCATTCCATCTTATCCCATCTCCCAGTGCTGAGTGGATTTGGGACTTGGTGGCAAGCTATCCACTCTTCTAGAGACTTCCACCATTGACAGAAGCAAACAATCCAGAACTCTCATGTGAGACAAAAGGATAAAAACTCACAGAAGATGATGAAACCTCTGTGACGCAGTCTCAACTGATTCCATGAGGGGCATTTTGCTCATCACCAAAACGTTTGGTGTTTTCCAACACCAGGCCACATTATTCCGAACTCCCCTCCTCCTCCTCCTCCTCCTCCTCAGCAGCACAAACATGCATGCTACAGACGGGAAGCTTCCAAAATGAACTTTTATAGGCAGGGAGTTTACAATCCTCTGAACATGTTTACACTTAACATTTACCGTTTTCCTGCAAGTTACACTATAACAAATTTCATGGCGTAGTAGTTAGTCTGAATTTCAAGCCACGGATGGTAATGAGTAAATACGTGTATTATTATATAAATTCCTTCGCAGAACGTGTGTTGTAACTTTCCCAAAAAACTACCGAACCACTTGGAAAGTGTCCTCGGATTCTCCAAGCTGTGTAATTTGGAAAAATGAACAAGAACCTAATGACACTTGAAGCTGGAGAAGGAAATAACAGGTCGTGGGGAGGGGAGGGGTAGAAGATCTCGTTCTCACCGTGGCACCACTGCTTCGGAGCCATGTGGCTCCGGACAAGCCGCTGAACAGTGTCTGGGCCTCAGTTTCCCCATCTGTAAAGCAGGAGGACTGGCCTGTGCCCAGCCCCATCTACACAGCTGCTATGAGGACCCCACTAAGACAAAAAAACGTGACAGCCATTCTAAGCCCCATATAAACAAACAGCAGATGGTCTTTAGCCTCCATGGCTGTAGTTTCATCTTGAGGAAATCAAAAGCCCCTCAGAGTAACGCCCTGGTTAGAGCAGGAAGGAGATGCCACGCACTGCGTGGGCGCCACATCGGCCACAGCCCCTTCAGGGAGAAGAGCTGGGCGTGACCTCGGCAAAGGCACTCAGATGCCCACTTCGCTCTGTCACTCCAGCCACTGCTCTAAACCGGAGCCAACAACAGCCCCCTTTAGAGAAAACCCCTCTGAAGGATGCCAAGGCTCTGTACACTACACGCACTTTCACACAGGCTGAAGGCCAACACACATCCCAGACACGCCAGACGCATCGAAACTACATGTGGCCGCACCACGGGAAAGTACCCACAAGGAAGCCAGACTGTCTACACAACACTGCCGACTTCTGGAAGTCCATGCCGACGAAGATCAGACTTTCTAACCGGTCGGTCCCTACCGCACACGCCGACCTCTCTCTATGACATGGGTGTCAGCACAGGGCAGTGACAGACGAAAGGTAACCAGGCCTGGGAATGTCAGAGCCCGAGCAGGGATCAGGGCTGTGGAAAGCTCTTGTCAGGACAGAGGGAATCGGGCCCCGGGAAAGAAGGGTGCAGGTGAGGCCCGGCCAGGGTGCAGCTCTGTCCCCAGGTGGAGGGTTCAGGAGGCCCCAGGAGACTCACCTCATTGTGCTCCAGGCAGTAGATCATCAGCTCGGAGAGGATGACCACGCCGGTGCGGCCCACGCCCGCGGTGCAGTGGACCACGATGGGTGGGTGCCGGCTCTGGGTGCCCTCCAGCATGCTGTTGGTGTGCCGGCGCACCGACTGGATCTCCTCCAAGTAGGCTGCAAGACAAAGGGCACGTCCGTCACGCGAGCCCCGCGTGGCTATGCCTCCAGGAGTGCGGGGGGGGGGGGGGAGGTAGGGGGGAGAGCCAAAACAGACAGGGAATCTTTTTTTTTTTTTTTAAGTGACAATGATTTACAGTTCTTACAAGACACTAATTATTTGGCTGGTACCCACGGTACAGTCCCGGAGCCAGAGAGGACCAGCTGGGAGTCAATTAGTCCATGGGAGAATTTGTTCTTTGAATTAAATAGTTCTTTTTTAAAAATTAAATTCGGTTTTCCCCTCTGCAAATCCCCAAGTCCCCCAAGCAGATGAGTCTCGACATTACTTACAGCAATTCCTCCTATTAACAGACGGGGATCAGAGCACCAGCGAGGTCCCCTTGAAATGCCCGCCTGGCAGCGCCAGTGTCTGGTGGGAAGAGCCTCCATCTGCCCTCTCCCTTCCCCTCCCTGAATGAGCGAATGTCAACCGAGGCTCGACTTCGTTTTTAGGTTTTAAAATAGACATGGGGGGGCCTGCTTTACAGCTTGGATTCCAACTGGTTGAGTAGCTCAAGGTAAGCCACCCCCAGCCCCATTTCTGGAGGCCACATGTTTGGGGGGAGTCGTGCCACCTTCCCCATCCCTCCCAGCATCTGCCTGGCTCAGCAGGGCTGGGGGAGAGGGGTCTGTTCACTACTCCATTGGGGCACAAGTGAAAAATTACATTGTCCTTCAGGACCGTAAAAAAATAAGGGCATAAATGCACCTCTCCAACAGTCCAGGAAGTGGAGAAAGCCGAAGTATCACTGCATAAAGATTCGAATAACAGGTACTAGTTTAGCTTATTGAGCAACTGCAACTTATCAAGTATCGCCAATTTATCATGTACTTGTATGTTATCATGTGACGGTAATCGAAAAAAATGAAAACTGTTATTTCAATACAGAGCCGAACTCGTCATATAAGAAATTTACTCAATTCAATAATAAGAGTCATTTGATTATTTAAAATTTCCCAAGCAGTCAAAATGACTGCTTTTGGGCAATATAGGTATAACACACACATATATATATATATACCGGAAATGAAGGAGGGGGAGGTAACTACAATTATTAATAAACGCATTTATATGTTGTACAAGAAGTCACAAAATTCTAAGACATTGTGTTCTTATATACATAATTGTTTTTCTAATTGAAATTAAAAAGCAGTCAAAATGACTTCCTTGGGCAATCTAGTGTTAATAATTGAGATTTTTGCAGCGGCTGGCTCAGGGAGAAGCAGATTGGAAGGCCTGGGCACTCAGAAAAAAACTCACCCTGATGGAGCTACATACACGAGACTCAGGGAGATGCTCAAATTGGTGAAGAGGAAAAAGGGCATGCAACCTGGTCTGGTTCATCTAGAAGCATCTGTTTTACATAGTCAATAAGAACTCCTGTTTTCCTTATTCGCTTATCTCATTACAAAGTCATTGTAGGACCTGACTTGACATACTTCTCTGGAGTCCCTTAGCAATGTAAATGAACACACTCACACTGTTTAAAAATATTTTTCTATATTTTTTCAGTAACTTAGATCGGCCTTCCCTCAGTTGGTTCGTTCTGATTTTAAAGATTTGGCTATCATTTTAACCACCTTATAGACTCAATCTGATATTATCAGAGCTGTTAGTCAATCATCAAACTGGTCTATTTTTTTTTTTTAAGTGATCTACTTTTATTGTTCCCATGTTGTGTCTTGGAGAAAATTCTAATTAGTCAATTAGGGAAGGATTACTAGAAAGAAACAAAAAGAATACTATTGTGAGGAAAGCGAGTTCTGCAGAGGTCACTGCCCTCCCTTATTAGTATCTGAGCTACAAACCTCAGCAACTCACAATCCCTCTCCATCACGCTCTAGATTCTTTGATTCCAATCACCTTTCTCTTCTCCACTTTCAGTGTCCAACTCCAGCACCATCATCACTTTAGTGGGAAACTAAACACCTTTATCAACATATAAGTATGCATAGAAATCTTTCTGTTGGAATTTGTGAAATGGCACATTTAGGCTTTTAAAAACCCGTCTTCTCTCTCTTTCCCCCTTTGCCTCCCATTCTAAATGAATATCAAAATAAACTCCAGGTGGGACGATGCCCAATCAACTGAGCCACACCAACCAGGGCTTACGTAGCATGCTTTCAAGGTTCAAACCTGTATCCGAATAATTATGCATTCAGGAGTGAAGTTCTAAATCAAGGTGGAATCAATTAGTTTACCACAGTTTTAGCAGCTTACTTGCATAAAAGGTAAAGAGGATATGGTAAGTGACATATATTTGTCTTCTCTGTTCCGCATAAGAAGGGACAGATACGTCCTTGTTATAATACTTTTGCCACTTAATAGAGAGCGTCCTCTCTTTCCATTTCACCTCCAACAGATCAGACCACTGACACAGTTGGTAAAACCCGGCCGGGAAGAGAACACTTACACAGAAATCCTTGGACATCCTCCGGGCAGCCGTGATCTGGCCAGTCAGTATACTGCAAATGCCACACCGTCCTTTCCTGTCCGGACAAAAGGTGCTTGACCTTCAAGCCGGTGGTTGCATAGCAACCAGAATCTGTTCGGAACTTCGTGGTGACCTTGAACTTGCCATAGGTGGCTGAGCTGTGCTTGGAACCCAGCTTGGGCCAGTATCGGTGGCTCTTGGTGCGTCCGCCCTCCTGAATCACACACAAAAGTAAAGTTGGAAATTAGTCAAGGGAAGCAAGCGCTTATCCTCTTAATCTTAAAATCTGAGGACAGGGGGAAACGTGAATAGCTTCTGAGTCACTAACTCAGTAGCACTGTGCAGTGTCTGTCACAGATTAGATCCTACAGATCTTAGCGAAGACCCATAAGAAGATGTACAATGGCAGCTACATCAACGGGAAATTTAAAAGATTCACCACTGAGCTGCAGTTGGATGTCAGAGAGAGGAGCCAGAGCGGAGTCTGGAGGTGAGAACGCGCTTGGGTGTTAAAGGAACAGGAGGAAGGTGGTAGCGCGGAGGTCGGAAAGGCCTCCTGGTCCATGGGAGGCAGTTTGGGTTTCACTCCACGGACAGTGGGAAGCTGTCCAAGGGGATGGAGTGACCTCAGGCAGGGGAGTGACCGCGTCTTAGTGGTCAATCCAGGTCACACTCTGCATTTCTGATGCTCAGCCCAGGGCTCTCTCTATTAGACCACACAGAGAGAAGAGAGAGAGAGAGAGAGAGAGAGAGAGAATATGAGATGTGAGAGAGAAACACCAATTGGTTGCCTCCTGCATGTGCCCCAAACAGAGATCGAACCCTCAACCTAGGTATGTGCCCTGACTGGGAATCAAACCCGCAACCTGGTGGACGGGACGACGCTCCAACTGAGCCACCCAGCCAGGGCCACCACTATCTTCCAATGGGCCATTCAGGAAAGCAGCTGCTCGGAACAGTCCATGAATAAAATGTGACTCTTTTCAATGATCTCTGTTCCCCACCTTTAAAAATTGTTAGCAAAGGGGTAACCCCATAAGTATTGGTCAAAACCACACGAAGCTAGTCCCTTACGTGGTTAAGATAAAACACTGAGCAAGTGACAAGAAAAGAAACCTAAAACGTCTTCCCCCTCAAAGACAGCAACCCCCGGTGAACTGCTTGGTGGTATCTGCCCATTTTCATAACGTAGACGTTTCTATTACAACAGAACAACTGTGCGACTTGGCAAAGGAAGAACACACATTTTTTTTCTCTCCCTAAAGAATAAAGACCTGTACAGGCCCCACAGCTCCGGGCTCCTTCTGCGATAAGCATGAGGGATGTCAGCTGGCCATGGCCGTGGTTGGAACATGTGCCGATTCACCCACAGCAGCCCAGGTTCTCGAGTCCCAGGGCAAAAACTATGGATGGTGTTGTCTGGCACACAAAAAGGAGCTGGTTCTTTTTGGTTTAATTTTTGTTCATGGCAATGCAGGGAAAAGAGTGAAAAGTTGATGAAAATGGGAGCCAACAGATTATCTTTGGGAAACAAAACCCATCTACGTGGAATTGAGAAGAGGAGACACGTGCAATGCCAAAGGAAGAGGATTTGCGGAGAAATGGTGCCGCAGGAAGCAGCACGGAGCAGCCAAGTCCCCGACACGAAGCCCATTTTCTGGCCACCCCTCCCCCTGGAACGGGGCTGCCGGCCACTCCCCTTACCTCTTCCGCCGTGACCATGGCGATCACGTTGGCTCCCTGCTCCCACACCATCTGCCAGAAGTCATGGCACGTGTGCGGTAGGGGCCCCTGCGTGGCGATGTAGTGCCATTCAGCCCCGCCAACCACCACCTGCAAACCAAGGAAAGCACCGGTGAGGCAGCCCCCAATCCAGGACCAAGTTACCTGCTGACCACGGGGGGCACATGGCTCTGTGCCAACATCAGAACCCCTGCGGCCACAGGGGGCGATGGAGACATTCTCACATGAAAATGCTATTAATCTTTTTTTCTTACTGCAACCCCCAGGAATTATGCACAAACCAGTGCATTTTTTAAAAGCACACATATACATAAACATATCCACACACCATGTCAGATGAATATGCGTGCATGTGTGTGTGTGTGTGTGTGTGTGTGTGTGTGTGTAGCCTAACAGAATTACAGAAACGAGTTACGCTTGTGTGCAATGCACTTTGATCATTTCCATTCTTTTCTCTTCTCTATTCTACTCTATTAATAAACAAGAACAACAACAACAATACCCAAACTGGTCCTGACTCTAAATGGACTCTACACCCCACTGCTATACCACGACCCCCAGTTTGAGAAACAGTGCTCCGCGGCTTCCTTTCAAACAATAACGGCGTCCACCGTGGAGTAACACCCTCCAGGAGGAATGTCTTTCTGCTGCTGCTGACCTGATGCGAAGAGCGTCATGAACCTCGGCTGTACCCGCCACTCCCTGTGCCACACACGGTGGAGGCGTCATGAAGGCACTTAGGTCAGCCACACATGATGTTCTGCCATTCACAGCGTCCAGCCAAACTTCAGAGCCGTGAGATGGTTTTAGAAAATCAAATCGTGACCCCGGACAGCTAAGGGTGGCCTTGGGAGGAGAATTCTGCAGCTGGTAGTTTCAGCGGCGGACACCGTAAGTAAGCTGTGAGCTGAGTGCTGAAGGCCGTGCCATCCGGGGCAGATGGTGGCCTTTGCGAGGACTCTTTCATGTCCCCTTCCATTCCTGTGCCCTGGCATTGCAAAGCCAGGCCCCTCACACTCCACCAGTGCAGATCTCTACATAGTTCTAGGAGCAATGAAGTGATCGTTGTTTGAAACTTCCCCCCCCTCATTTGTTTTATGAAACTATATGCTAACTTGATTCAAACAAAAAACAGTGTCAGTGAATTGTCTCATTACACAAGGCATGTTTAGGTCAACGCTGGCAAGCCAGATCCGGTTTCCAAGTTCCGGGGGGAGATAGCATCCACATAGCTGCCGGCTGGCGAGGCATTGGGTTGTCTGTGGAGCTGTGATTTTAAACATTAGCCTCCCTGGCATCCAACATATAGGAACCGTAAATACTCGCAGAGGCGGCTGCTGCTGCCTGGGGCCTTCAGCAAATTCCAAGTATTGACAGGAGGGTATTAAAAACGGCGTTAAAAACACAACCAGCAAGGCTACGGAGGTAGATTTCACAGATGTGATTCCACCTCTGGAGCAAATCAATCTGCTCTGCGTTAACGGCGGCTCGGAACCCGGGGAGCAAACGTTGGCAAGGTACACCGCTCGATTCCGACTGCACCGACAAGTTCTTGCAAGCTCTGCGGGTCCATGAAACGCACCCATGTCTAACCCAGATCCGCAAGATGAAATGTGGGCCCCGGAGAACACTGAGGAAGGGAATGCCTCTGCTCAGTGCACCCCGTGGGCACGGCTGAGGCACAGGGACAGCTTTTTCCAGGCAGCAGATGGAAAACGGGAGGGGAGACTGGGCCACAGAAGAAGACAGTATAACGTCGCCACAGAAGCATTCCATAGACTTTCTATCACAAAGCAGCTGTGGGAGCCGCATCCTTGTTTGACCACATTATTTTGGCCACCGTTTGTCAAGCCTGACCAAGCCCATGACACACACACCATCGTCAGTTTACTAAAGACTTGTTTCCTGGGGCTCATGTTTTTTTTTTTTTTTTTTATTGTTTTCTCATTCTCAAAAATGAGAGTAAAATATGCAACCTGATCCAGGATGATGCTCTTTCATATTTCTTTTGACAGTACTTCCTGACACATTAAAAAAATACACGTGGTTATCTATGCCCTGTGTGCAAAAACACTACACCCCACACCCTGGTGCACTTTTCATATTTTGATTCAAAACTGTTAGAACCGATACAGGAGCCAGGCATCTGGCTGTGTTTTGGAGGCTCAAAGGAACCTACCCAGGATCTGGCTACAGTTGAAAAGCCCAATGAGGAAAGGAAATAACCCTGGACGAAGCCAGAAACAGGTTTCTAAGGTTACTGATCATACCGGACTCATAATGTGAGCCTTATCCTGTTTAAAAACGTCCTGTAACAACTGCTTTAACAGCGGTATGCGCATAAATCCTTCTATTTCAGACGGCAGAGCAAATGGTGACGATCTAAACACGTATGTTCTGTTATCAGGGACACTGAGGAAGGTAAGCGATTTAGGAAACATCTAACTCGAGCATCCTTATCTCTGAATTCTAACCGGGGCCAAACTAGGCTGACTAATTTTCAAGTCTATGAAATACTGAGATAAAAAGGTTTAAGTTTCTGAAATATTAACAGAAATTGAATGACCCTAACGCACTGGATAAGGAGGCAAATCTTGCAAGTCACTGGCAAGCACACCTCCATGGTTTATGATTACATTCGCCCACTCTTCCAAACATCATGCAACTTGAGGACAAAGTCAGGTGTCAAACGCATCACCTGTCGTATTACCAGGGAGCATCACTAAAGCTTCAGCGACAGTAAGGTAATGCCTGTGACTTCCAAAGTCTCCACGTCCGCTCACTACAAATGGAAAAGGACAGTCCTCGGGTTCTCCTGTGAGTTTGGGGGAGAGTTATAACCCACCAAGAGGAGAGAAAGTTAAATCCTCTGTAAAGAGCGAGCTTCAGAAATAGCTGACCCGAGCTTCTGCCAAGGCCGCCAGCTTCCTTCTGTCTGCAGTGCTGGGCAAGCCCTTCCCGTTGAGTCAGAAAAGCCCAGAAGTTCAAACACATTCCCTCGGGGTCTGGGGACAAGCCAAGACGCACAGTGGCAGCCGTCCTACGTTTTTCTCTCCCTGCATTTTTACCTTTAACCCCCGGCATCTTCCACAAACCTTCCCAGCACGCTCCCCGGCTCACCTTGATATGGGAGGCGTTAATGTAACCTGTGTTGTTTTCTTTGGTCGGTATCAGCTCCACGCGATTCTCCTCGTAGGGGACAACCTCGCGGATCCGGCTGCGCTCGGCATTTTCTGGCAGAGCCGCTGTGCTGAAAATGCCATTGGCCTTTTTCTTTGGAATTTGCTCGTATTCTGTGAACACCATGCCCTCTTCCAGCTTCTTCTTCAGGCTCCTGAACTGCAACAGAAATGAACCTTCAGCTCACTGACCGAACCGATCACACCCCAAAATCCCAATAAAGCCACCAGGTTTCTTTAAATATTGACAGTGAGGCTGCTAGTTAAGTAGTGTCAAGATGCCCAACGAATGCTTGATGATTTGGTCTCATTAGTAACCACAGTGCTAGTTTCTCTTATCCAACCACCAATTTCCTTCTCGTTCACAGCTTCAACAGGACCAATCAGCAAAGCCAGGCAAGAGGTGAAGTTCAAAATTGGTATTTGTGTCACTAACACCTCTGTTTAAAGTCTTAATGTGAGGAGATTGTTATTCTTCATGATCCAAACCCCCTTTTCTCCACGTATACAGCCCATTTTACTGAGATGAATATTAAGATGATGTTGGTCCATAGCCCTTCAGTTCTGGGGATTATACACCCCCCTCTCACTTTATTTTTCCCACGGCCAAACTACTAATTACAATAAAAAGTACTGACTGGATTAAATGATTCCTCTGAAATCCCTCCTGGCTTTAAAAACATTCTAATACTTCACATATACCGACAGGAATCTAAAACCCTGATGTTATGAGCACTCGAAGCCTGTTTCTTTAAGCTCTGATTGCAATTTCAGGCGCTAAAGGAACACTTTCCCCACCTCGGAAACACTAACATGCACCTTATTCTGACCATGGGTGGAGGGGATGGCGTTAGAGAATTCTATAAATGCTTGGGTAAACGACTCACTTCCTAATAAATGCTGACTATTCATAAACATCACAGACCCTGAGAGCGACAGCAATCGTTTTTGCCAACTTTCTCTAATTGCAAAAAGGGAAAGAGGACCGAAGAAAATGAGTGGCTTGACCCAGGCCCTATGGCCCGTTAGGGGCTTCAGGAGCCGGTCTCTCCGTCAGCCATCACCACGCCACCTTGACAAAGGAACAGTAGGTACTTGGTAGGGACCCATTTAATACAACACAGTCAGACTACGTCTTGCTAATCCCAACCTGAAGAATTGACTCATCCCATAAACCTCGGTGCTGGCATGTTCGGGCAAAGAGAGCGCTCAGGAATCCGAAGAGCACAGGGAATGAATCACATGCTTGACACGCCCAGGGCTTACCCTCTCGTCCATGAGAATCCGGGTGCCATCAACTCGGCCGTCTTCCCGCCCCGAGACCCGCGCCACCGAGAGGCCATTCAACGCTGCCAACATCAGAGGCCGCTTCTGCGCCTCCAGGCCTGCCATCTTCTGCTTCTCTAGATTCTTGTGGCAAGAAAAGGCATGTTCTCATTGTTTACAATACCGGGAGAATTCTGGAATGTGTTTTAATCTCCCCAAATCTGTAACTCCCCAGCCAAGGAATGCAGACAACCACCATTAGTAGGGCGAATTCAAACACAGCCTACCCATTAATTCCCACCGTGCCTGAGGAAGCCGTCCCTCCGGGACTCCTGCGCTCTTAGTTTAAAGCAGATGAATAAACGAACACACAACAAATAAGAGCAAAGACTGCGCACAGCCCGGCCGGTGTGGCTCAGTGGTTGAGTGTTGACCTATGAACCAGGAGGTCACGGTTCAATTGCTGGTCAGGGCACATGCCTGGGTTGTGGGCTTGATCCTCAGTGTGGGGCCTGTAGGAGGCAGTCAATCAATGATTTTCTCATCACTGATGTTTCTCTCTCTCGCTCTCCCGCTCTGAAATCAATAAAAACATATTTTTTAAAAATAAAGCATACATGCCGAAACCGGTTTGGCTCAGTGGATAGAGCGTCAGCCTGCGGACTGAAAGGTCCCGGGTTCGATTCCGGTCAAGGGCATGTACCTTGGTTGCGGGCACATCCCCAGTAGGAGATGTGCAGGAGGCAGCTGATCGATGTTTCTCTCTCATCAATGTTTCTAACTCTCTATCTCCCTTCCTCTCTGTAAAAAATCAATAAAATATATTTTTAAAAAAATAAAGCATACAAACAGATGAGTGTTACAGTTTGAGATTTTGATGCAAACAGAAGTGGAACCAATGTGCAGACTCTTCTGGCCACCACAGGTGAGGGGATCATCTTACCCTTGGTTTCTTTTCAAACCTTTTAGGTATTTTTTTCTTAGTCTATCATTTATAAATTTATTCCCCAGAGAGCAGTGTCTTGATAGAACCATGGGTGCAGAGGATGGCATCACACTCATCCCCTCAGTGCCCCCTGCAGTAGGAATGGAGCCCTGGTTTGTGAAGTTACGACACTTGCACCAGGGACTGGCCGACCCCTCAGACCTACAAACGGAGCTTCTCAGAGGAGGATTAACTGAGACCGCGTGAGAAGAGGACCCATGAATTTCAACAGTAGGGGCCAGAAAGAGGAGCGATGGAGACAGCAGGCCTGAGTCAACCATTCAACACACCAGCAGCTCCTGAGTTATGGAGAGCTGGCTGCAGGGCAAATTCTCACCATGCCTGTCCCCTCGGTTCCCATCGGGTGTAACTTTCTCATTGCTCTTACCCTGGAGAAGCCCAGGCAGCCTCCTCTTATCATCTATTCCTGAGAAGCCCAGCCAAAGCTGCCCATCGGTGCGGAGGGCAGAGAAGCATCTGAGATGTGGGGAGGAGGTTGGGGTTGTTTCTTCGTCAAAAGCCAGGTGCAGAACCACCTGGCACTGTCGCCATCGTGCCTGGCACACTGGTTTGCTGGAGAACCTCCTAAACCTGCTCTGAGGCCGGGACACCAGCCCGGGAGGAGTCCTTGAGCTCCTGAGTAGACAGGATTTGGGGAAAAGTTCGACGGGGAGAATGAAGTAGGGATGGGGTCACGATGATCCCCCTGGACGGGATGGGACAGCACGTGGGACACACAGCGGAAACCCCTGCTCCTTGGTGTCACGCCTGAAGCTCCCGGTAGGGAACCAGCGCCATGGGGTTGGCTGCAGGCTTTTGTTTAACACGGGTAACAAGGGAAGTGGAGGGATTTGACCAAAATGAGGCAACGGGACCGTGGAGGCATCAGGAAGTATCAAAGTGCAGACTGACAGGCTGAGCTGTGTTAAAGGGGCCGGGGGCCAAGAAGTGCCGAAAACAATTTTCTGCCAATAAATCACTTTTCCCAGCTGGGAAAGCTCTCCCCTGAGGCAGCCACACTCCATTTCCTCTCCCAGCCCACAGGTTGTACTGCCAGAGGCCCAAGCACATCTTTCACAACCTCCCTCTGGGTTTGCCCACCGTGGGAAGAGTTACACCTGGACCATGCCACGGATGGCCATCTGTGAGGCTGAAGATGCTCGAAGGTTTGAACGAAGTCATGAAGTCCTTGCGGATTAGATTCTGAACCCAGGAACTTGGCTTCCTTAAACATTGGCCCCTGACGGTTCTTTGCAAGTTGATTCCCACTATGTGTGTGTGTGTGTGTGTGTGTGTGTGCATGTGCACTCACATACATGTATCTGAATTCTTAATAGACTAACGTTAATGGGGAATTGCAGCTCAACAGTAAACTTCCAAGTTTACTGTAACTTTCTTGGCTCTGTGTTATTGAAAAAAAATCTGAAACTCAAGCTGACACGCTGCACGCATGCCGGTCAATATTGGCGAGCCATCCTGATATATAGATTCATAGATACAAAAAACTCTCAGGAGATGTTGTTCTTTTAATATCTAACTGGGGGGGGGGGGAGCTTTCCCCTGGGAAAAAATAACACACAAACAAAACACCAACAGGTGCAGAAAGGTGAGCTCCTGGCAGCTCACACAGTAAGTCGGATCCTGAATAAACAGCAAAATACTGGCCACGACCTCAACCTGAACACCACCCGCCTGGAACATCCTAACTCCATGACTGCACTTTGTACCAAGCGTACCCGTCGGCATTTGTGCAGGAGAATGGAAGATGTACTTGAAGGGGCAAGCACGAAGTTTTGTGAAAAATGCCACCTGTTTCGATGCCAAGTGACCCTCGACATCCCTACCCTGCCCCTGAACGCGCCTCCCACCTTCTTCAGTGTCTGCGACAGGTGCTCCCGCTGTGAACTTTCTCAGGGACAAGGAGCAGAGGAGGCTGTGGGGGAGACCAGCGTGTGAACTGTCCCCCCAAATGGCCCGGGAGGGGAGGACACTTACCCGGATCATCATCTCTCTTTCTATAATGCTGTCCTCCAGGGAAAACATTTCGGACACCGGCCTCTCCTTCACGGGCTCCTTCTTGACCCGCTCCTTCACGCTCGTCAGGTCGGGCTCCGAGATGGACGGCCCGAGGGAGGACCCGTTGACGGCCAGCTGGTCGGCTCGGGAGACGCTGACGGCCTTGGCCGGCCCGTGTCTCAGCACCCGGGCTCTGGCGATGGCCGGGGGGACGCTGACCTGGTCTTGCCTCAGCGCCCCGTTGCTGACACTCTTCCTGGGGCCGGGGTACTCGGGCGGGGGCTTCTTGGGGATCCGCGCTAAGGCCGCCTGCAGCTGGGCGCTGTACTCCATGTTCTGGCGCAGCCCGGGGATCCGGGGCGCCGGTGCCGCGGGCTCCTCCTCCTCCTCGCTCTCACTGCTGTGGATCAGCATCGTGGCGTCCGAGAAGGTCTTCTTGTGGTGATACTGGGGCAGCTGGGGGACCTCGTGGCCCCCGGGCACCTCCTTGGGGGGCCCCTGCTCCCGGAGCGTGTTGCGGCGAGCCATGGGGATGTTGAGGGACTTGAGCGTCATGGCCTCCATGCCCCGCACCATGCTGCTCATCACCTCCAGGCTGTGGCGCTTGTTCACCGTGCCGTGGTGCTTGCTGGCCGTGAGCGGCTCGCTCACCTCCTGCAGGGACTGGTGCACCACCGGGGCGCTGTCCTCCTGGAAGGTCTTCACCGACAGCTGCACTTTGCGGGTCACCAGGTCGGGGCTGCTGCCGCTGACGTACTTGTGGCGGTGGCTGGCCAGGTCCGGGGTGCTGGTGGCGGGGCGGGGCCGCGGGTAGGGGGGCGGCGGCCTGAAGAGATGGTTTTTGAGCATATGGGCCGTGTTGTAGCCGTGCGTGCCCTGCAGCTGCATGTTGGCCAGCTCCGGGGTGCTCACCGTGTGGGAGATGGCGCTGGCCCCCGGCTTGCTGGGCACCGAGTTATTCTTTGGGTTTATCTGGTCGGACGGACCCACCAGTTTGCCGCCGTAGCCCCCCTGCGGCCCATAGGGGACAGTGTAGGGGTGCCTCTCCCGCATCTCGGGCTGGCTGTACACCAGGTCCTCCGGCTGGTTGTAGGCATGCGTGTTGAGGATGTTGAGGTTCCGCAGGGACTGGCTCTGGCTGTCCGTGTGCACGACCCCCCTCTTCATCTGGCGCATGACCGTGTCGTAATCGGGGGTCGGCCGGTACGACGGCACGATGATGGCGCTGTGCCGGTGGCTAGGGATGTAGTCGGCCCGCATGATGTCACTCCCGGGGATGCTGAGGTTGGAAGAGACGGGCGACGCCTGGATGAAGCTCTGGGAGCAGTTCAGGGAGTTGATGCTGTGGACGCTGCACACGCTCCCGTTGGTGATGGTGCCGTTCAAATAATTTAAGTCCAGGCTGTTGTGGGAGTTGCAGTAGAAGGCATCTTCGTTCCCATGGAAGATGCTGTCTGCAAAGGTCAAAGAAAGGCCCGTGAACCACCACGCCATCCTGCTTCGGTCAAGTCACAGCTTAGGTTATGTGACATTTGACCTAAAGAAGTCCTAGCAAGGGCACACCCACGGGCTCCACCCACATTCCATCAAATCTGGACATTGCTTGAATGAGATGCCAATATACAGAAGGGACATTCTAAAGCATCCTGAGAAGGAAAAGCTAATCTAAACAAAGAAAGCAATGAACGTTTGAATAGATGGTCCCTTGGTAAGTTCTCGATTTTGCCATGAGCGTTGAAATCAGGCAGGAAGTGTGGCCTCCGTTAGGGGTGACCTGTTCTCTTGTTCAGGGGTCCGCTTCAGGAAGGCTCTCTGGGCCAAGAAGCCAAGAGCTTGAACCGGTTCGTACGCCATAAGTGTCTATAGACATAAGCGGCGGACCTTTTTCCATTAAATTCAAAATACCGTGGCAGTTAACCAGTTAACAGGGCAATAGATCTGAAGTTACTGAGTACGTGGAACTGATCTACAATGAGAAAGGTCCCTTTACCAACCAGAGGGACTGCTAAGCCAACATAAAGACACAAGACAGATAATGTAGCCCGGAGGTCAGCAGGCAAGGCCAACACCTAACCAGCAATCAAGTGAGGGCAACATTGGAACCAAGAGTTCTCCCAGCTACTGCCGAACACTCTCCCCTAGACCTGATCTCACCAGCGAGCCCAGGCCACATGAAACTTAATCATGGCTTAAGGAGGTACCTAACGAGTTCGAACATAGAAAGTAAGAACCATTTCAGGCATCCAACGTTCCTTACACACACACACCCCAGGGAGGCAACTTCTTGCCACTTTTCTGTGAGCAAACTACATGCATGACTCACCCCACAGATGTAAGCATGAGCCAAGCAGAGAAACAAAGGCAGAAAAGGTGGCTGTAAATGCTCAGCCGCTGAGGAGGAGGGGTGTGGTCACAGACCAGGTGGGATGAAACAGTCAAGATAAACCAGGCGACCAGAGAGACAAAGGCTGCATTTCTCTGCCTCTACTGGTAGGTGGGGTCTGGTGCCTGCCCAGGGAAGCAGGGTTACTGTGCTAGTCTGCTTAAACACAGTAATGTTTTATTACATTAGATAGTCTCTTAATTATCTTAGTTTTCATGCACACACTGACAGTGCAGAGACATTAAAAATAGCCAGCATAGGATAATGTAGAAAGGCATTTTCCATTTCACACTGTCAATATTCAACATCTAATGCCATCCCTTCTTTGAGATGCAGGTGGTGTCACGATCAAGAGCACCGGCTTGAGGGTCAAGACACTGATTTTCGTATCCAAGGCCCTCCAATACCCTCCTGCATCCCAATCCTCTATTTGTAAATTGGAAATAATAGTAATCCCTATCTCATCTCCTAGGTTTATTTTGAGGATTATTGAAGGTACTGAGAACAGTGCCGAAGGAGAGGACTTCCTCTATAAATGTTAATTATTATTATTACAATAATTATTGGAATGGTTTCCCCCCCCACACACACATATTTTGCATGAGTTAAAAGAGAGGAATATAACAGATTTCCTTTATAAGTGCTGGGAGAGAGGGGCTGGCAGGACAGACGGGAAGCAACAGCTAATGTGAAAGACTGAGATTATTTGTATATTTCTTTCAATTGTTCTGGATGCCTGTATTCTCTGTCCACCTGAAAACCTGACCGACGGTGACGGGCTTTGTGATACCGGCAGTGAGGGTCAGGGGTACCCTCGTGGGCTTTGCTGCCACTCCCTCTTCTCTACGGAGGAGAAGAGAACCCTGCTCGCTGCCTTCTCCAGCTCCCTTTTGCAGCCAATTCTGGGGCAATTCCTCTCTCAGGGGTAAACGATAGTCTATGCTTTTCACAAATCGAAGCTGCTGCTTGCTGCCATTCAGGCAATGACAATATTAAAATTGAAAGCATCAGTATCCTCTTTTTAAAAAGTCTTCTTTACTGCTTCCCTGGCCTCAACCGTTCACCCGAAGAAAGGAAAATGGCAAGCCAGCGTTACCTTGCGAAGTGTGTGTTTCCGAGTAGTGTTCTCCACACTGGACGTGCATGGGAGGCAAGATGTACGGCTGCTGCCGGGGCTGAAACAGAGAACAGCACAGGTGGGTGGGCCTCTCACAAAGGGCCCTCCGCTGCCACGGAGAGCCAGCCGAACACACAACAGTCCCCGGTGTCTGCAGGGGAGCAGGCTGGGGCTGCTCTGCCGTCTACCCCTGGCCCACCCCTCTTCTCCTCCGTACCCCCTCCTCATCCCTAAGTCAGGACTGAAGAAATAAGATGGCTGGTTCAAGGTGAGAAAGACAAAGAGGCTACAATTAACATGAACATATCTATTTATAATCTATTTTCTAATACACTTGCAAAGCTCCCAATGCCTCTTTTTAATAGGACAAAAGTTTATATGTGAGTAAAATACATTAACAATGGCTAGGACATGCTGGGTTATCCAGAGAAGTTTTAGTGTGACCAAAGAAACCCACTCTCTCCAAGAAACAAATTGCTTTTTTTCTCTAAGTACACGAGACCAATACTGATCTACAAATGACAGTCATCGTTGGTGCTTTTTAATCTTATTTCTCAATTACAGTTTACATTCAATATCATTTTGTATTAGTTTCAGGTGTACGCACAGTGGTTGGACCGTCATATCAGGGGGAACACTGTGTAAAGTACATGATGCCTTTCTTTAAGGAATAACACAGAACACATGTATTATTATGGTCCACGTAAGAAGTAATGAGAATAAGGGTGCACCCTGTTTCATTCTGTTCAAAACTGGCTCCCTCCTGGAGCCGTGAACTCCTACACATCATCACAGCTGCACCTATGACCCAGTTCACAGCGCCACAGCAACCTCGAAGAGGGACAGGGTAGTATTGGGCTGGGCCCAATTGCAAACTGATGTAAAAATCAGAACTGTGATCCACAACAATGAGCATGTAGTTCTTGGGACCACATATTGGCCTTCCCATTGCAGAACCAAATGTACAGAATCCAACCATCTACCATCTACCCCTGCAGTGAAGAATCTTTTCCCAAAGACTCTTAAAAATGGCCATTCAGACTCAGTCTGAATAACTTCCATCTGCAGAGGATGGTAAAACTTTTAAAGAACAACAACAAAAAAAACAAACAATGCTAGACGAATTTAATATTTGGGGAGCCAGCAAAGGAAATAAAATCAATCATATGTTGCTCATGTGATTCAGAGCAAGTCATTTAATCTCAGTAGGTCTTAGCTTCCTGTCAATCAAATCAAGCCCTTCCCTCGCCCTACCACAAACATGATCCATTTTATTTTTATTCTAGAGGCCCAACACACGGAATTCGTGCAAGGGGCTCAGCACTTGCAGCCCCTCGCAGCCCCGGCTTCCTCTGGAAGGTCGTCTGGACAGTCGTCCAAATGAATGGTCGTTTGGCTGTTCAGTCTAATTAGCATATTAGCTCTTGCACATCAATGTTTCTCTCTCTCCCTCTGTCTCTCTGTCTCTGTCTCTCTTCTTTCCTCTCTCTCTTTAAAAAAAAAAATTAGTAAAAAACCTGAAAAGCATTTTCTGATTAGTTTATTAAGCTCTATCTATGGCAATGAATACAGAAGAAACTATGGAGCTGATATCTAAAGACATGCCTACATGTAACAAGCAAAAACGGTGATAAAACAGATGAGAACAAGTGGACTGAAACAGCAGGTTACATGCTGAAGGAACATGGTCTCATCCCCCAGAATAAGACTTACTCATGGGCTGAACCTTCAGCCACACTTAGAGAAGTGATGGACATGATGGGGACAATGGGGCAAACGGATATGCGTCACACCTACTTGGAAGACCTACACCCTTCTGCATTCTCACCTGACCTCACCTGCCATAATGCACCAATCACCTCTCCTCTCAAATCAGCAACAAAAGGACACTCCATCCCCAGCACACAGACTACTTTTGATTGCTGAATATTTTATACATACCAGAGAGGATCGGCTCCAGGTGGGCTGGCGTCTGATGGGGGGTGGAGAATTTGATTGTCTACATAAAAAGGTGAAAAGTAAGAATGGTTATTATTTCCTAGATACAAGGCAGACAAGAGAGGGAGACAAGGGGAAAGGAAACAGGATGGTAAGATTCGCAGCAAAACATAAATATTATTTCTGGGTGGTTAACACTAAGAACAATTACGATTCCCTTTTTTATTCTTTTCTGTATTTTCAAAATGTTTGGAACATAATGTACTTTTACAAAAAGTTTTACAAAGCACTGTTAGAAGAGCAAGGCTTATTTCTACAGAAACATTATGAGGGAAATACGAAAAGCAGACATTTTGCCATTATTACATGGATTTTTAAAAATTGTATTTTTTTGTCCCTTTGTAGATGTGTAAACTCTTTCATAATAAAAAAGAACAAAAATATTTTTAAATGCTGTCAGTAAAATGAAAAAATAAAAATCCAAAATAAATATTTTTGAGGTATCAAGGTATTTTTCATTAAGATCAGACGTATTGCAAATATTCATCTAATCAGATCCTTTCCAGACTGAGACTCAACATGATTTTTTAAAAATGTAGACTAAAAATGAGCGGGGACTAAGAATATCATCAAACTCTTCAGAACTGGAATATAAAAGGTGCCTTTGAGAAACAAGTCCCAAATTCCAGAATTACAATTTCCACTGTCCTCAATGAAAAATGCAATTCTTTAAAAGCAAAAAAAAACAACAACAAAAAAAACCCAGGACACGTAGAGTTGGCCATCAAGCTAAAATTCTTCAATTTAAAGCACTCTCTTTAGTCTGATATTGATGGAAACAATATAGTAATATTGGACTTTATTTAACTGGCCAAATACATTATTATTAGAACCTTCTCTCTCTCTCCTCTACATTTTTCATCCCCAAGTCAAGATATATGGGAGCCACTCTCCGGGCTGTATCGGAGCTGACAAGCAGTAACTGTGAGAGAGGAAACAATATCAATGGCGGTCTTTTAGAAGTCAGAGAGTGGAGAAGGATGCTGTTACGATGATGCTAGTTTCGTAAAACTACAGAGGGATGTCCCAGGTTGAGACTCTGCAGCTATACTCAGAATGTACTGTGTATGTGGGTGTGTGGGTGTGTACTTTTAAGAGAGGCCCAGTTTTTATCAGATATGAAGTGAGGAACCTCCCATAACTGGTCAGGAAGAAGAAAGGAATGGTTATTAACCAAAGTAGAAAGGGAAAACACAATTTCTTTAGCTTTCAGTCTAATATGTGATGTTTGCCGATATCCTAAGAGAAGATCACAGAAGAAATACAAATAATCAGTAAATTTTATAGTAAATCCGCTTGCTGAGAAATGGTCAAACCAGAATTTTATTACAGGACAATTCACTTCTCCGCATATTTTGTAATTCACCCCACAGAAGCTGACTATAGGACTCTTGTTAATGTCCAGGACAACCCCCGCAAATGAACGGCTACAGCAAAGAAGATCTGCAAAAAAAAAAAAAGAGCTAGCGGGGATCCCTGCCCCAGAGAAGAGCGAGTGTGCGCATGTGGCCTGGGAGGTAGCTCTGGCTGCGTCCTTTGCAGCTCTTTGGTCAACGCTCCTCTGATTTACATTTGCAAACTTGGCTGGCAGATCTGACACTACCACTACACTTCCAGACCCTGACAGCGGCCAATGGCAGCAACTGCTGTGAGAGAGCGTGCCTGGTGCAGGGAAAAGAGTCTGCAGGCCCCAGTAATGCAGCCGCCGTGTCAGGACCACCCTCGCACGCCCTGGGATGTGTCCACTGGGGCAGTGGAAAGACAGTCCTTCTCTTGCATTTACATCCCTGACGTTCTTTGAAACGAAATTAAACACGTTGGGCGCCCCGACCGCGGACGTACTCTGCCGAGAAGCAACCTTTTGAAGGCAATCAAGGGAAAGGCAACACGAGCGTGAGCCCCAGCACGCGGTCTCCAAGGTCAGGTCACATTTAAGTTCCCTCATCAGACTCCCTTTATCATCTTTATTTCCAAATTAAATGTAAAACACACACGCGGATGGGTGACATCCATTAGTGTCCTCCAAGTCCTCCTCTAATTACCCTGGCCCCTCATTTACAGGGAGATGCCATGACCCACAGGCACACGCGGGGTTGCCCAACTGTGTCAGCGAAGCGGGGCCGAGGATGACAGGCGCGTCTTCTCTTTCAAGCGGGCTCGTCACTGTGTCACACGCTTCTGAACCTCCTCCGCGTCTGACACGAAGGGGCGCCCTGGCAAATTGGGAAGAGCTCAGCTCCTCCAAACTCATCGCAGAGCTTGGAAAGGCACTAATGGCAACAGTGGGCTGAGCCATCCAGGCAGTCCAACACTCACAGTCAATTTGTGAATTACGTGCTCTCTGGGCACAGGCACTAACTACACCACACGGTCCTCATCATTAGCGCGCTCTCGGGCCCGCCTGGCGTGAACGCGCTCCTTTAGCTTCCACAAGGAATGAGGGGGAGGGAGGGAGTGGGAAAAGCCATCTACAACATCCCCAAAGCACATGCACTGAATCGGCCAAACCGTCCATCCAGAGGGCAGACGGAACGCTTACTTACTCGGTGCAGATTTTGTTTTGTTTGTAAAACTTGTGCCGGGTAGCGAACAACCGAGAGATATACTTGGCATTTTCAATATCATCCTTGGAAAAGAGAGAGAAAAAACACACACAAACATTCCTTTGATGATATACGCATTTGACAAGGACTCCCTAAACTGGGACTCGTCCCTTCCTCCCTTCCTGCCAATCACAAAGTAACACCCTGAGCCATACGCCAACGTGCTGAAGATTCAGTGGCAGCCACGGGCATGACGCCCATCAAAGGACAACAAGACAGGACTGTCTGCTAAAGAATCCTTTGTGCCCAAGGCCTTGGGGGCACGGTGATGAACTGGCATGTTTTCACATAATTCCAAACTAAGTGCTCTAAAAATGAATGAATGGCCCTCTCTGGTTTGGCAGAGTGGCTAGAGCATCGGCCTATGGACTGAAGGGCCCCAGGTTCCACTCCGGTCAAGGGCAGATGCCCGGGTTGTGGGCTCAGTCTCCAAAAGGGGGCGTGCAGGAGGCAGCCAATCGATGACTCTTTCTCAACATTGATGTTTCCATCTCTCACTCCCTCTCCCTTCCTCTCGCTCAGCTGACTTCAGACAAGGTTGGGCGATGCTGGGAAAGAAAACCCAGGTCAGCCAGCAAAAGAAAATGCCAGGCAACAGAATCAGAGGTTGCTTGATGAGGGCTGTAACTAGAGTGCTGAGGAACCTGGCCTGCCAGACAGACAGTGCGATCCATCACACAGCAGGCAGGGGGAGGAACCCCAATCCGAGAGTCAAACCTCCGCTTGGAAAGCAGGCGTTTTGAATGTGAAATCACTACCATTATCCTGGAGTGAGGAATGACAGCACTGGGCCCAGGGCTGGGAGTTTCGGTTCCACAGAATATGTATTCATTCGCTCCAGGTACGGAGAGCAAGGAAGGACACTACGAGTTGAGAAGTGAAGGGGCGAGCTGCCGGCCGGACCCTGCCTGCGTGCGCCTTGCTTACCGTGTGGAAGAGCACAGTCTCTTCCTTGTTGATGAGCTCCACCAGAATG
The DNA here is from genome assembly GCF_963259705.1 of Myotis daubentonii. Lineage (NCBI taxonomy): Eukaryota > Metazoa > Chordata > Mammalia > Chiroptera > Vespertilionidae > Myotis > Myotis daubentonii. Next base: position 16,441,784 of record NC_081857.1, read on the forward strand.
GTCGACTTGTTATGAGTGATATTCCCCATGTCGTTCCACCTGCGCAAAACAAAGGCAACCGTGTTGGCCCCCAAGACAGTCCATGCGTTGATGAATCCTCACAGGCGGGTCCCTGGCTGATTTTATAAATGATGACGTAGCTATATTTTCAAAAGCAAAATGTGCCTTCTCTCAAGGCCGAGAGTATAGAAAGTGCAACCCGAATCTATTGAAATAGCTAAAAACTCCTATGCAAACAATATCTAGATACTGTTGTCTAGTAGGGGGGACATTTGCAAGGGACTTCTGCTGCCTTGTTAGTCCCAGTTCCAAACCGACAAAGGATCTCCCGTGATCCTGGCTTTAAATGACGGAGGAACACGTTATTGGGAAGTCCAATGTTCCCGGAATCCAGGCGAAGAATCCACGTGGATTCTGTGCTGTCATGTACATTACTGACACATCACCTAGAAAACATGCCTGGGAGGCAAGTATTTAATGTGCCTACATTTTTGTGAACTACACACACACACTCCTTCTCTTTCCTCATGAAGACCTTATCTAAAGGGTGATACACAGCAATAACCACCAGACAAGGGGAGGTAAGCTACTGCTTCCCATTCTACTTGGAGCCCATTTCTAACCGGCTCTCACTACTGCCTACCCTTCACCCTGTGCCCCAACCTGTAACTCCTGCCCACTGACTGCGCTCCATCGCGCTTTTCCTGGACACACTTCCCCCTCTGCCTGGATGATCCAGGTAACTCAGCTCAGGAGTCACCTTCTCTCGGCAGCCCTTCCTCATCCCCAACCCCCCACAGGCTAGGAAAGAGCCTGGTGTCGCCCTCTCCCGGTGACCACGTTGCATCATGACTGCTCACTTCTGTGACTAGCTCCCTGATGAAACCAAACTAGACCATAAGCTCCATGCCCCGGGTAGATTCTGCTTTCCGCATCTCTGTATTCCAAGCACGGAGCCGCGTACCTGGCACACAGCAGGCGCTCAATGTTTGCTGAAAGCACTGAACGTAATAATATTGCCTCCCATCTGTACAGAGTACGGTTCCTTGATCAACTCTCTACGGTAGACAAGGCAGCTATTATTGCTTCTAGTTTGGTGATGAGGCAATTTAGACGCGTGTGAGTACATGACTTAGCCACACTCACTCTGCTCACCAGGGATGGGTGACTTCTATACCTGTGGCTTCCAGATGTTCCTCCAGTCACCTTTCCCTGGCACCAGTACCAACTGTGTTTATGTACATCTGCTGGGGCCATACCGGCTCCAGGTGCTCAGCGTGGCTGTCTGCCAACCTACAATCCCATCAGATCACATCTATCCGGACACAAAGCTATATGCTTCTCAGTGAAGGTCTCTAGAGAAGAGAGTATTTGGTTTCCTCTGGCTCCATTCCTTCAAGTCCACTGCCAAAACTCCGAATCCACTCCTCACTCCACCATAGGACTTCACCTATGGCCTGATTCGCGTGGCATTATCGCAGAAATAAATTCCCACCTTGTGAGGAGTGTCATGATAAGTACTAAAGGAAGCGGTCTGGAAGCAGTTCCCAAGGAGACTGAACACATCCTGTGTGTGGCTTGTGATCAGCCAACTTTCAAATTGCTGTTTTTTCTTCTATTTAACCTCACTAGCTATAAGGCAAGACTTGTCTACGTCTCCAGGCTCAAGGGAAAAAAATAAAAATAAAGCATTGATTTAGCTATGCAGAACTCAGCACCACTATCTTTAAGTGAGCACTCAGCGAGTATTGGAAAGTTTCCAGTTCAATAGAGTCTTTATTCTCTCGTGCTACGGAGAACTGTGTGGGACCAAATACCTGGATAGCTTTAGATATGCGTCAAATGTTATAGGTACAACTCTGCGCATATTTCTATATTTTACTCAATTAATTTATAATTTCTTGTCGGTGTATGGGGTTGACTAAGTATACCCAAAAATCAAATTTACTCAGTAGCCCCACAGATCTCTCTCCGTACTCATGCTTCAGTGATGTCTCTAATCAAAGAGCAAGAGAAAATAAAGGACAACAGTAATGGCAGAGTGGAGACCTAGGGGGACAAAAAGCCTGTTAGGGAGCCTTTGGTAGGAAAAGTGTCTCAAAATGACCAGCGGCAACCGCTGACCCAGAGAGCAGGTGGCTGGCCCAGGCTTATCTCCAGGGCTTCCATAGAATATTTATTCTCTATGTGTTTCCCTCCAAGACCTTCTTGGATCCTCTACCCTAGTGCACAGCTATGCCCGCCAGAGGCACACACACGAAAGCTGTTCTTCCAAAAAATAACAGGCCACATGTCTTCCCTTGTAAATAAAAGCGAGCATGCGATTGTTTCAGATTGTTGACTAACATGGGATCTATGGATACAAAGCAAGCTCACTGGCATGTCATTGAGGGGACACTCGGACATGCCCCTATATTAGTTCTACACATGTGACATGGGAAAGAGAGTTAAAGGGTCAAAACAGTAAAAAGTCCCAACGTCCTTTAATTTGTAACAAATCGGTTGCTTTTTGAAAACACACCTTCATAACTAACCCTCTTTTGTGAATCTAGAAACTAGTTAGCGCTCTTCTAGCACCTGTGGTTAGGACAAGGGGAAACAGTCAGTCTGAACGGAATGACTGGTCATGGAGATTCCAGCAAAGGGAACCAGCAAGAGACAACTGGAGAGCCTGTCTCCAAACAGACTCTTAAAATTTAGTTCCCATTCTCCTGGGTCAGTGGGGTTCAATAATGCACTTCCTGGGTCAGGTGGGAAAAAGGCCTCCCCCCGCCCCGCGCCACCCCACTCCCAAACAGGCCTCCAGAAAAAGTGAGATAAGACTCCCCATCACCACTTAAATCCCACAGAGGGCTGATCTCAACTGAGTTGAGAAGAGCTCAGCGCTGATCAACAGTGGGATCCAATCATTTGAATAACTTTTCTATGTAGTGGGTTTTTGTCTAGTTCCTCAATGAAATAAAAGACAAGGGGGGGAGAAGGGGAGAAAGCAAATAAGACTACCTGTGTATTACAGCTTGTCTTCCAATTCTGTTTCTCACGAAAATCCCCATAAAGAAAATGCCCAGGTGCACACTGTTTCCATGATTGTCCTGTAGGAGATCAAGGGAAGATAGCGGTGATGAAACAGATGCCCAGCGGTCCAGCAGCACCCAGCACTGGGCCTCAGCCACCCCTGGGGACCACGCCCCGTTTCTCGCCCAGAAATCAAATGAGTCGCAGCAGCATCACGGCAATCAGGCAACTAGATCCTGAAGGGATGCCCCACTGCACATCCTAACGTACGAGGTATACATTTTTCTCAATCCGTCACCACACCTTTCCTGTTCAAAATAATTTTAGGGTTTTCCTCAGATTTGTTGGCAGTTCAGATGTTCTCTTTTGCGAACATCTATGAATATCGATGTTTACCCTGGTTTCTGTTTTCTAGACTAAAATTATACATGCACATAGCTTGATTATATATGCACGTTACATACATGCAATGATATATGTACATAATTGGAAGAACTGAATATGCTTTAGAGCTTGTTTAAAAGAAGCCAACAGCAGGCCTGGATGGACCCACAGTTTCCTCTCCCTTGGAGACACCAACTTACATCAACTAACGCCCTAGTGTGTATCCTATATGAACCCACTAAGCTTGGCTTTTTCCTTCAGAACCTCACATTTATCAGTTCTGGGAAGTTTTCTCAAATTACTACTTCATGGTCCCTGTTTACTCCCTGTAGAACTCCTATTATTCAGATGTTGGACATCCTGCGCTGGCCCTCTAAGTTTATCTTCTGCCTCCCACGTCCCGTTGCTTTGTTTTTTGGTGAGATTTTCTGAATTTTATCTTCTTACCTATTACAGTTTCCATTTCTGATATCACATTTTTAATTTCTGAGATGTTTTATTTTCTTTTTAAAAGCAATCTATTCCTATAAAGAGGTAATACGTGTGTGTGTGTGTGTGTGTGTGTGTGTGTGTGTGTGTGTGTTTGACAGGATGGTATTTTGGTCAGAGGGGTCTTCGTCCTACAGAATCTCTGTCTTCTAGGCTTTGCTCTCACCGTGTTGGCCACTGGGGTTCCTATTAGGGCATCGTGTAGGGTGATGCTTCACTATCTATTCACAGTCCAGCGTGGGATGCTAAACGCTGGTGGAGAGCTTTGTGAACATGGAAGAGGCACGCGGACTGTGGCTTCACTGCATATAATCTGCTTGGCCCCATGTCCCCTCCCAGTGATCTCTTCTCAACCCACCTCCCAAAGCTAACACTGAACAGGAGTCTTCGAACCGGGATGGAGAAAGGTGAGACCCTGCTGGCGGCCAAAGCAGAAAGAGTCAGGAGAGAAACAACTGGGAAGGAAAAGGGGGCCTTGTCAGTATGAGAAATGAGGAGGGAAGTTATACGACAGGAAAACATGTGGGAGAAGAAGGCAGGTGACGTGGAGACATGGGGAGAAAGGACAATCCTGGGGAAAGCTGCTCCGGGCACTCTGCCAACAGATGGGCCAGAGCCTGGTGGGGACGGGGACCCAGGAAGAGCCGATGACAGGATGGGAAAAGCTCAGAACGGACGCCTGAGGCACTGCACTGCGCAGAACCGCAGGGCTCGACCTTGAACTTCGCCAAGGACCAAGGCTCCAGACTCTGACTCATGCCACAGCACCCTCCCCATGCCCATGTGCTCTGACTGTACAGGAGCTACTGAGGCAGCCGCCACACCTGTGTCTGTGGAGAGGCAGGCAGACCTGCTGGGAGCCGGACTCATCCTCCTCCAGCCTCGAGCATCTTTAAGGAGCCACTCATGGAAAAGTCCTCTCTAAACGGAAATGTCCTCCCCTTGGACGCCATCACAGGGTTTTATACTTTCCTTGGTCAATGGGACCTGCATGAACCCGCAGGGACTGCCTCCCCACAGTCTGTCCCTGTGTTCTGTCCTGTCTGCTGGCCCAGTCTCAGCGCTGACCACGTCCCTGCCCCCACTGGTACGGCGGACCCGCCCCTCCTCCGCGGGCTGCCAGGAATCCTGTGGTGTGTAGGTGGTCCCCTTAGTCATGCACAGAAATGTGGGGGGAAAGGAAAGAGGAAAAAGAAGCCCAGCTCGTTGACGCCCACGGGCAGTGAGTCAGCAATGCCTGTCTGCCCGCTCAGGGTAAGGTACGGTGTCCCCTTGGGCTTCGCCCACTAAGGAACATACTAGAAAGTGCATCAGAGCCAAGCACAGTGGATTCCACACACTATCTCCACTGCCCCTCCCTCCCACAATTCAGCAGCACTGAAATCAGAACAGGCAAGTGACCACCACGACAAAACCCCCGACTCCCAGGGACTGGAAGTCAGTTTTCTGGAAGTGGAGAACAGCTTACTCTATTTCCGTGACCCAGGGCATCCTGACTAGATGGGCTGCTGAAATGTAAGTGGGATGCAGATGGCGTCTAAGGCATTATGGCAAGGAAAATGGGTTCCAGCCCCACGAAGGGCGGCCATGAGAGAAGCAAAAGAAAATTAAACACATCTGAAAAGGAGCCATTTAGCCCTTTCCACAAGCTGCGGCCACCCCGCTCCATTCTGCTTGATGCACACGGGCCGTTCTCATTACGGCAAATTGCAAACGCGCAGCAGAGGGGGGACGGAACACTTATAAAACAGCCAGCGGAGCCAGCCTGGAGCGAAATGTTTATACCGAAATGGCAGGCGTCTCCCAAACTGCTGACACGTGCCAGTTGCTTTAGGTTTCTGATACAAAAACGCCATCTTTTGCAAAGCTGGTCAGCAGAGAGAGGAAAACGAGTTTGGCTTATGGGCTCAGCTGTGTAAACGCCCTGTGCACCATGACCTCCCCTGCGCACCCCCCGCCCCCCGCAACCACACCCACTTCAGGAGGTAGATTTTTTTTTTTGAAAAGGAGGTGACATGCTGTCACAGTTTCCTGTGCACGGTTTCCAGAGAACACCAGGGGGTCTGGACACCCACAATGGAGGCTCTCTCGGACAGGAGAAAGCATGGGTGCATTAAGGACGCCTGAAACCATGGGTATCAGCTTAAAGAAGAGGAGAGGGAATCCGGATGGGGAAGAGACCTGGGGGGGAGGGTCTTTATTAAGGCACATGCGACCTTAGCTCCTTGTCCCGGGTAAGACTGGATATGGGCCTTGCCCCCTTCGCTGTGCAGGATGGGCTGTGTTTGGTACTCACTCATAGCATGTAAATGAGATATTCTTCTCCTGAAACCCATCCAATCAAAACCTCTCAGTTACAAAAAAAAAATTAAAAAAAAAAATCCGCTTTAGTAACGTAAACGGGACTTGCCAACTAATGCCACGTGGCAGAGAGAAAGCCAGGCCGTTCTGCCTGCTACTATCAACACCGGTTTCCCAAATGCCTGTGCCCTTCTCAGAAGGCTGACGCACGGCCAGGCCAGCGGACGCTACCTTCACGGGGAAGATTTCCTGTCCGAATCCATCCAGGCGCTCCACTTCGTTGATGTACAGAAGCTCAGCCTCGGCTGGCAGGATTCCACTGCGGTCAAGAGGCACGGAAGGAGGAAACGGTTAAGGGAGATCCTGCCCTCCCCGTGGCACATTCCAGAGCTGGGGTTTAGCTGCAGTTCTGGGAAGAGCAACCACCACCCACCCAACCGTGAGGGCAGGTGCATTACGTGATGCATTAACATAGTCCCCAGGAGTCTGTATTCACCAGGGACTAGTAAGAGGAAGGTGAAGTATGCAGTGAAGAGCCGCAGCCCCTGTAAAGCCTAAATCACTATTCCAGACATCCCTAAGAATAATGCTGCTTGCTTCAAAAAAAAGCTTTTCTCCCACCTGGGGGGAAAAAAATCACAGCTATTAAAAAGGAAAAAGGAAAAAAACAATAAAAAGTTTATGAGGCCCTGGCTGGTTTGGCTCAGTGGATAGAGCATCAGCCTGCGGAATGAAGGGTCCCAGGTTCAATTCCAGCCAAGGGCGCATGCCTGGGTTGCGGGCTTTATCCCCAGCGGGGGATGTGCAGAAGGCAGCCAATCAATGATTCTCTCCCATCGTTGATATTTCTATCTCTCTTTCCCTCTCCCTTCCTCCCTGAAATCAATAAAGATATTTTTTTTTAAAAAAAAGTTTATGAGGATGGCATTTTGGGAGCCAAGCGGCCAAGAGGAGAGACCCTAGAACCCCTGCCTGGGTCCTCTGAGGTCGGAGGGAAGGACACGGTTTTCCATCGTTCCCAAAGCGCCCCAAGCGCTCAGGACCTCCTCACTTTAAAGGCGCCCTCCTCTCCCCTGTGATGTTGACTTTCCCACCCAAAGGAGCTCTCTTCCGTCTTCACTCCTAGTGCAGGCCAGCACCAGGCTTCCCAGGCCGGGCAACAGGTTTGTTTGTTTTTTGTTTTTGTTTTTTAGGAAGGCTCCAGAGAGGAACTCTCCAGGCCACCAATTCCACATCTGTGCAGGCTTGCTGGCATGGAAGAAAAGTGGGGGGGGGGGGGGGGGGGCCGGGTGGCTCAGTGGCTGAGCATCGACCTGTGAACCAGGAGTTCACTGGTTCTACTCCCTGTTAGAGCACATGCCTGGCCCCAGGAGGAGTACGCAGGAGGCAGCGGATCAACGATGCCCTCTCATCATCAATGTTTCTATCTCTCTCTCCCTCTCCCCTACTTTCTGAAATCAAATAATTTTTTTTTTTAAAAAAAAAAAGGAGAAAGAGATAAGAAAACAAAGGGGAGGGAGTGGGGAAGAGAGAGGGAGGGGGGAAGAGAGGGAGGGAGGACAAGTAGCCCAGTCTACACACACCTCTGGGAGCAGAGCTGACTCGGGCTGGAAGACATAAAACTTGTGGACTCAGGCCAGGGGTGGGGTAGGGGCCAAAAGCCTCCTGCCGTGGACAGGACAGCGGCTGGCACTGGGCCCAGCCGGCAGCCTCCTGCCTCACTTACCTGTGGGCTTTGTGCTCTTGGGCCACCTTCTGTGTCAGCTCCTCCAGAACAGCCTCTTCCAGGGCCAAATCCTATGAAAACAGACGGCAGCAAAGGTCATTTAGCATCCTGCTTCCAGCGTCGCCAGACGTCTCATTCGCCTCCCTTCCCCCGTCTCCCCTCTACTGCTTCCCACTCAAAGTTGTAGTTTTCAGGACTGGGGGTTCCTGATTACTCTTCTAACATTCTCTCCATTATAACTCAGACTATTTTAAGGCACATTTAGGGTTGCCACGTAAACGCTGTAGGGTCCAGGAATAGCTCTTTTTTCATTAATGTTCTTCTTCCCTACCAGACTCACTTTGATTAAAAACTAGAAGCCTGGTGCATGACATTCATGCATTGGAGGCAGGGGGCGGGGGTGGGGGAGTCCCTCAGCCTGGCCTGCACCCTCTCGCACTCCGGGACCTCGAGCGCAGCAGCGAGGCAGGAGCCTCTCCCACCTCCATGGCAGCACTAGGAGCAGCGAGTCTATGGGAGCACACTGACCACCAGGGGGCAGCTCTTGTGTTGAGCATCTGTGCCCTGGTGGTCAGTGCACGTCATAGCGACCAGTCATTTCGGTCTATTTGCATATTAGGGTTTTATTATATAGGATGCTTTCTAAGTATTTACATGTTTTTAACCAAGGCAGATGAGTGTCCAGGCCATCATCCCATCAAAAGCTAAGCTAGGAAGGGACTGTGCCTGGCCTTTCTGTCCACCACCACCACCAGCAAACCAAGTCAGAGCCACCTGCTCATCCCGAGGTTCCCTGATGGAGCCTTGGGTGCCAAAGAGGCCAGGACAGCTAACATGCCTCAAGGGAACTCTGGAAGATAACAGCTGAGCGCCGGCCAGCTGGTGTCCCGGCTGGTGTCCCGACCTACTGAAACCCAGGCCCCTAGGACGCGTGGTGAGCCAGCTCCCATGGGATTAGAGCTGATTACTCACATCTCTTCCCAGCTCCCCTCCAACGCTGGAGGGAGCATTTACAGGGCTTGTTAAACATTCACCAGCGACGCCTTGTCTGCGATGGAGAGATGAAGTCTGGAGGAGTAAATCCCAGACAGGGAGCCCAGGGCAATCGGTTCCTGAGACACCGACAGGCAGTGATTCTAGAGCTTGTGGGGTCTGGGGAGGCTCAAGTGGTGGGGCCTGGGGAGGCTCAAGCTATGGGTCCAGCTGCCTCCACCCTTCCCAGCACCGAGGAGGGCACAGATGTGCACCACCCCCCTCTGGGTTCCAGAGGGGGCGTCAGAAGGGGCCATAGGCTGTGTGATCTGGTGAGGCCCTCTGGGGCTCCTGCAAATACTGGGGGTGGGGGTTTGTGGGCGATGTTTAGGCAGAAAACCTCCCTGATTCTAATATACCACTTACATAAAGATCACCTCCAACTGAATAACTCTGCATCGATGAAACACGAACCCCAAAAAGGTACCCCTCAAAACTATCTCAAATGATGAAAGTGCGACAACCCAGCATTTTCAGAGCTGAGGCATGGCAGCATGACCATCTCCTGGAAATTTAGCTCTGCAGATGCTCGTGAGAAACCTCAGAGAAGGGAAGTTCTTATTTTTGATGTGTTAACTGGTTAATTTACTGTTTCCTGTTTAGCCATCCACTGAATTGACTCCAGACTAGGGTAAGCAACAAGGCTCCGCATTTCCAGTTTTACGCTGTGGAAACACAAAGACACCACATGGCTTAGCTTTAGCTCTGTGTGTGCATCTGGGCACTGAGCGGCAGGAGCAGCCCCCTCCTAATTTTGGGAAGCTAGTAAGAGGCATGAGGCAACAGAATAAAATAAAGAAAGATTAAGTGAAGATCAAAAAGGGCTCCATTGAACCTCCGCTTCCTTCTTTGAAAGAAGGACACGTCCACAGGTACCCTCCGCTATTGTGCTCACTCAACGGCCTCCGCCTGGGCCCCGGCCTCCCTGAGGGGTGGGCCCGCACCAATGACAAATGGCCGCGTGCATGCCCGTACACAGCCGCACACCTGTGGAGCGCCCTTGTGTACTTAACTTTGTTCTTTTCTCCGCTGCAGAAATGCCATTTGACAAATTCGGTGACTCTCTCAGATCAAACACAGCCATTCATCCCATCTGCCCTCCCCCACCAAAAGGAATGCATTCTTCGCTTTGAAAGCTCCGGTGGAACCAAGCGGGAAGTTTACAACCTGCCGTGGCTCCCCATGGCCTGCTCAATTAGGTCAACACCTGGGCCTGGCATTCAGGCCACTTCCCTGGGACCCAGCCTGCCCTCCCAGGCCTCCTCTCCCAAGGGCTCAGGGCGCAGGCAAACCCCCCTTTAACATCTCCGCTCGCACTGGGGCCGACCCTTCCTGGGAGAACCAGCCTGGCCCATCACATCGCATCACATCCTGGGAAAGGTCACCCCGGCCTTCAGGACCCCTCTCGGCCATCACTCCCATGTCAGCTTTTCCTCCTCTGGGCCACCTCTCCCGCTCTGTGTCTCTCATGGAGCCCTCGCCTCGTCTGCCTACGACTTCCTTACAGTGATTTAAACCCATCGCGTGCCCTGACTATGGCTGATAACTGCAGCCTAACTTCTCCTAAAACCTTTGTCACCAGACACCCGACTTTCTCCCCGATGCCACAACCGGTGAGAAGCCAAGTTCTCCCGTTTTACTTCTAAAATCTCTCTCTTGCTTTACTTTCTTGGTTTTATCTTCACTGCCCACACCTAATCCCTATCTCTTGCCAGGAACACAACAGGTTCTCAACTAACCTGGTCCCACGAACGGTCTCGCTGGTCTACACCAGCAGCTCTCCAATTCAGGGTCTGCAGCCCCTGGATGGCGCCCACACGGTCTCATTCCTCAGATGCTTCGGTCTCACCTGCCACCTTCAGGTCCCCTCCTGCACCCCTGCCTGACAGTTCGACTGGCCAGCTGACTCTGGTCCTTGTCTCTGTCTAGGCCATTCCTTGCTCCCCTCCTCTCTGCAATCCTGCCCGTCCCTTAAGATGCAGCTCATGCAGCCCTCTCCCCCCACATAAAACCCTGATGTACTTCAATACACTTGACTTTGCCTTTGGATTTTGCAAACTCCTGATTGACTCAACCGCTCTGTCTGCCCGAGAACAGGCACTGTTTCTTGTATAACTTCATCCCCAGGGATTAGTTACCCCGGTCAGTGCTTTGGGCCAAACAGTGAATCCGAACAGTAAGTGCTGACTGATTATGATTTCCACTCAGAGCCACACGCGGGACTGGGCAGAGACCCTCGCTAGCAGGGCTCCTCTGCGGTCTTAATCCTGCCTCCTTAAAACTCTTCTCATTTACCCCAAAGCTTCCAAAACACAGACCATCAAAAATTCCCCAGCGATGAAAACCTAGCCTCCCCTAATGTGACCCAGGAACAGACATTTTATTTCACAACTCATTCAACGAGCTGGTATGAGCACAGGCCAAAGGCCAGACGACAGTGGACAAGACAGAGAATGTTCCAGGTTGAGGACCATGGAGCTGACATTCTAGCTGGAGACAGAGACAGGGGGAAAGAGAGAGGGAGGGAGGGGAAGAGGAGGAGGAGGAAGAAGAGGAGAGGGATGGAAGGAGAGGGGGAGAGGGAGAGGGAGAGGGAAAGGGACAGGGATGGAAGGAGAGGGATGGAAAAAGAGGATGGAAAGAGAGGGAGAGGGGGAGGGGAAGGAGAGGGGGAGAAGGAGGGGGAGAGGAGGGGGAAGGGAGGGGGAGGAGGAAGGGGAGGGGAGGGATGGAAGAAGAGGGAGAGGGAGAAGCCGTTCAGATACTGAGATCTCTGAAGTACACACACCAAAGGTGATCTAGCAGGATGTGGCTTGTGGCTGAAGTGCATCACGCAGGTGGTCAGGGACAAAAAAGTCCTGTCTAAGGAGGAGGTATTTCAATCAAGACCCGAATGACAAGTCACAGGAATATCGGGCAGAGCATTCCAGGCAGAGGGACCCACGTACACCGATCTGGTTTGGGAGTAAGTTCCATGTGTCCAGGAAGGCAGAGGCCATGGCATCAGCAGTAGCAGCGGTGGCACTGGCAGGTAGTGGTGGTGGCTGTGTGTGTGTGGGGGGGGGGGGCAGGGAGAGGGGGCAGAGAAGTGCCTTGAGGAGGCGGAAAGAGGCATCTTTCCTTTTTCATCGTTTTATAAACCTTGTCCATACTCCATACATTCATGGACTCTCCTCCCCAGGAAATGAGTGTGTGTCAAATAGCATGAGATTCCCAAAGGAAAGAATTAAACATCCAAAGAAGGTAGAAAATTAATTGCGAAAAAGGACATTACACTTACCATAGGAAACAGCACATATTCTCTGAGGAAATCTTGAGAATCAAACTGGTTATAGTCTCCAAAATCAGCTGAAAAGAAGAGAAGGGGGACGAGGGATAATTTCACTTTTTATATGAAATGAAAGATGGAAGAAAACAGGGTGCACGTATCACCACATTTATTCTTCCCGCATCATCCTATTTCTGCACTATTACGGAAAAAAACAACAACACAGTGCCGAGATGTGCTTGATACTGTTGCTACGTTTACCCAGCAATACTGGGAATGCCAGCGTGTGCGCACTGCTTGGCGATTTTCTAGAAAGAATGGGAAAATTTGAAAGTGGTTCTTAAGCTATTTTAAAACTTACACCCAAACCTATATTTATCTTCTAGTTAAATATGCATCAACACAGCCCGTCAGAATATGTGCCAAGGGGACTTTCTAACGCAGGGTTCGTTTGGGCAACTGAAGAGCCAAGCCCATCTCTAGCTCCTCATACACATTTGCAGCTGGAAATTCCCACCGTAAATCACCCTTGGCAAGCACCCTTGCAAATCCTGACACCTCCTACTAAACATCTTCACAGGCTGCAAGATGCCAAAAATTCTGTTTTGTTCTGTTTTCATCTCACGGTGCTATGTCTGAGCCCATGCAAAAGGCACACAGTGAGCCTGTATCACAGATCTATAAACCTCTTGCTTCTAGTCCCACCTACTCTCCAAAAAAACCCAAAACAGAATGAAAGCAGCATGAAATTTTCTTTCATGTAAAAGATTTAACATCAGGTACCAATGGATGCAGGTAACTTCAAGGTAACAAGAGACAGAGAACGCCAGGATCCACACAGAAGGTCAGGGGAGAAGCACTGCCCAGAAGGGGTGGGTGGGAGGGAAGAGCTCACAGAACTTGTAAGCATATCTACATAACCCATGGACACAGACAATAGTGTGGCGAAGGCCTGGGGCGAGGGGGCAGCGGTGGCTAGAAGGGGTCAATGATGGGAAAAGAGGAGGCTATGTAATACTTTCAACAATAAAGATCTTTTAATAAAAATTAGAATCCTATGATTCTAAATTTAAAAAAAGAATAAATCTGTAAGTCTCTTACTTCTAATTCCACTTACTCTCCAAAAAAAAGAGAAAAAAAATTAAAGTAGCATGAAATGTAATTTCACGTAAAAGATTTAGCATCAGGTAGACGTGGAGTAGGTCACTGTAAGGTAACAAGAGACAGAGAAGGCCAGCGGAGAGGCACTGCCCAGAAGGGGCAGGTGGGTGGGAAGAGATCAACCACAGAACTTGCAGGCATATGTGCATAACCCAGGACACAGACAACAGTGTGGTGAAGGCCTGGGGTGGGGGCAGGCTAGAAGGGGCCAATGCAGGGAAAGGAGGACATAGAGGAGAAGCACTGCCCAGACACGTAACTGATCACAACCACGGGAGGCCTCCAGGAAGAGCAAAGACCACGTGCTCTGCCTGTGTTCACGTTTGGCCATCAGTGATCGTATTTCATGCTGACATATCTCTACCGATGTGTCTTCCTAACTGCCCAGTCAGGCTCTCAGGAAAGTGATTTACAAACATTACACCCAGAGCAGCTTTTATCAGAAGGGAGAGGAGCCAAGGAGAAGGTTCACCAACTTCCTTCAGCCTAAAAGCTATCACCAGGGCCTTCACAAACCCAGGATACCCGCAATGAGCCCCGTGACTGAAGAGTGAGAGGAGGGGCCCTAGCTGGTTTGGCTCAGTGGATAGAGCATCAGCCCATGGATTGAAGGATCCTGGGTTCGGTTCCAGTCAAGGGCACATACCTTGGTTGCAGGCTTGACCCCCGGCCTTGGTTGGGGCATGTGTGGGAGATAACCAATCAATGTGTCTCTCTCACATCAATGTTTCTCTCTCTCTGTCTCTCCCCCTCCCTTCCACTCTCTCTAAAAAAAATCAATGGAAACATATCCTCAGGTGAGGATTAACAACAACATTAAAGAGTAAGAGAGGTGAAAAGAAAGGGGAGAAAATTAACAGAAAGGAAAGCTTTTTAAAAGGAGAAAGAACGAATGTGAAGATGAGGCACATACTGGACCTTCTCTCTCTTCTCCCTGTGAAGGGTGTCTTTTTCCATTATTTCGTGATTTCCTGTTATAGCCACTGATTGTTCTGTTACACTGTTCTGGGCACTGTTCCTTCCTTTTCCGGTCTTTAAGTGGAGAGATGGGATACAGCATGTCCTCTGTCCTTCCATCCACAGGCTAACAATTGTACAGCCAACAGACACCACTAACCTGCTACCACCCCGAAGGAAAGAGGTCAAGGGAAGGCTGCCTCTGTAGACATTTCAGAGCCCAAAAGATTCAACTGCAGTTCAGAGTTTGGGATGGGAAGTCCCGTTCACAGCTTCTAAAATAACAGCCCACACAGCAAGGATGGGCAGGCTTACATTTGGACATTAAATGATTTTAAAGTAAATGACTGAAAGGAAAACACATTTCTCTCCAAAAATTGTATCTTTATCTTGTGGTGGTGGTTTTTTCAATCCTTAACCTGAGGATATTTTTCCATTGATTTTTAGAGAGAGTGGAAGAGAGAGAGAGAGAGACAGAAATATCGATTGATGTGGGAGAAACACATCGATTGGTTGCCTCCTACACACACCCCAACCAGGGCCCAGGCTGGGAGAAGTCTGCAACCGAGGTACATGCCCTTGACCAGAATCGAACCCGGGACCTTTCAGTATGCAGGCCGATGCTCTATCCAATGAGCCAAACTGGCTAGGGCTGTATCTTGTGTTTAATATGACTCAAGATAATTAAGCTATTACTCAATAATGAGTAGAAATACATGTAAAAAATTATGTAACATCTGTTATATAAACATATGTAAAAAATAAATATAACAACTTAGAGATGATAAAAAAATAGCTCTCTGATAAATTTAAGTGGGACAGGTCGAAAGATAAATTTAGTCCCATACACGTTTGCAGTTTCATATTACAGCTGTGCATTTTCAATTTCTCTCTTTAACTGTAAAGGAATACATTAGACTATGCCGTTTAAAGCTCTCACACTTGAAACGGATGTGGAAGTCACACAGCCATCGCATTGAGCCACAAAATATGACCACATTGGGCAGTGGAATGATTCTGAGAAAATGTTCCACAAACCCTGAAATGCAGCTTTAATTAAAGGCAGGATGAAAGCTGCTATTCTTTCATAAAAACACTGAGATTATACAAGCAGTAGCCATTTGCCTACAGCCCTGAGAGAGCCACCATCCTGCCACAAAAATCACTTACTCTGCATCTTTAACTTATGCTATCACAAAATGAAAAGGGAGCATTCCTAAAGGATCGTAAAGTAAATTTCACTTTTCCCTCCCAGAGGCCGGCGACATCATAATCAAACAGATCATGGGATTTCACACGCCGGTCAGCACAGTCTCTTACCTTGCACAGCTAAGCCAGCCAGCCGAATCACCTGTTCCAGCGTGCACCGCAATCGCCCCTCAAGCACGTCTTTTTTGACTTGCAGGTAATACTGATACCTGGTTCGTGGGAACAGAGAAACAAATAACCTTAAAAAACACATACTTGGAATATATTCCCGTAACATCGGTGTCTCTAGATATCAAACCCTGTGTTCCCAGCAAGATACGCAGGTGATGCTAACAGAGGTCAGTGCTCTGAAAGATGGGAAGTGACCCCTGCCTGTGTATCTTTGTTTGATGTGGCAGGTGCCACACCCTGTTCATTCTGAGGTTGAGAGCCTTCTCATCAAACCTGCCCATTGTGGGCCAGCAGCACGAACCACTGATAAGGGCCAGTTCCTCACAACAGAGACCGCAAGTGAAATCTGCGCTTCCACACCTGGGCGCCCGCAGCCACACAGCTGCCAGAACACATTCCACAGTGTGCTTCCTGAAAAGGTTCTGGAAACACACGATTTGTTTGAAGTCAAAAGTTTGGGTAGGGTGGATCACAAAGAGGCCAAATATTTGGAATTCTGCGAGTGGACGGGGTAAAACTCTTGGGAGCCAGGCTCGCCCGACATGTCTGTGACTCATAAAAATTGAATCGAATGCAACACTGAGCCTCCCAACCCCAAGTACATCCTCAAAGCAGCCAACTGTAGACGGACAGAATGTGTCCATACACAACCTCAGACCTCAGGCCAGACCACTGTTCTCAGCAGCGAATACCGGCATTATCTCCTCTCCAGTAAAACTGCATTCTCAGAATTACCCAAACACTTAGAAATCTCCTCACCCCAAACCTTTTTTTTTTCCAGGCCCCCACTTCCTTCGACCATACCCTTAAGACACAGTCACATCCACAACAGTCAGTCTCCTCCAGCATTACTTCCTGGCAAACCTTTCAACCTTTCTGTTCCTGGTAACCATAACTCTTCCTCTTAACGTTGGCACGTTGGTTAATGCAAGTCTGCAGTGACCCAAACCCTAATGCCTTTGGAGAGAGGCAGTCAGAATTGAGAGCTAATAATCGCTGGCCCAGCTTGACATGGATACCCTTACATCGTGACCAAATGCCTGTTGGAGGGAATAACCAGGCTGCCTGCCCATTGCAGTGTCATCTCTATTGCTTCTTTCCTCTTGGGAAAGACAGGAAAAAGACAACCATGCCAGTCTCTGGTGGGAAAAAACTATACTCAAATCAGAAGAGCCACCTTTAAAAATCCTTTTTAGTCAAACTCAACACATAGCCCTGGCCGGTGCGGCTCAGTTGGTTGGGCGTTGTCCTGTGCACTGAGGGGTTGCCAGTTCCATTCCTGGTCAGGGCACGTGCCTGGGTTGCAGCTTGATCCCCAGTGGAGGGGTGGGGAAGGGGAGGATGTGCAGGAGGTGTCTGATCCATATCATGCTCTCATATTGATATTTCTCTCTCTCCCTTTCTCTCTAAAAATCAATTTTAAAAGTATTTTTAAAAAAATACGTAATAGAAACACAATCTATTTTTCCTATTTCCATCCTATCTCTCAGCTAAAATATTCATATCCTTTTACAGGACCCACTCTCAGAAGGACTCTTTTACGTCCAGTCCACATCTAAATCCGCTCACGTATATCCCTAAGCACTTCCTGTGCGTATACGTGGGCTAGGAGCCAGGGCACACCCTGGAGAGGTCTGAGACAGGGATGCGCATCATCTCCTGGCCAAGCCCCTCACCTTTCTCTCTAGAGCCCTATTAAGGGCTCGATTTTTAAGAACCAACAAGTAAAACATTTTAAAAGGGGCTATCCTGGCATTACCTGCCATCGCTAGAGCCTTTTTACGCTTCACCTCGGAGATGAAAATGATCGGCTGATACCGCTGGGAATAGACCACCAACTAATGAACCCATAGGATCCAGCAAAACAATACACCTAGTGTTCTCACCCTGCTGATCCCAAATTCTTTCTTCAACGATCGCTTCTATAACGCACAAGCAAGTTCCATGACAGAACCATCCCATCCCAGGCAACAGTGAATGCCGCCTACTCACTAGCAAGGAACACCAGGATCGCTCCTGCTCCTGCGGGTTGGATGGAGGTTGTGGGATACAAAGCCGAGGAGCTCAGGAGTGCAGCACCCTTTCCTGGAAGTTGCCTAGACTACAGACTACGAGAGGAGCCGGGCAGCATTCATGATACGGTGCGATTACCCCACGACCTTGGGAATATCACTACAGGAGATTGCAGAAGTGAGAATGGAATTTGGACCCCCTTGGAAACCATCTGCCACATTTTTGCTCAAAAAGGTAAATGATCAAATATAATAATTCAGACGAAAGTAGAGAATATGAGCTGAAATTCTATTTCTAGCGTGCTTGGCTTTTGCTTACTTTTGATCAGCAGCTCCATTCTAACAGCAGTAAAATATAAGAGCGGATCCTATTTTGGAAACATGCAATTTCATGGAAGTAAACTCCACCCTGTCACAGCTCTGGGTGGAGGGGAAAAGAAAGAAACCTGGTCCTCGTGCCAGGAAAGTCAGTATTTGCCAACTTTCCAAAGGGACCCTCTTTAAAACTCAAGTTCACAAGGAAAACTTGTTCCTATTGAAAGACCTGGAAGTCATCTGACTGCTGAGGTCCAACGGGGGGGTTGAGGCTAGGACTCTGCCTTCCCTCTAAGAATTGGGGAACACCGTGATGCCTGCTGAATAAAGGCAACATTTCTACTTTCAAAGTTTCTTGTTTTGTTCTGACTCTAAAGAGGAGATTAATTTCTGGAGGGAACGCAGGTTTCTGTGGGTGAGACAGAAAAGCCTTCGACAGCTGGTGCTGACATTACAACTGGAACTAGACGGTTTCTATGAACCAGTCTCCAAAGACCCATCTACCCGGACCGTTTCTATTCAATCAAGAAATTAAGTGTCTTTTCTGTGTTCCTTCCTCCCCCTACGATTTTGAAAAGGCAATTTTTAAACGTCAGGTGAAGTCAATAGAGCACTCCGTCCACGTGACAGTGGTATCAAAAGGCTTCCAAATTCCACTCCCTAACATCGCCCTCAACGTTTGCAGATGTACTGCTGGGATCTGCAGTCTCTCTAATTCGCACGTGAGGAATTTAGCTAAATACTTACACAACCACAGTTTACTTGCAGGTCTGTTAATACTTCTCGGGCTGAGAAATTGCATGTGGTGTCCTGAAAGGTTTGGACTGTGTGAGCACCGAACCCCCAATAATACGGGAAACAGCCCTCCCACGAGCGAAATATTCCTTCCAAGTCCCGTTCAGTGGAAGTGCCTCACACAAGGAACAGGCAGGAAAATATGAAAGCCTTCAGATCTGATACTGGTCATGCTTCCAGCCAAGGACCCAACATCCTGTGCACCAATCACAGGGCAGTGGAGACAGGAGGGTGGGCGGTGGGGAGTACTGTTCCAAATATTTGCTACAGCTCTCCATGGGCCTTCCCTCTGAGAGGGTCACACCTGCCTACCTCCTTCACTCTGACTAGCTTTGGGGTCCAGAAAATGGGGGTGGGAGTGACACACGCCACTCCCAAGCCCAGCCTTCTGCTGGAGCACGTCGTGTTTCCATCTCCATTTCCCCCGCCTGGAGTGTCCAGACAGGGACTTCCGCTCGGTTAGCTTGAGCCCCGTGGAAAGAAGGCAGTGGGCACAGCACACACAGAGGTGGGCAAGGAACAAGCCTTTGTCTTTGAAAACAACAGAGGTCTGGGCATCATATATTGTCGCAGCATGAGCTGGCCTCCCTTGTTTAATAAGGGGAGGATTTCAAAAAGCCCAGCCCTTTTAGAGATAGGAACTGTGTTGAGGGAGAATGACTTGCCCAAGGTAACACAGCCTCCAGGGCGGGGCCAGACAGACCAGAGCATGGAGCTCTTTCTCTGCAGGGCAACCGCCTAGGCGATGAGAGTGGCATCTGAATCCCAGTCATCGCAGGCAAGTCATCGGTGTCACTGAAGTCCAAAAGTAAACATGGAAATATAAACACCACCACCGCCCGGCCGGGGTGGACTCAGTGGTTGAGCATCCACCCAGGAACCAAGAGGTCGCCGGTTCAATTCCCCGATGTTTCTATCTCTCTATCCCTCTGTCTTCCTCTCTCTCTAAAAATCAATTTTAAAAAAATATATTAAAAATAAATAAAAGCATCACTTCCTGGTGATTTTTATGATCCAATGCTTCTAAGGAAGGACTTGAATAACCAAACTGCCCTCCCTCCCCCATCAGGTCATCTGAGCCACAGCCTTTGAGGCAAACATTGGCACGAGAAATTGTTCTATAAAAACGCAGTACAGGACATGTTTCATAAGCTGGCCCATGGATTATTCAGATCTGTTTCTTCTCAAGGCAACAGCCTCTGGATTACTTCACTGTCCCCTCTCAGAGGCAGAGGAAGGGAAAAAAGACTGAGCTTTGTATTCTAACTACGTGTTAGCAACTTTATAAGACACATAGAGGACAAAGTAAAATCTAGAGAGCAGGGTCTCTGATTGGAGGCTCTTATCTAGAAGGAGAGGCTGCTCGGCCAGCGTGGTTCAGTGGTTGAGCGTCCACCTGTGAACCAGGAGGTGGTTCGCTTCCTGGTCAGAGCACGTGCCCGGGTTGCAGGCTCGATCCCCAGTGTGGGGTGTGAAGAAGGCAGCCGATCAATGATTCTCTCTCATCATTGATGTTTCTATCTCTCTCTCCCTCTCCCTTCCTCTCTGAAATCAATATAAATATATTTTAAAAATAAAAGATTAAAAAAAAGGATAAGACTATTTTTATTGACTGATTTTAGAGAGAGAGAAAGGGGGAGAGAGGGAGAGAGAATAAGAGAGAGAGAGAAAAGAGACAGAAACATAAATTTGTTGTTCCACTCATTTATATATTCCGTGGCTAGTTCCTATATGTACCCTGACCGGGGATCGGACCCGAAACCTTGGCATATCAGCATGATGCTCTAATCTACTGAGCTACCCGGCCAGGGCACTTAAAGGGTCAGACTTTAAATGCCTGCCCCTCACTAGAAAACTTCCTACAGTCAGCAGTATCAGAAGGCTATTGCTAGATTCCCCAAGGACAGTGCAGTATGTACCCAAACACTCGCATTGCTTTCTGGTTGATATTATATTGGGTGTGTGGGGGGGTGGGTGGTGGGGGGTAAAGAATGTACACGCTTCTCTAATATAAAAGACAGAAAAAGAGGGGACTGAGGACACGCTGTCCTAGGATTTGGGGGCACAGGACAGCAACGGAGCATAATTTCACCTTGTAGATGGACAGAGGTACCCACAGGAGAGAAACAGCACATTCCAGCCATTCCTAAGGGTGTTCAGGGCTGTAAATCCAGATAATGGACAGGGCGGCCCACCCTGTTCTCTGGCTGCCAGGAGCAGATAAACAGTACGCAGGCAGGCATGCACCAGATAAACCCGGCCGCCTTCTTCCCTCCGTCCTCTCTCCTCAAAGCCCCTGAGCAGATTCCCAGTTTGTGATTATTCAGGTATAATAAGGTGGTTGGTAGCTGGCCGTTGCACTATCTACAAGCTTTTATATTTAATGAACGTTCATGTTGACCGGCAATACAAACCGCCTGGTCACGCAAACAACAAGTCAACCCCCCTGCAACTCTGCAAACATTGAACTAACCCAACAGGGGAGAGAAGAAAACGAAAAGGCTAGAACTGTAACTCGACAAAGATCACCTTAAAAGGGAAGGTTTTTGGTTTTTTTTTTCCCTTCTGGCCTTTCTCACACCACCAGCCAATACACGTGCCTGTGGGAAAACGCAAACACGTGCATGCACGCGAACACACCGAGACACGAGTTTTCAACATGCACCGATCAATACCCCATTTTGCCAAACATCCAGCTTCTCCCTGAGATTCCTTACGTCTCAGTGAGTCAAAGGATTGCAATTCTTTCCTTAAAAGGATGGTGTTTGTTTAAGTGCACATAAACACACACGGGCCTTGACGACTGGTGGAGAGGGACCTGTGATAGCAAGGTGCTGCGAAAGAGAGAAGCGTGCCCCAGCCTGATCCTGGCTTGCTGCTCCTGAACTCTCGCATTAATTATAACAAATTACAGGGAGCCCAAGTATAGTTTAGAAGTACGATAAACTCCCTAATAACAGCCTATCGTTTAATCAGGGGCTCTCTTAAAAAAGAGTGAGAGAGAAATTCATTCCCTACAATATATCAGAAAGGGCGAGGGGATAGCTACCCTGACCTCCCCTCCTTTCACCCCATCCTGTGGAGTTGGGTGCAGGGTCCCAGCAATCCCGCCGAGAGAATTTGAAAGAACCAACAGGTTTCACCGCTGTGGGCTGTGATCCCCTGAACCAGGAAAACCTGGCATCGGAAGCAGAAATGCCTTCGCCTCAGAAGAAAACACTGTCCTAAACATGATGATGTTAGAATAGAATCTAAGCCTGTTTTGCTCTGTCTTCAAAATCTCCAGTGACTTGGAAAAACAGTCTGGCAGCTCCTCCAAAAGTTAAAAATATGGAGTTACCACATGGCCGGGCAATGCCACGCCTAGGTATACACCCGCGAGAATTGAGAACACGTGTTCACACAGAAACTTGTACACGAATAGTAACATTGTCCATAATAGATAAAAGGAGAATCTAGCCAAATGTCCACCAACTTATGAACAAAAGTTGATCTAGACAATAAAATATTATCTAGCCATAAAAAGGAATGAGATATTGATACATGCTACAACATGAACTCCCCCTTCCCCCCAGCCTGTGGCAACCACTAAGCTACGTTCTGTCTGCACGGATTTGCCACAGGCTGGGGGGGGGGGAGTGGGGAATGATTGCTAACGTTCTGAAAACAGACATGGGTGCTAGTTGCACAAACAACTCTGTGAATATACTAAAAACCACCAAACTGTGTACTTCACAATGGTGAATGTTCCATGGATATTACCTCAACAAAACAAACTTCTAATAACCCTCATCAGGAAAAAGTTCAGACTCCGGATCCAGCACCCCACGGTCTTTACGAATCACTCAAAACTACTTTCTAAATTCTTGCCTCCCCCTACACCACATGCTTGAGTTGTAATAAATATCTGTGCTTCCCAATACCTACCATGTTCATCCCTGCCTCCTCCGTGTTTCCTCTGCCTCATGCTTGCCCAAACTCCTCCACGTGCAGGGCCATCTACTCATCCTTCAAAGCCCAGATGAAATTTATCTCCTTTTGTAACGCTTCCCAAACCCTCTCCACCAGTCAGTCAAAGGACCCCTCTCCCAGGCCCCCCACATGCCAGCAGCATGGTACATGAATATTACCTCAACAAAACAAAACACCTAATAACCCCAATTAAGAAAAAGTTCCGTGTCCTGATTCAGCACTTCACCATCACCTCCTCCCAGGCTGGGAACTGGGTCTTAGCATTTAATGTCACCAAATAAACACTCAATAAGCATTTCCAAATAGATGAAACGCTGACAGAAACAGAGGAAGGGAGAGAGATCATCACCTCACAGTAAGATTATTAGATGTTATTTGTACAGTATGAAAGAGTTTCAGAAATGTAACCCATTGCACAACAAGCAAGAAGCTCTTTGTGTTTAGACAAAGGGTTAAAACAAAAAACTCCTTCAAGGACCTAGAACAGCGGTTCTCAACCTGTGGGTCGCGAACCCTTTGGCGGTCGAACGACCCTTTCACAGGGGTCGCTTAAGACCATCCCGCATATCAGATATTTACATTACGATTCATAACAGTAGCAACATGACAGTTATGAAGTAGCAACGAAAACAATTTTATGGTTGGGTCCCAACATGAGGAATTGTATTTGAAGGGCCAGAAGGTTGAGAACCAACCAATGACCTAGAACAGTGGTCGGCAAACTGCGGCTCACGAGCCACATGCGGCTCTTTGGCCCCTTGAGTGCGGCTCTTCCACAAAATACCGACTTCTGCGCATGGGCCACGAAGTTTCAATCACACTGTACATGCGCGCCCGCATGTGGTATACTTAGGGCACTGAAAATACTCTGTATGATATTATAATGATAAATATATGTCATACATTTGTCTAAACCCATAGAATATACAACACCAAGAGTGAACCCTAATATGAACCATGGGCTTTGGGTGTGTCAACATAGGTTATCCTTCGTGAAAATTCTAGTGAGTGGTGTTGATAAGCGGGGAGTGGGGAGGAGAATATGGAAAATCTCTAGAGCTCTCCTCAATTCTGTTGTAAACCTAAAACTGCTCTAAGTAAATGGTCTTACCAAAATAAAGAATAAAAAATACTGCTTCAGTGTGGACCATTTGTTTACCTGTGAATTATGTAAACTGCTTTCTGAGCTCCCAAGCAGCAAAGAAATCACTTGGGGATGAATCACAGCCAAAGATCAACAATAGCCTGAAATAAACCCTGATGGTGGGCAAATGGAGCACAGACCAAGAAGGAACAAGGCTCCGTGGGGATCCCCATGGCCAAAGCCATTCCTCTGCATTACCATGGTACCATACGGAGCCAGATCCCTTACACTCCGAATAAATATGGCTTGATTCATCAGCTCAAACCACATACCTGTCTGTCCTGAACATCATGTGTTCTTTTTTTTTTTTTTTCATCATGTGTTCTTACTATTACCTACAATTCCACTGTGGGGAAGGGAGCTTAAACTACATCTGGAAGTTGGGGGATTCAAATGCCTAAAGATCTGTCTTCCTGGTAAAGAGCCAGGTTCGTGGCTAAGATGTTTGCATAACATCCTTCAAGTTTTGGTGAGCTGGCAGATGGAAGAACAGTACTGTTGTTAGCAATATGTCCGGTCTGAAGGAGAAAATAAATAAAAATCAACAAATATGAGGCAAGAGGATCATCTCTGTGGACAGGCACGAGTCCTTCCTTGTAATTCCTAATTAAACAAGTGAACAACTGCCAAAAGAAGCCACTTCTGCCCTGGCTAGGTAGCCCAGTTGGTTAGAGTGTCATCTTGATACACCAACGTTGCAAGTTTGATTTCTGGTCGGGGGGGAAAAAAAAGAATCAACCAATGAAATGCACAAATAAGTGGAACAAAATATCGGTGTTTCTCTCTCTCTCTCTCAATTAATTAATTTAAAAAATTTGTTAAAAAACCACACACACAACGAAGCCACTTCTTCTGTTGATGATGTCATGTCCTAGAAATGAGCAGGAAATACTATGGGCTTAACAAATGTTTGAAGAATAAATGATGGAATGGAAGTCAGCAATCAAATATATCCTTAGATACTATGAGAGAAATAGAAGTTCCCAGCCTATATTAACCCCTAGAGTGCCGGGGAGGGCGATCGCGCTCCTCCTGCAGTGTCACTATTAGATGCCAGTAGTTCCCTCTTTATTGACAGGTGGCACCTAAGTGCAGATTCCTTATGATGCCGAATGTTTGTAGTTCTAAAATTGACCACTGGCGTTTATCTCCCTAATTTTTTACAGGTACTACGATTTTATGAAGTTTACTCAGATTTTGTAGCCCTAAAGCTTCGAAATGGCGCCCAGTTCTAAGTCTGCTTTTATTAGTGATGATGATATTGCTAAATATGTCAATTCTTGCTGTGAAGATGACGATTTTGTGGAGGATATTGGAGAAGGATGTCCCTCTATTTTAACATTATCTGGTTTGTTCAAATTTTTTTCTACTAGTATTTTATAATACAATCAGCAAACAATATATGTTAAAGATGAAAACAAAGGTAGTAAAGGTTTCCTTAAGTTTTTGAATATGTCACTTCATTTACTTGCGATTCATAATTTTTTTCCTAAACTGCTGTAAAATCAGCAAAAATGCCTTGGCAATGTTAGCATAGTTCCTAGGATATTGGTTGGCACTCAAAGGGTTAAGTCAGATGGCTAGATATGGAGGGTATCTGATCACTGGTGGTGACCAGAAAACTCAGTATAGATGGAGGTGAATGGGGAGACCACTGGGTACTAGAATTCTACCTTCTTCAAGCCAGTCTCCTACCATCAGAGCAGGACAGCACAAAGAGGAGGCCTTCTTCAGCTCTTCCAAATGGAATGTGCTAGTCTACCCAGCCCTTACACACCTGCTGGACTCAAGAAACAACCTATGATTCTATATTGGCCAGAAAGCAAGTGATGAGCCAGGCCAAGGGCGTATCTTCCAGCTGTGAGGGCCTGCAGTCTCAGGTAAGTGTTGGAAGGGAATGATCTGTCATTGATTGTGATTCTTTTCTGTGCACAGTGGTGGGCTGAGAATCTTTTGTTTTCAGTACATCCTGTCTTTGGACTCTGACACCTCTGTACCCCACGTGAACAACCATCTATCTACATATTTCCCATTTCTATCAGCCCATGCATATCCTGAGGGCAGGGACCACCCCTTTTTGTTCAATAATTCACAGACCTAGTAGAAGACCTTAGCTTTGGTAACTACGCAAAAAGCATTATGATCGTTTACTGACTCAGAGAAACCCAGTGGGTAAAAAGAATGCTTTTTTGGAAGTTAGCCACCCAAATAGGTGGCATAGAACAATACTGGACTCGGCAGAAAAAAAAGAAAAATCCCCAAATCACATAAACTCCAGGTACTGCACAATAAAATGTCTTTCTCCAGCCACCGAACTGGAATAATTCATTCCATCCTCTGTGTTTCCACTGCATTTTTTAACTCTAACATGGCATTGATTAGGTATTTCTATGTAGATCTATTTTTGCTTCTTTGGCTACTTTAAAAGCTTCTTTTGTTCTGTATTCCCCCCTCAACCTCTAGCACACGGGAGGTGTTCTCTGTACGTTTCCATTAGACCATTGTTACGTTTCCATTACATCTTGGCAGCTATCTATGATGTGGCCTTATTTATGTCCAGCCAGTTAATGACAGACTGGCTGGAAGCAACTTTAATTTGTTCCTAGGGCCCTCTGAAAGAAATAATAAACACACACACACGTGTCCAGCCAAAGCTTGGCACACTTGAATTCTCCACAATTGAAATTTTAATCAACTTCTCTAGATGTTAAAAAACCAAAAGATTCGATAATCCTTAATAATAACAGTGCTTTCCATTTTGGGAGTTGTTTTCCAAGTGTTTTCATGGGTCATAATTCACATCGTTTCATATTCGCAACAACCCTTTAAGACAGTCGCTACAATTTCCCACCTACCCACGAGGAAGCGGAGGCTCGGAGAGGCGAGGTGACTTGCCAAGTCTTCTGATTTTAGTCAAAGGCTCTTTCATGACAACATGTGCCTGAGGAGCAAACTGGCACTGTTGGCAGTTTCTATAAGTCGGGAGCATACATCTCAGAGGAAACATTGGAAGGAAGAAAAGAACTACAGAAAGTTGTAAACACATTCCAACATGAATCCGCTAACCACTTTCTGATTTTTTACTGCTGGAAATGAATACTTTCCTTCTGCAAAATCTTCAAAAGCAGTTGGAGACACAACTGCCAAAGATAAAAATCCCAAACCAGCAAACATCTCACGGCCCAAGAATCCAGCGTCTTCCTAGGCTGAGATTTCTGCCAAAATTGTGCTTGACAGTCTCAGGCCTGGAAAATGTCTCTACAATTCCTCCTTTCAAAGCCCTTCAGGGGCTGTGGGATGAAAGGACTCGAGCCTCCTCTTGTTGAGTACAATTTGAAGTAATTTTAGATGTGCTTCCTTCTTTTATAAAGTTGTACTTTTCTAAATGCCCCAGTCTCTGCGAGGCAGTCCTCTACAACCCACAATAAACTTTAAGGTAGAAAGCGCAACTTCCTAGAGAGGAAAATGAAGACCCAAAGTGACAACTGACTACACACAGGTAGAAATAAGCCCACTGTGTGGGTATGGGGACAAGGAAGACAGAGCTGTCAAGCAGAGAACTGTAATTCCCACATCAGAGAAAATCCCTCATTACCTCCATTTTATGGAAAAGGCTGCTATAAACACATTTTTCCTTTTATTTTTATGTTTAAGAATTTAAAAGGATTTCATTAAAATAGGAACACATCACATGCCTTCTTAGGAACCAAGAACTCGGAGGCATAAAACCAAGAGAAGGACACCAGTTCCGGACAGTCAGTGATTGTGCCGGGCATAAGGCCATACTCAGAGGCCATGATTCCTCCAGAAAAATTCCCCCTTAAACAAAAAGCTCAGTAGGCCTCTCCTTAAAATGATGACTGCAGAAAATATATGGCCTCCCATATCCTAATACGTTCATGAAACCAGCACAAAATCTATTGGTTAGAAATCATTACAAAACCTGTCAAATTCTATTACTGTGATGATTTCTTAGCTTCTTACAAACTAAACCAACTTAGACCCAATGTGCTGGTAAAATATTAGAAATATATTAGTAAATACATTCAATGATTCATCCGTCTGTTCAACAGAACTTAATGAGCACCTGCTACCCGCCAGTTGTTCTCAGCACCCGGGATATAGCAATGAACTAAAAATCCCAGTCCCTGTCCTCGTCCAAGGAATTTACCTTCCAGTGGGGATGCCAAGCAATGATTAAGCCAATAAGTAAGTTTACTGAGATAAAATTAGAAAGTTGTATGGAGAGTAGTGAAGTGGGAGGTGGTCAAGCAGGGTCTCTGATAAAGTGAACTCTGAGGGGAGATCTGAAGGAAGTGAGGAGCTGGCCATGTGGGTATTTGGGGAAAGAATGTACTACTTCAGCAGATACAAGGGCCTGAAGGAAAGCATGTGGTGGGGTGGTTTCAAGGAAGCCAGTGTAGCCTGAAGTTCAGATATTTGTAGGGGACCATTTACTCTTCCCTAATAGACTGGAAAACCCATTCAGGACAGGAGTGACATCTTATCCTCTCTGCATTTTACAACGTGCCTTATACTTAGGAAATACTGTGTTGAATGAAGGCCCAGAAGTGAGTCTTCAAGGCAGAGGGGAGAAAGGAAGAGGGAGATGCTTCAAGAACTGCAAGGAACAGAGGGAGGGCCAAGAAACCCAGGTGCCAAACAACAAAGAATACGACCAGTCAGACAAGTAGGAAGGGTTTGTGGAAGGAAGTAGAAGGCCCTAAGGAGGACAGAGCCTTGCAATGCTGCAAATGCCTCTGCATGTTGGTCTTTGCCTTCTAGGCAATGGGAAGCCATTAAACATTTTTGATAAAAGGACAATGATGAAGCAACAACCCTTAAGAAAGACGCTGAGAGTTGGTACGTACACCCTAATAAACAGATGGACAGGAGAGATACAAGTCATGAGGCCAGATAATAATAGTGCCAGGCACTGTAAAGCATGCCTTTCCATTTACTAACCAGTTTAACCCTCAGAAGATCTTTCTGATCATGAAGAAACTGAGTCTTAGGGAGGTTAAATCACTCATCCAAGGGCACGCAGAGAGCAAGTGGTGGAGCTAGAATTCAAATCCAAGTCTGTCTGACCCAAAGCCTATGCTCTCCACCAAGCCACTGTGTTTCTGGCCGGAGGTAAGAGAGCAGAAAGCAGGGGCGGAGTCGGCGGGAATGGATTTGAATGGCAAGTGGTGCTGCCGAGTGTTCAATGTGTGCAGATGCTGCAGCCACACGGTGTAAGTTTCTATCACAGCTCTGTCACTCATAGGGTGATCTTGGGCAAGTTACTCAACGACTCTGTGTCTGTTTCCTATTCTGTAACATCAGGGAAATAATGAGTTTTTCTAAGAGTTGTTGTAAGGACTAAATAGCCTAACACACAGAAAGAGCTTAGAATTAAGCCCTGCCATAAAATACTCAATACATGTTAGTAATCATCAATATTATTAAGAAAGATCAATAATCCCAACTGAGTAAGTGCTTGCTTTTGTGTTTATGGATGTCTCCTCAGGGCCTCAAACGTGAATAATGAATTCAATATACGGAGCAATGAAACCAAGATCAAGTACCTAAGGTGTTTCCGCCTTAAAATCTGCTTTTTATTTTTCTGGGAGTAATAAAATTTTTGGAGCACTGTTGGGTAAAACATACTCAGCAGAACTGAGTACACTCGTCAAAGCCATGTGCAAGAATGTCCACAGGATATATACTAGAATGTCCTTAATAATGTACTAGAAATGGAAACAGCAGCACAGTTCATAACAGTTCCAAAATGGAAACAATCCAATGACCTTCAACAATAGAATGGGGAAACTAGTAAATTCCTGTGGTGGAATATTATGCAGCAGTGAAGGGGGAGGGGTGAAGTGGTGGCTGGAGTGTGTTAAGTGGAGGATGTGAGTATGGGACACATGCCAGATGCAGACACGTGGTGGTCTGCAAAGACGCAGCTCAAGCTCTGATCAAACTGGTTTCTTTTAGGAGACACTGGAGTTAATGAATTGTGATGCCCTTTACCATTACAAAGTTCTGTGTTTCTTAAATAAAAACCCAAGCAGAGAATCTTCCCAATGCTCAAATGAGCCTATGGTTAGCTAATCTTCACGAGATTAGCAAACATGACTCTAGAGCAGTGATGGCAAACCTATGGCATGTGTCAGAGGTGACACGCGAACTCATCTTTTTGGTTGATTTTTCTTTGTTAAATGACATTTAAATATATAAAATAAATATCAAAAATGTAAGTCTTTGTTTTACTATGGTTGCAAATATCAAAAAAATTCTATATGTGACATGGCACCAGAGTTAAGTTAAGGTTTTTCAAAATGCTGACACGCCGAGCTCAAAAGGTTCGCCATCACTGCTCTAGACAATTAAATACACATATATTTAATTCTCCACGACCAAAAGCTAGATTGATTCTCTCACTTATTTTAATGCTCTCTAACCCAATTACTTACACATTGGGTCAAGGGTAAAATGTTTCGTGTGTGTGTGTGTGTGTATGTGTTTCTAGGTAAAATGCAAGTATCACAGGATGACTCCCTCATTCAATTCTCTCATTCTCCTACAGATCATCAAAGCTCTAAATGGATTTCTAATTGTACTGTAGTTATAATTATACAATGTTACCAACTAGAAAATAATTGTGTTAAATCAGAAAGGAAAAATGCCTACTTTAGGGTATAACAGTTAAATAATTTCAGATGCCCTTTTAAAAATCAACCAGGTGTAAAGAATACAGCCTTCCTATATCTGGTATTTTCCAACTTCCTGTGGATAAACTACTTCCAAGCCAAATTTTTAAAAATAAGAGTGGAATATTTTTTGTGAAAAATTATCAGAGTATTAGCTCTCAGGATAATGCTTTCATACTCATAACAAGAGGGAGCACATTAAATTATGGGCATGTGTGTGCGCATGCATCTCAAACACAAAAATCTCTCGATCTATAGTAAGAAGGTAGTCATAGCAGTTTGTTTGGAAAGTTAAGATACCTGCTATCCAGAAATGAACCTTTCTATCTTTCAATTTTTCGCAAATATATTGTGCTTCTGGTTAGTAGTTGGAATCAAGGATTCTATTAAACAGTATAAAAATAATGTTTTTATTTAAGAAAACTGATCATAAAAAGAAATCTTAATGTTTTCACAATTTTAGAATTTTACTTGGCTAAAATTTTATTTTTCTCAATTTACCTTTGTTTCATCTTACCTTTACCTAAATGCAGTAGAAATTGACAAATCAGAGAATGGAAAGAGAATTACTGAAATCGAGTAATTCTCAGTTTTGAAAAATTCTCATGTTATAAAATTAAATCTAAAATTTTAAAGCCTGGGGGACTAACGAGGTCTTGTTTAAGATTTTAGGGTCCTAAAACAGCTGTTATGACTTTTTTTTTTAAAAGATGCACATGATGCTAAATTCGTATACAATAAACATATGCCCTTATGTTTATATATGCATGTAAACATACATTATATTATGCATAACCTGTTATGCATTATTAAAGTTTCACTGAAAGGCTTAAATGTTATATTCTGAAATAGAGGAAACACAACCTGACTAATATCTTTGCAGAAACTTGGGTTAGTCCATTTAGTTTATCCCATCACCACTACTCCCATTGGATATCTATTTTACTTACTTTGCAATTCTATAATTCCTTCCCAGTTCCTCGAAATCCACCCTGAGAGTCTCTAACATCTATTTCCTAACATCAAACACCAGCTGCAGCTGAAGGAACATCAGGATACAGTTGCATTCCACCGAACCAAAGGTAAGCGTACAAATCACATAGGACTGATTCAAGCCAGATTTGATTCTGGAAGTCAGTACCAGAAACTGCATTTTTAAAGAATGCCACGGGCGATTCTGATACAGGCGAGTAAAGACCACACCTAAAGAATCAAAGGGCCCCCAGCGTCTCAGTCATTTTTCCTTTCACAATCCTCACTTACCAAGAGTCCATCATCTCCTTAGATCATCTTTCCCTGGAATCTGTTTGCCTTCCTCAGAAGGCATCCTCTTCAAGTTACAAGTTCTGCAAGATTAGCATCAGGTCAGCCTGGCCGCGCCTGCTGCAGCTCACCTGGCCTCCAGACCCTGAACAGCTGCTCTGACCATCTGGGAAGCTGGTGGCCAGGCCTGCCTTATCCAGTTTCCTTGCTCTCACCTGATAACCTCAGCAGTAAGCAGACCGGCCTGGGTCCTCGGGTCTGGATCTGCCCCCTGGTATGGGACTGGGATGAGGGCAGGGCACCTCCTTAGGGAATACATGGTTATGATTACCATAATTTTGGCAACTAAATTTTTTTGGCTTTAGTTAGTTTTGCAATTCCATCTTTGGGACGTGCCTGAGAGAGTAAGGGACAAATCTGAAGTCATCTTCAACATCATCAAGTACTTTGTCTTTTGAGGGTGATTTTGACTTCTGCGGAAGGCAAACACCAAATCTGTACTCAACGGAGTTCCTCCTGAAATAGGGTTTACAGTGATTTGGGCTCTGCTAATCACCAATGATGCACTAAGCCCCTTAGGGGCACTGTAATGTCTCCACTTAGCTAGACCAAACTATTTCCCAGAATGCTCTTCCAGGGGACGTTTTCAGTTAGTGACAACCAGGAGTGATTCTTCTACCAGGTGACTCCCCACCTACCTGCACAGCTTCCTAAGGAATGCAGCAATTTCCCCAATACCTTCTGATAGGTCTTTTGTATTTAAAAAACAAACACTATTTGATCACCTACTATGATAGGTGCTTTCCGAATTAATCCTCATTAGTAGCCATGCTGGTATTTTCTCCTGATTGACTATCACACAAATGATGAGTTTGGGGAGTCTACAGAGCCTGACCAAGAAACAAATACTAAGACACAGGTCTTCTCACTTC
This sequence comes from Myotis daubentonii, assembly GCF_963259705.1. NCBI lineage: Eukaryota > Metazoa > Chordata > Mammalia > Chiroptera > Vespertilionidae > Myotis > Myotis daubentonii. Next base: position 16,474,628 of record NC_081857.1, read on the forward strand.
AGGGCTGTGCTCCTACCATAGCAGAGTCTTGGTTTTGAACTACATTTTATTCCTAGCTATTATTTTCCTTGACAATTAGGCTGAATACCAGTTCTTTGCTGACTCCATCGATCATTCACAATAGACAACACAGTCCGGCAGATACTACATAACTCGAATTCAAATGTTTCCATCAGTACCCATCTTTTCACAGTTGGTCATTGATTTCAAGGATCCAAACCACTGATCTTTCTGAGTTTCTCTCAGACACCTATGGGCTTCTCTCTTTAGTTAGCATCGTAAACGTCTTCTACCTTCTTCCAAACACATGTCCTAGCCAAAAAATATGTTTCCGACATTGTATCATCTCCATGATTTTCTATTAAAGCATGAAGTGTCTGACTTGCCTTTTAGCTAAACTTGACATGAAATTTGCTGAACTGGACTCTGAAAAGCATTGACACGTTTATGCTGGCGAAACCTCTACTCACTCTCCCCCCATCTGCGGGCACAAGAGTGACAGGCTGACCTTGAGAGAGAGCGTGCGGCTAGAACCTGCTGCAACACGTCCCCTCTATGACTCCTCCTCCTCTACTCTCACGAACACCATTATTCCATAGTCACACCTGGTAACTTGACACTTGCTGACACCTTCCTACTGTGTATTTCCAATGTCTCCATTTCCCACCCTTCTAAAGGGCTTAGTGTCATCTGAAAGCTTGGCAGTTCACTCCGTGCCCAGGGCTGCAGATCACTGATAAAAACGTTAAAGAAAACCCATCTTCGTTCCAATCTCCACAGAATGCTCGCTATTTAAAGACTGTTCAAAGAAGCGCCTGTTTCCCCCTACCCTTTGTTCCTTCTGTCTAAACTACTTCCTTCCCTTTGACAAAACTCATCTCTTCCAATTCCACAGCCTGTCTCTTTGGTGTTGCAGGGGAAGGGTGGGGAGGGTGGGCACAGGCTTTTGGGAAGTTTCAATAAATCGTATCTATGGGTTTTCCCATGTCACAGGCTTGGTTCACTTTAAACCAACCACTCTAGTCCCATTCAATGTCCCTTTATCTCCCTGGTTCTCCGTCTCTTCATCTATAAAATAAAGCAACTAGCCCTAGGTGGTTCAGCTCAATGGATAGAGTGTCGGCCTGCGAACTGAAAGGTCCCAGGTTCGGTTCCGGTCAGGGGCACATGCCTGGGCTGTGGGCTCAGTCCCCAATGGGGGACTTGTAGGAGGCAGCCGATCCATGATTCTCTCTCATCATGGATGTTTCTATCTCTTGCTCCCTCTTCCTTCCTTTCTGAAATCAATAAAAATATTTTTTAAAAAAGCAACTGGCCTTTGTAATCTGTGGTGTTCCACGTCCATATAGAAAAACTGAAAGTAAACCTTAATCTGTCTTGATAGACAGCAAACTGTACTTTCTCAAATAGGCTGTGTTGTTGAAGATGGTGATTTTTTTGTTTGTTTTTTGGGTTGTTGTTTTGTGTGTGTTTTTCCCTACAGGACATATGGTACCTCTCTGGTGGATGGAACTTTTCATAGGTAATCAGAGATGATGCAGATATTGACATAAATCAAGAGGAAATCTGAAAACCCGGAGCCACATCTCTGCCACATAAAGTACAGGGATGTGTCATTGGGCACTCTGGAGTATTTCACATAGAAGCAAAGTTTTCCAACAGACTAAGGGAAATGACACATCCAGTTGTACCATCTACAGTCTTTGTGGGCGGCTGTGTGAAGCCAGCTGGACTCTGAGGGCATCAATCTCATGGAGCCAGTGAGGGATGGGTTGATCCAGGGCTGAGAAACACTTCGAATTATGTGTGCAGGTGTCCGAGGTCACCACCTAAATGCCCGCAGGGCCATGCAGTCTCAGGAAGGAGTAAATGCTGCTGACTGCATCACTATAGGGCGTTGGGGACGTGGGGCAAACCAGTCAGTATATGCCTCTCTATGAAGCATCCAAACTCAAGTCTTTGAAAATCGTCCAGGGGAAACAAAACCACCTACAGACCAGAATCAGCCCTCATGGGACCAGTTTATAATCTGACTTTACAGGTACTCTAGTCCTCTGAAATCCTCTGCACTTCAACAGAATCTAAACTTGCTAGAGGGGGCACAGGGGGACGTAATATAAAAGATTCCATGTATTTAATAGATGAAACCTCTACTTGTGAGTAACTTTTTTTAAAAAAACAATCCTTTTTTAAAACTATTTTTATTGATTTCAGAGAGAAAAGGAAAGGGAGAGAGATACAAACATCAATGGTGAGAGAGAATCATTGATTGGCTGCCTCCTGCACACCCCCTTCTAGGGATCGAGCCCAAAACCCGGGCATGTGCCCTGACCAAGAATTGAACCACGACCTCCTGTTTCATGGGCCTATACTCAACCACTAAGCCACACCAGTTGGACAAAAACAATCCTTTTTTAAGAGAATAAAAACAGTGCCCACCCTGTTTCCCTAGGGTCCCAGTGAGGACTGAACATCACTGAGGACACGTAGTGCAGCAGCTACACAGAAATGCCGGCCGCTACCATCATTCCTATTACTACACTGTGCCTGGTGATGGAATGTAGTTCTTCCACAGAACCACAGAGAATCATAATATCCTCAGGCTGGGGAGCGTTAGGTCTCGTATTGGTCAGACAACAGCCACGCCAGAACGCACAGAAAAAGGATCCTGTGCATTCCAGCTCCTGCTGCCACTCCAGCACCGTGGACCAATTTAATGTGGGAATACGCAGCACATCTGTCCATTTCCTCCTCCATCCCCACCCACTTCACTCCAATTCAAGGCCCCAGCACTGAGATGCCAGGAATAACGGGGAGCAAAGAATTCTACATCTACTCCCTGTGCTTCCCCTCCCCGCAAGGTGTGGTGGGTTTTTTTAATCCATTATTGAAATCAACACGCCATTCCCAATCCCACCCATTATAATGATACCCCTCCAAATTCTAAGAATCCCTTATAAGGAAGTGGGTGTCTTTTTAAAAAATCAGAAAGCACAGCTGGCGTGCTTTGACATGACAAAACAGCTCCTGTTTGTTTTCCCCTCTCCCCATCCCTCGGCTGAAGGTAAACACGGCTGTGTGGGATCATCATGTTCTACTCAGCTTTTGCATACATAGAATAATCTACATTTTTAATCCATGCTCTACTACAAATCTTTATCATTCCATGGGTCGAATGTTGAATCATTTGGAATTAATGAATGAGTGAATGAACAAATGAATGTATCTTTGTAAATCAAGGAATACACGTGGATAAAATTAATACCCTGGCTTAAGAAATTGATATTTTCAGAATGGCTTAACAGCAACACATGATTTTTGTCTGCTTTTGAGCAGTTCAGAATAGATCATCAAATACTAGTAAACACACACTAACCATCTGGTTAGAAATGAGATCATTTTAACACTTTAAAGGCAAAGGTGTTTTCGGAAGTACTACTTAACCTAATTTTTAAAAAAAACAAACACGTTGCTTTACTTATTAAAACAGAAGTATATTTTGCTTTATAAAGGGTGAAAATCAAATGTCAGATGCATGGAAAACCCAAACATTCCGTGAAAGTGCCCTTTGAAACATAAACGATGCCCCTGATGCATGATTCCCTTGTGAAATTCTGGTTTTTCCCTTCATTGACAGGGCACCTGAAGAATAATGTCAACTGGTAGTAAGTACTACAGGATGCTGATTGATTTCACTCTTTGTTTTCTCTCTCCTAAAGGGATCGAATACCAAAGCAACACCCAGGTTAGGTTTAAAGGTTAACTTCCTTTTATTGGTCTAGACCTCACTGCTCTAGTGAAGTGGGTTGCCTACACAACTCCCTACTTCCCTGCATACTTTGCAAACTGCAGCTTTTTCCTGGGGGGTGGGGGTGGGGGCAGGAGGGAGAAAAGCAGCAGCTCCATGCATCTGGAAGACCTGCACCATGAAGCAGGCCTGGCACTCAGGCGTGCTCTCGGCTTAATTAAGACAGGTATACACTCTGTGCGGTCCTCTTCTTCGCAGTAAGACGTGGGGAAATCCTAGTGGAGGACTGAGAAAGCGAGTCAATCGGCTTCCCTACAGGAAGTTACACTGATCTTGTGACAGCTCCCCAGACTCCGTAGGATGTTCCAGTGAGTCAGGTCCAGGAGCGGAAATGGTTACTAGGGCCACGTATCTACTTCCACATTTGCATAGGTAGGGAAAATTTCCCTTTGGTTCCCCTGCAGGCTTTTCGTATTTACTTTGTCTCTTTGATCGCGCCCATCAGATCCACCCAGCTGAGAGCAACTCACAAGGCAACAACAACACAAGCAGAGATGCTTGGAGAGTCCAGTGAAAAATGAAAATGTAGGGTCTGTTGTGCAAAAATTATTAAGAATTTCAAGAGGGCCACAGCAGACCATTCAGCCGGGCGCAGGGCACTCCGTGCAACCAACTGCCCGGGTCTCGGCCCACAGAGCTGGCCCAGGTCCTGGGTTCCAATAACCTTTAAGGACAAACTCAAATGAGTCTCCAATACATCACGCACTCAGACACGAAATCAAAGCTGCCTGGAGAGCCAGCCCTTGGGGGGAGCAGGGAGAGCGCTGAGGTCTGCTCATTCTTCCCCTCCTGCTGACTAGCGAACCGCCCACCTCGCTTAATACAGGTTGAAATCAAAAGCCATGTGGATGGCGGCTACCATTTCCACCGACTAACCTCCTTGTGGGCAAGCCATTCTTCTCGCCTCCAAGATTGCTCTGCGGCTCACAGGCAGCCATTTTCCTCTGTCATCTCATCATACATTGCACGAACCACGCAGAATCATGTTGGAGATTAAAGTCCTCGTATCAACAGCGTCTTAAATTATCTCCGCTATCCGGCAGGAACCACCGCGTCCTCAGTCACCAGCGGAGAGAGAACAAGCTCCCAGTCACCAGATGGAGCTGCTGGGGAGGAGGATCTGCGATTCCCAGCAGATTCTATCCTCCCCAGGAACTCCGGCCGCCTGGGATGGGGCTGGAAGGGAGTCCCTAGTTCCCAGCCCCCGGGGACACTTTAAATAGCCATGAAGATGGCATTTCAAAATCATAACAGAACTCAAAGAACCGGAGGAACAGAATAAATGGTGTTGTAAAAGGAAATGGGGACATTCCCATAATGAGAGCTTCTAAAAGGGACAGTCAACACTGGTTGGACGCTGACTTATTTCCCACGGCATTCAAGGCAGACGGCGAGAGCTGAAGTGGGGACAGCACCGGTATTCGCAAGAAAGGAAAGGTGAAGAAAGCCGCTGTGTGGGCTTTGGACTACATCCTAAAACCTATTATTGAAAATACGTATATATTCAAAGCACCCTTTGGCCTTTATGAGGATGCTAGGCTTCACCTAGTCTGGCCTGACCATCAGTATGCCACTGGGCCCTGGCTGGGTGGTTCAGTTGGTTGGAGCATCGTCCCACGCACCAAAAGGTTACGGGTTGGATCCCAGGTCAGGGCGCATACAGGAGGCAACAGATGGATGTTTCTCTCTCCCCCCCACTCCCCTTCCTCTCTCTCTAGAAATCAATAAAGCATATCCTTGAGTGAGGATTAAAATATATATATATATTTGACCCAAAAATGTAATTGGAAGAAAAGGGGCCCCCATCATAGTCTTAAAATGTAAGAACCTAACTCCTTTGCCATTCACCATCCCAAAAAGATGCACACACCCTCTTAACGGTGCAGTTTTCAATGTGGAGACACCTTTCCAGTGAGTTCTTCCCAGACAGGAACGACATTTAACAGTGAAGAATGTCCCCATACAATCCCATACAGAGATTAAGCATTTTTTTTAAATCTTCCCGGGAATGAGTGGGAGGCAGCCTGGCCTAGCAGACTAGCACAGGCTTGGGAGATGCACAGGAAACACGGGGGCAGCACCCACTAGAGCAGTGGTTCTCAACCTTCTGGCCCTTTCAATACAGTCCCTCATGTTGTGACCCAGCCATAAAATTATTTTCGTTGCTACTTCATCACTGTAATGTTGCTCCTGTTATGAATCGTCATGTAAATATCTGATATGCAGGATGGTCTTAGGCGACCCCTGTGAAAGGGTCGTTCGACCGCCAAAGGGGTCGCGGCCCACAGGTTGAGAACCACTGCACTAGATGGAGGGAGCCTGGGACAGGTCCTGCAGACCAGGGCTTTTGGCCAGATGCACGAGAGGGTGCTGGGACTGTCCTTGGCGAGTGGAGTGGCTGCGCAGGGTACAGCCATGGTTCTGCTGCTTTGCTTCTATGCAGAGCTCCCCACAAAGAGGGCAGGCAGGCCCCCCCCCCCGAACTCCAGGCTGCAAGCCCGTCCTGGAAAAAGGAAAGGTTATCTGCCCTCACTGGGACCATGAAAAGCTCCTTTGCACTACTAGGCAAACATACCATGCCACGGTGAGCAATGCAAAGACAAACACGTTCTGGTACAAGAAAAATGTCCCAGGATTAGATGTTTTTTTTCAAACCACGCACACATGGGGTCAGCAGCTTAAAGTTCTGAAGCCTAGATTCCCTCTTCAAAAATTACTTTTTCGTTGAGAAGTTTTCTCTTTCATATTGGAAAAAAAAAAATAAACCTCAAGAGAGACTTCCTCAACGGGGGAAAGACTTGGAGAAAGCCCAGAGCTAAACTCAAAGCAGTGATCTTGGCCAGGAGTTCCCTGGCTTCCCTTTGCTATTATTAAGTATCCTTCTGTTTGACTAAGAATTTCTCCACCTCTCACAAGCCATCTTTTTTCCTTCTGTGTCCAGAAAAAGCTGAAAACCATGTGTTTATAATGAGCCTGTTGCTATGCAAATGATTAAAACACATTACAAAAATCTTTCCTTTGAGTCAGGGGAAGATGAACTGCGAGTAAGAGTCCCTGTGCTCAACAGAAAAGCTGGCAAAAAGAATATGAGACGCTAAGCGAAATGGGGGGGGGAAATAAAAGATAAATAAATAAACCTATGATGGCCCCATCCCTTGAGTCATTTTAACCAAAGGTTTAGGGAAAACGAACGTCTTTACAGCCCCAAGGTAAATGTGTCTTACAGTTCGGAGTGGGGTTAACAAACTTTCTTCTTAATCTCCTGGATTCCTATGGCTTCATGACTCACCCTCCATCTGTCTACGAGGGTGTCCTTTCCACCAGCTTCTTCACACTTCTGTGAGAATATCAAGAGATTTCTTTTTCCTTGGATGTGTACTCCTATGTGTATTCTCCTTTTAATACCTTTTGTCTTCTCCTTCAATTGTCACCTAAAACTAGGGCCTGAGTGGTTCATTTCTCGCCCATCTCAAATCATAGCATCTTGGCCAATTTCCCTCACTTATGAAGAGATTTGCTCTTCAAAGGTTATATCCAGGAGATGAGACACAGTATGTCAAAATTAATGTCAAAACACAGAGCTTCTTAATTTTTTTAATTTAAAAAAATATCTGCACTTGATCATTTCAATTAAGTCCATTGCTTTCTTAAACAGTTTGCAGCCAACAACATGTGCAAATTTTTGTTGTGTTGTTTTGTTTAGTCCATTTTTTGTTGTTGTTTTTAATCCTCACCTGAGGATATTTTTCCCATTGATTTTTAGAGAGTGGAAGGGAAGGAGGAAGGGGGGAGGGAGGGATGGGGAGAGAGGGAGAGAGAGAGGGAGAGAGAGGGAGAGAGAGAGGGAGAGAGAGGGAGAGAGAGAGGGAGAGAGGGAGAGAGAGAGGGAGAGAGAGAGAGAGGAGAGAGATACATCAATTGGTTGTGTGTCTGCATATATCCCAACCAGGACCAGGGATCGAGCCTGCAACCCAGGTATGTGCCTTCGACCAGGAATCAAACCCATGAGCCTCAGGTGCTCGGGCCGACGTTCCAACCACTGAACCACACAGGTCAGGGCTGTATAGTCTATTAACCTGCAAGCTTTCAAGGGTGGGATTATCTGGGGATAAGAAATGAAATACATGCCTTTTAATTATAACTTCCTTTCACCCCTATGTGTCTTAATATGCATGGGTCAGCACACATCAAACTAACAAACAGTTTACTTCTACTAATAAACTCTCTTCAGAGAGGAGAAATGCTGGTCCTGGCGAATTCTATAGAACCTGCTTCCCTCTCAAAGAGAGGGAGCCAGACCACTGCAAACATGTGTTGGGTGAAAACAAGTTTGGTTGGCTCCAGACAAAGGCTTATTTTTTAAGCACAGACGGTTGAAGGGTTGCCTCCTCCAACGGGTTTGCCCACAGTGAAAGACAGATTTCTATTTCTAATCTATGCAAATATCTTTCTCTGTGGGCATCACAAAGACGAACTGTTTGGTGGCAGACACGGCCACTCCCAGGTGCTCGCAGATGCCAAAGCCCATCTCCCACCTGAGCCGCCTGGAAACTGGGGTAAGAGCGGATGGCTGCAGAGTTAGTCACCACCCTCCTCCTCCCGTGAGGATTCCTCGGGAACCCCGCCCACCACTGCTCCTCCAGGCTGCTCTGCCTCAGGAGCTACAACATTCAGATGGGACCCCAGATGCTTCTAAAACCTCCTGAAACTGCTCAGATTTCCGCCCCACCCCCCAACCCGCACAAAGGCTCCCAATGACTCTGAGTAACATTCTTGACCTTGAATTCAGCTCATCTATTGGCCTCTAACACCAAACCCAGAAACCCTGAGCATTTAAAGATGCGACTCTGTCCAAACCATGTCTTCTTTATACTCTAGTCTCTGTGCCTTCCTCCCACAGTAGGTCTCACTGAATCACACCTGAGTCACTGTCGGTGGCCCTCAACCTTCCCACGTGTATGTTAGTCCCTTCTGCGTTCCTTTCTCCCTCTATAAATTTTTTCCTTTCTGTACTTACAATCTTTCTCTCTTATTTCTCCATCTCCCCAGGTTAAGTCTTTGATTTGCTCTGACACCCCTTGAAGCATTCCAGTTCTAAGGCACCTGGGGGCAACACAAATTCCTGAAATACTCATTCTCTCTCTCTCTCTCTCTCTCTCTCTCTCTCTCTCTCTCTCTCTCACACACACACACACACACACACACACACACACACACACACACACACACACAACCTCCTCATGCTAGCCCAGCTCCTAACTTTAAGCATCGTCCACCATCAAAGGTTATATCAGAAATCTACATAGTTTAGTTCTAATGTTTGAGCCTAAAAGTATCCTCAAAGTGTTGCATTATTTCTTTTGTTAGTTTTTCTGAGCAAATGACAGTAATAGAGTTGGCTCCAGAATCTTGTGTTGGAAAACACTGTCCCTCCTTAGCGAATTTCATCTTAAACAGACCAAGCTAACTGAGCAAAAAGGAATTCTAAAGGAAAAGGAAAATCGTGCCCCCTCGTCCCCAGCCTCAAAAACCAGCACCACCAACAACTCTTACTCTTTACCTCAAATTTGAGATCTAAACACTTTTTGCTTTGTTTTCAGCTTAGGAATGCACACATATTGACAGCCAAATCATGCAGCGTTAATTTTACTTACCTGGAAAATCTAAAACTATAAAGAACTTTAGAGGTTAATTAATGTATCAATTCCCAAGTATGAATGAACATCAGAACCACCTGAGGAATATTATTTTAAACAATACATCCTCCTGATCCCCAGCCTTAGACACTCCAACGCAGACTTCTGGTACAGCCCTAGAATCCATATGTATAATAAACACTCCGGGTAATTAGGATATAGCCGGTCCTGGTCTGTTTAAGCAACTGGTGTATTCCAACATCCTACCTCATATGACAATCTCCTCCAGGGACACCACATCACTATCTGCTCTGTGCCAGCAATTCCAGACACCAGGGACCTTGCCCTTCTATATGTCTGCTTGTTCCACGTTTTTATGGACTTAGCTATTAGAAACCATGTTCTTATGTTGAGCCAAGTAACCAAAGTCTTTCAATTCCTTGAACTTCACTCACTATCAGCCCTAATTTTGTGTCCCAGAGTGGACACAGAATTCCTTCCCTAGAAGTCTTCATATATTCCCAGGGCAGCCACCACACCCTCACAAGTCTTCATTTTTCCAAACAAACTGATTTCTTTACCTTCATAAAGCACAATGCCCGAGTCCCTCGCCATTTCAACTGCTCTTCTGCAACAACAGACCTTATAGAATAAGTCTGTCTAAAGTAGCAGCACTTCTTTTTTTTCTCACGGATGCCTTTTTTCAATAGGCATTAATTTATCGCCCGTGTTTCAGTCTTGTTACTCATTGCTTTGCAGTTAATGGTCCGAGAGCCACGATCGGCAAGTACTTATTAACCCAATGCTATGTTCCTAACTGTGTAAGCACTCAGCAAGGATTCATAAGCCAGCAGGTACCGTCCACATTTGAGGTGTAAATCATCTTGTACAGAAAGGGTTTAGCCCTAGCCGGTTTGGCTCAGTGGATAGAGTGTTGGCCTGTTGACTGAAGGGTCCCAAGTTCGATTCTGGTCAAGGGCACATGCCCAAGTTGTGGGCTCAATCCCCAGTAGGGAGCGTGCATGAAGCAGCTGATCAATGATTCTCTCTTATCATTGATGTTTCTATCTCTCTCTCTGAAATGAATAAAAACATATTTTTAATAAAAACAGAAAGGGCTTAGAAAAGTGAAATAACTTGAAAATAATGGATGGCAGTATACAACCAAGTGCTTCAAATGAATGGCACCTGAAAGACCGAACACAGGTTTCCTGGGTCAGACTGTGAGCTATCTTATGCCCTCTGTTTACAGAAAAACCACCTACTTAACAACAGTTTTTATTAAAAAAAAAAAAAAAGATAGAAGCCATTACCTCAAAATGTATATATAAAAATGTCAAGTACATCCTATTTCAGAAAGTTCAAATCTAAGAAGCCACACATGCACTCATCGAGTCGAATACCGCTTGCTCCTTTGTCTGGGCATGTCACTGGCACTGCTGCCACGCACTCAGAATGCCAGGATCCGGGGAAAAGGCAAAAATCAGAGAGTTCAAGCAATGCCTTTTATTACTGCCAATAACCATTTGACAAGCTAACCCCCCAACAAGGACATTTTAATGGAAAACTCTTACCAATAAGTGAACTATGCCACCACCGACAAAAATGCATCTGCATCATTCATAGAATCGCAGACTATCCGAACTTGAGGAACTTATCCAAATCCCTCTCTTGACAGATGAGGGGAAATATCACTTCAAAGACGGCAGGCGATTCCCTCCAAGGTTAAGCAGCCACTGAGCAGGAGGAAGGGACCAATCCCCGGGTGGGTCTCCCCCCATTCACCCTCAGACAATCCAAACTCTTGCCCCCTCAACATTTTCCTCAACTCGACTCCCATCTCCCGTGACCTTCCCAATCCTCAAATCCAAAGTCTGAAGGTACATTTTGTTTGGGGACATTTTGAGGGAAGGAGTGGACTACCCAGTAAATAGGAGGTTCATTTTTTTTTATTCGATTCTAGCATATTTTCCCCACAGCCTCCAAGGCATACTGCCCTGCTGCTAGACGCAAACTTCTACCTGATTCAGGATCACTGCTGTCTTACGAGCATTGTAGGAACAGTTGAGTCGGAGTTAGCGACATGAATTCAAACAAATATTCTCAAGCTGAAAAGCAACTGGAAAAGAATCCCCATCTACTGCCCACTAAACACACGCACTCATACACACACACACACACACACACACACGCGCACACGCACACGCATACGCACACACCCTAGATCAACCACCAGCTCGTGTCCTCCATCAGAAGCCTCGCCGCTCAGCCACGCCCTGACACGGAATCCGGGGAAAATGCACCTACCTCGTGGCCTCCTGCTGGAGCCATGACACATTTGGCACGTAGAACATGACTCCGAAGAAAAGCAGAGGCTCATTAGCGAATTTGTCCAGATGTTTCTTCAGCGGTTTCTCCAGCTCCACCCATCGTGCCTGCTGGCTCTTGCTGAGAAACCAGAGGCCAAAGTAGTGCGTCTAGATAAAAGGGCAAAACAACATCAGTTCCTGCTCGCAAGGGCCTTCCCAAGACCACACAGGAAACGAGGCTCCCAGCCTCCCGGCCCCCTCAGCTCCCCGGCCCATACACAAGCATTCAGCTGTCACTTTCTTGACGTTGGGACGACTTAAAAAGAAACCACATGTACACATGTATTGTGATCGACACTGAGTCCCCAGAGGCAGTATCCACACCCATGGCTGCTGTTTGTCTATGCGGGTGCCGGTGCACCCATGTCAGGGAGAGGGGGTGGTGCAGGGTGGGGACCTCGCCGACGCTTTCCTTAGATCTCAAGGCTGACTTTTCCCGTGGCTCCTGGTGCCTCGTGCTCTCACACGGAACAGGCCAGCCAAGGCAAGCACAGTGCTTGCACCTGCTGCAAAGGAACCGATTACTCAACTCCTAGGACAGTGGTTCTCAACCTTCCTAATGCCGCAACCCTTTAATACAGTTCCTCATGTTGTGGTGACCCCCAACCATAAAATTATTTTCATTGCTACTTCATAACTGTCATGTTGCTATTGTTATGAATCGTCATGTAATTATCTGATATGCAGGATGTATTTTCATTGTTACGAATTGAACATAATTAAAGCATAGTGATTCATCACAAAAACAATATGTAATTATATATGTGTTTTCCGATGGTCTTAGGCGACCCCTGTGAAGGGTCGCAACACACAGGTTGGCGACCCACAGGTTGAGAACCGCTGTCCTAGGACAAAGCCTTCTGCCCACGGCCAGCGTCCACAGTGTGGGAATATTTCCATTCAGTCCCAGATTTTAACTGAAAATGGATTCTCTCCTTTGGAGCTTTAATGGAGTCCTTTAAACCACACTGCCTCGACCACTTCATTTTACATGAACTGCAGCAAATCTCTCCTCCACATGAAGCGTTCAGAGTGGCGGGGTCTCCTCTTCGCAGCTGCCATGGGGCCCCCGGTGGCTGTTTTTGGCCGATTATGGTGGGATTTGATAGATGAAAGTGAGATTTTTCACCCTTGGACATGAAGCCTCACCCAGTTTAGTTTTGAACGACGGGCTCAAGGATGAAAACGGGTGCTTTCAGGCATCCGATCACGTCTTCATATTAATTGATGCTCAGATTTCAGGATTAGCACAACAACCGCCAAAAAAACAGATCGCTCACTGCTTTGGAAGCATTCTTTTCTATTTCAATTACAGCCTCGAATGCTGTACAGCACACCTGGAGACCTACCTTCAAAAGAATGTTTTCAGGACGATGTTTAATTTCCAAAGGCATTCCTGTGCAGATGTTCCCCGCCAGCTGGCCGCCCCTCCTCCATACTGTGGCTCACCCGTGCCACGGCGCTACCCAGATCTACAGGAAAGTTCTGACTCTGACTTTACTAGAAAACCAGACCTGGCCTCGCCTCCACACAGCTAGAGGCCCCAAACCCTCCGCAGGGTGTTTGTAAGTGATACTTTCAAGTGGGAGCGGCGATTTGATCCAATTTCCTCCACACTGTCCCACAGGGCAAGTTCACACCAGAAGTCTATGCATTTCTTGAGCAACGAAATGCCAACAAACGGAGCCAAGATTCTATTTCTATCGACTCAGACAAACTGGCTTGAGTGAATTCCGACCCTACTGTTCCTCTCCCAGCTTCGGGGAGTCCGTGAGCTGTTCCAATGTGACCGATGACGTAGAGCAGCGGTTCTCAACCTGTGGGCCGCGACCCCTTTGGCAGTCCAACGACCCTCTTTCACAGGGGTCGCCTAAGACCGTCCCGCATATCAGATATTTACATGACAATTCATCACAGTAGCAACATGACAGTGATGAAGTAGCAACAGAAATAATTGTATGGCTGGGTCACAACATGAGGAACTGTATTTAAAGGGCCAGATGGTTGAGAACCACTGACGCAGAGGCAGGGAAATGTGGCTGAGCTGAAGAAAACAGGCTCTGAAGTCACTCATCTCCCAGCTGTTGCCCTCACTGCCTCGGGGGCGATGGCCAAGCTCCGGCGCCTCCTCACGTCTCAGAGCTTCCTCATCTGTAAAATGGGGGTGCTGATGCCGCCTCTCACCCATAGGCTCCTAGGGGTGCAAATGTGGTGACGCCGACCAACCGTGCCTGTGGGGGGCACCTGTTAAGTAACCACTTCATACACGGTGTCTTCTGCGGCTGCTGATGCTACTGCCACCATCATCGTCACTGAGAAGAATAGCAGGCAAGCCTCAAGAATCTTGCTCATCAGCACTATTGGCTACCCCATGCACCACTGGATCAGCAAACAGCAGTCGTCTGAACTACATGCGAAAAGGCAAGCCAAAGTCAAAGCTGGGAAGCCTGTCTGTCCGTCACACAAAAATCTGAAAGGTGTAAGAGCCCTGGCCAGGGTGGCTCCGGTGGCTGGGGCTCATCCCGTGCCCCAAGAGACTGTCAGTTCCGTTCCCCGTCAGGGCACATGCCCTGGTTTCAGGCTTGGTCCCCGATCGGGGGCATGCAGGCGGCAGCCTACTGATGTCTCACTCTCACATCAATGTTTCTCTCTCCCTTTCTCTTCCTCTCTCTCTAAAAATGAATAAACACAAATGAAATAAAATGTGTAAGAAAAAAAAACAGTCACAGAGCAGTGGCTCCCACGGGATTTTCTGGAGAGTCTCATTACGGATGTTGGTGGGACCCTGGCACATCACTCAGATGCTGGGAGATCTATGACGTAGGCTCGGGTGAATCTTAACGTGAGGGAACCTGGGTACTTCACAAACTGGGAAAGGGGCCAAGGCGGCTCTGCATTATACTGAATTCTGTTACGGAGCGCAGGGCCACAGAAGGGTATTTTGGACGGCCAGCGGCGAGTCTGCATAGCATAAATGAGGTAATATATGTAAACAGTAATGTGCTATGGAGTAAGTATTTTAGTTGGAAAAGAGCCCTTTTATAAGCATGGGTGGAGAAAGGGAGGGCAAACTTTACAGTTACTTAACAGGCCGCCCATGATTCAGTGTCTTTCGCTAAAAGTAGTCTTGACTTTTGGGGGTGTAATTGATGGGCCTTACTTCATTCAGAGGATAACACTCGCTCAAATTAGTAACATTCAAATTATAAAGGGCCCTCAGTCACTGCATTAACAGGCTATGATTGATTTTTCAAAGGGAAATTTTTTTTAAAATGTGTTTCCTGCTCCTATGCTTGAATAAAGGCCAGTATTTTAAATTTCCTTTTCTCATTACCATCCACCCAATCATTAAACCAGACCTGATCTCCTCCCAAAGAAAAGCCTGAGATAGAATATTCCACAGAGTATATATATATACACACCCAAGAATATTCTATTGAGTACACACACACACCCACACGCATGCACAGATAAATGCACATACAGGTGCGTACACTGAAAGGGGGGACGATGAGGTACAAGAGAAACCATGGTAAGGTAACAGGGCTGAGCCACCATGGATAGCACAGAACTCTAACTGACAAGGCAAACCACTTCTAATGCAAAAAACACACCCTAATTCATGGCCTAAGATTTGTGTTGTTGTTGCCAACACATCCTTTTCCATAGGACACAGCATATTTCAGGGTGACTCCTTATGCATTTACCCCCCCCAAAAAAAATTACAGAAAACTACTCAAAATATGGGGTTTCCAATGCAGGGTAGAATTGGATGAAACAGGTAACCTATCGGACCCAGTGGCTACCTACTCACAGCCAGACAACCTAATTTTACAAGTGCTGAGTTCACTTGTCAAGTAAAAAGCCAAGTCCATTCATGAGCTCCCCATCCGCACACTGTTCAGTGAAGCTATGCTCAAAGTCACCTTCTCCACACCCACGCCACCGCCCTCATTCCTACGCCAGCTGTATCTGGGCTCTGGGGTATTCAGTAGAGGAGAAAACCCGTCTCAAAGTTCCTGCCCAGCCCTATCTGGTTTGGCTCAGTGGATAGAGCGTCGGCCTGCAGACTCAAGGGTCCCACGTTCGATTCCGGTCATGGGCATGTACCTTGGTTGCAGGCACATCCCCAGTGGGGTGTGTGCAGGAGGCAGCTGATCGATGTTTCTCTCACATCGATGTTTCTAACTCTGTATCCCTCTCCCTTCCTCTCTGTAAAATATCAGTAAAATATATTTTAAAAACAAAAAAACAAGCAAACAAACAAAAAGTTCCTACCCAGCTCTCGTTTGCAATGCGGCACTGGTGTGTTCTGCCATGTGTACACAGTGCCACGCAGGAAACAGAATCAGAACCTAACCGCTTGCTTCAATTAACATGGCGCCAACCAACTTCCTGTGTGTTAGCCAAGGGACCATCATCCCCTCAGGCCCAGCTGGGACCACAGCAGGCCTGTTCACAGCTGACTTGCCAACTTACGCTCCAGCTGCATTCTGGAAGCTGAGCCTCACTGCTAAACATCGCCACATGGTTGAGGAGAACGTGGTGGATGACTCCGAACAGAAACCAGCTCCTCCGTGATCAAAGGGCTCCCACTGTGTTTCCCAAGTAAATTCGGGGAATACTTGATCGGTCTATCTCTGAGGCACCCAACCTAAGCCAGGTCCACCTCCTCCTCACCATACCTCCTGGTGAGCTGTCAATCCCTTTTTATTCCTCTCATTTTCTTGGAAAAACAGCTCAAGGGTGCTGAATTTGGCAATGAGTTCATTGCAAATGATGAGAAAAGAAGACAGGAGAACCAGCTCCCAGGAGAGGAACCGTACCTCTGAATCAGTTACTAAAAATGCACCACTAAGAAAAGACACAGGGGAGCCACATTACGCTGTCGTTTTCATGAGTAGTTTCCTGGTTTGCTTGGCTTGGAGCTTTGCATTTGAACAGAGGAAGCAAACACATATGCAGGCACTCAAAAATATGTTCGTTTCTTCAGTGACAGAGTGGTGTGTGACTATTTTAGTGTCAAAGTAAGGTCTCTCTCTCTCTTTTGGTATCATGAAAAGACTGTAGGGAGTCATGGTCTTCCAAAAACAGTCTGGAGCATTGTTAGTTGTTTTTTTAAAATATGTTTTTATTGATTTTTAGAAAGAGAGGAAGGGAAAGGGAGAGAGAGAAACATCGATGTGAAAGAAAAACATCAATCGTTTGCCTCTGATGTATATACTCCCACTGAGGACCCGGATATGTGCCCTGACAGGGAATCGAACTGGTGATCTTTCGGTGCATGGCATGACATTCAACCAACTGAGCCACACCAGCCAGGGCCACTCTGGAGCATGTTTTTATTCATTTGTTCATTTATTTGTAGAGATGGTGTTATCCCTCTCCCCCTCCCCAGCAACACTGGCTATTAACAGGAAAATATTTCTTGGGGTTTGTTAGTTTTTTTTTTCTAATTTTTCAACCAATGGCACAGCTTTAATGCTATTTGTAAGGGTTACAGACACAGCCTTGGCAATTACTAGGGATTAAGTCCATGATCTTATCTCAAGCATTCTGAAGAGTTAATCATCCAGAAGCAAAAGTTTAAAATTTCTTGCACGAAGCTGTAACAGGTTGCCTGCAGTACTTCAGTTGTAAAGTTAGAAACAGAGAGTTGCTCTGCCTCCACATAAAACATACAGGAATTAGGTAAAGCACTAAAACTTCCACCGAGGCCAGGGAAATACTTCTAAAGACGTACAGGCGGGCTCTGAAACGGCGCTTCATGCGATCACATTCCAATGGCTTTGGAAAATAAGCCACTGGTCATCAGGTGGATAATTGTACTAAACAACTTGTGTGCAATCAACCTCTTCTCTAGGTACGTCTGAGGTTTCTAGAGCTGACACATCTATAATTTACTCCTGCACCACCTTCATTTTCCTGGCCGATCTCTTCATCACAGTACAGGAAAAGAAACTGCAGAGTAACATAGACCCAAGAAGCAAATCTCATAGCCACGAAA
Organism: Myotis daubentonii; assembly: GCF_963259705.1. Classification (NCBI taxonomy): domain Eukaryota; kingdom Metazoa; phylum Chordata; class Mammalia; order Chiroptera; family Vespertilionidae; genus Myotis; species Myotis daubentonii. Next base: position 16,492,448 of record NC_081857.1, read on the forward strand.
AAATCACTCCGAATAGGCAAAACGACGAAGACTTACAAGTTAAGACTGGGGGAATGATTTCACCTACAGTCTCTATGTCTAGAAAATAGACACTGGTGTCAATTTGCCTCACAGAACTGACATTAAGCTAAAAAGATGATTATCCTTACGAAGACAAAAAGCAATACAAACTGGAAGACTGGAAATCTCCTGAGTTGACTACTTTTCAATTGATTCTTTATCGGTGTTGATTATTTTAGTCCACTGCACATACAAACGTACATGGCTGTGGTGAGGCAGGCTCTCAAGTGCAGCAAATGCCACTATTGTCTGACAGGGTCAGGAAATTAGGCGTTCCATTGAATCAAACAAATACTCCCACAATCACGCTTAAGTTACCAATTCTGAAAACATTAGCATACAAGCAAACCACAGAAATATCCTTGAAGTAAGTTAGCTTTTCTTTGATGATAGGAAATGCATGTTTAAGATTCCATCTCTTTATAAACTCCAGCCACGATGAAAATAGCAAAATGCAAGGCATCTTTCCTGCAGCCAATAGCCTTGGATAAATCAGCTTTTAGGAAAGACAAAAATAAAAATTTACAAATGAAAAGGGGGATACACTGGAGGATATTCACCCACCCTAGGAAATGATTATGGATTTTTTTTCTTGCAGTTCTTTTAAAAACCAGTGTTCTTAGTCTAGCCTTGGAGAGGCCAGGAGTTACTGAATTCACATTCCCAAGAAGGCTGGACTTCCTCATAGAACAACAGTTCTCTAAGTTGAATAGAGTTACTCAGGCACCTTGGTCCAAGTATTTACCCCTCCTCCATTTATTGTTTCCTAATTAAAACTAGAGTCAAGATTATCCCTAAAGGAAATAATGCTAGCATATTTTTACATTTTATTAGACTTTTTTGTATTATTTACTACTATTAGCATGGCTCCCTTGCCATGTTTAGTAAAAATAGGAGCCACATTTCTTTAAAATATATTTTATTGATTTTTTTTACAGAGAGGAAGGGAGAGGGATAGAGAGTTAGGAACAACAATGAGAGAGAAACATCGATCAACTGCCTCCTGCACACACCCTACTGGGGATGTGCCCACAACCAAGGTATATGCCCTTGACCAGAATCTAACCTGGGACCCTTCGGTCCACAGGCTGACGCTCTAGCCACTGAACCAAACTGGTTAGGGCTGGGAGACGCATATTTAATTTTAAATTTTCTAGTAGCTAGATGGAAAAGTACAAAGACATAAAATTAACTGTAATAACTTTTATTTTAAATGATACATTCGAAATATGATGCTTTCAACATGTAACTAACATAAAAATGATTAATGGAATATCTTAACTTTTTTTCCATACTAGGCCTTCAAAATCAGATGCATATTTTACACTTACTGCACACCTCAGTTCAAACTAGCACACTCTAAGCGTTCAACAGCCGCACAGTCTTAAATGAATAGTAACTGTTCAAGTCATTGAAAGATTTTGGCTTCATGTAAGGTCAGTATATAATAACAAAAGCCACCGATAAGTGGACCAAGCAGCCCAGCCGGCGTGGCTCAGTGGCTGAGAGTCAACTTATGAACCAAGAGGTCAAGGTTCGAATCCCGGTCAGGACACATGCTTGGGTTGCAGGCTCAATTACCAGTGTGGGGTGTGCAGGAGGCAGCTGATCAATGACTCTCTCATCATTGATGTTTCTATCTTTCTCTCCCTCTCCCTTCCTCTCTGAAATCAATACAAATACTTTTTAAGTGGAACAAGCAGACTTATAAAAGAGGGAGAGCCAGTTCCCTGAAAGCATAGGAGCAGAGTCCAGAGGGCATGTGCGGTGTCCTGTCGAGGAGACCACCCTATTGAAACAGGGATGGTTACTTAACCATCCTGTGCCAAGCACTGTCCATGCTATGGCAACAACGAACTCATTTAATGCCCCGACAACTCATGGAGGCTGTTACTATTACATCTCCATTTACAGATAAGAAAACTGAGGCACCAGCAGTTAAGCAACTGCCCAAGATTACACAGCTAAGAAGTGGCAGAGCCGGGGTTCAAACTCGGGTAGTTTGATCCAAGCTCAGCTTCCTAGCCATTCAACTCTGCTGCTTCTCCATGTATTTATTTTTAAAATATGAGAATCAGGCCACATTGCTTTACTATTTCTCTCTTAACCTAGGGCAGTGATTTTTCAAACTGGGTTGGGGGCAAAAAAGGACACAGGAAATGGAACTCTCACCAGCCATCCCTTCTGCAAACAGAACAGATGCATTTTATATGTTGAAAGTGCCACTATTTCATTTGGGGGGAAAAAATGGATGAAATCCATGAATCCAAATATGTTGTAACTATATTATCAGAATTCTAATCTTCTGAGCTTCTGTATCTCTTAAATCCCTTCCTTTAATGAAGTTCCTGGCCAGAAACTCCTATTTTTTTTTTTTTTGTTCTGAACTTAAAAAAATTAAAAATAATCCTGGCAAGGGGAATTCATTTTATTTCCTCTTGCCGGGATTATTGTTACGTCTACCTAATGGCCATCTCTGATGCTCCTGTCCCTCCAATCCCCATTCCTCTTTTGCTCTTTGGTTCTTCTCCTAAACTAGTGGTCGACAAACTCGTTAGTCAATAGAGCCAAATATCAACAGTACAACAATTGAAATTTCTTTGGAGAGCCAAATTTTTTAAACTTAGACTATATAGGTAGGTACATTGTTATTAACTTAATTAGGGTACTCCTAAGGCTTAGGAAGAGCCACACTCAAGGGGCCAAAGAGCCGCATGTGGCTCGAGAGCCGCAGTTTGCTGACCACGGTCCTCAACCCAAGGTGATCAATGTCAGGCTCCGCCTTGAAATCCTTCCACGGCTTTCCATCTCAGGGCTATGTTTTATTCCCCAAGGAATTCAGAGAGGATTTAATAGAAAACTAAAATAACTGTGAAACACTGAGTTCAGCGTTTTTTCCCTAACCTATAGAGCTTCCAAGGGCGTTTCCCAAATCGTGGACCACGGCCCCTCTTCTGCCACTACACATCCCTGGGAATTAGAATGGCGGAGTCAGCCTGCCTGGGTGTGAGCCAGCCCAGCGAAAGCGGGCAGGGCAGCCTGAACTGTGGTCCCACATCCGTAAAACCGGGATAGCAGGAGAGCCACCTTCCAGCCTTGTTATGAGGATTAAATAGTTGACCTATGGAAGGTGCTCAGCACAACAGGTAGCACATTACCAGTAAAGGGTGGCGGTTGTTTTCATTATTTTGGTGACACGTTCTGGAAACGATCTCCTACAGGATCTGGCTAAAATTCCCTATCCAGATACATTCAAACCTTCAAAAGCGGACTCCTCCCAGCCCTTCCACACTCCTGTCCTCCCCGCCGTGACCCCTCCACACACACACACACACACACTCGGATCGGTGCAAACTGACCTCTGCCCTTCCCTGAAAATTCCATGGGCTTTCCTGTTTCTGTGCCTCGGGACGGGCTGTTCCCATTGCTGTGCTGCTTGTCTGTCCTCTTCTCTAAACTCCGGGGCTTCTGGGAGCAGGGACCCGATTATATTCAGCTTCCCTGGGCGGGACTGTATGTGCTGACCTAGGAACCAGGCCTGGGCCATCTGGGTGCCATTTGACATGGCAGCACAGCAGTGCATTCAGAACCAGACTTGACCCTCAAAAAGCTTCCCCTGTGGACACATGTCATTACACATCTGTCAAAATACACAGGATGTACACCACCAAGAGGGAACCCTAATGGGCCCAGTTGGTTAGAGCCTCATTCCAATACACCAAGGTTTCAGGTTCGATCCCTGGTTAGGGCACATACAAGAAGCAACCAATGAATGCATCAATAAGTAGAAGAAAAAAAAAATCAATGTTTCTCTCTCTCTCTCTCTCTCTCTCTCTCTCTCTCTCTCTCTCTCTCTCTCTCTTTCTCTTTTTCTCTCTGTTCTAATGTAAACTGTGGACTTGGAGGGACAAGGATGTATTAATGTGGATTCATCAATTGTAACAAATGCTCCCTGTGATTCAGAATGTTGATGGCGGAGGAGAAGAGGAGAGCAGGTGGGGGCAGGTGGTACATGGAACTTTGCTTTCCACTCAATTTTGGTGTAAACCTAAAACTGCATTTAAAAAAAATTATCTACTAAAATTAAGGGGCGAAACACAAATTGTAATTAATGCAGATCTAAAATTAAATCAAAATTAATTTTCCTTTCCTAATATAAAGCTATTACCAAGTTTAGAATACACCTAAACCACAGGGCACTTCTACTGGCAAAAGGCAATACCCGCCCGAATCGGGTTTCCAAGCCTCATCAAGACCAAACGTGTTGTTATATTTTAGATGGATGTCCACTTTCTCCTCTGAAGCGCCAAAGGCTCTATTTGGAAACTGACCCCAATACAAAGTCAAGTGAGTGGAGCAGACCCCGGTCACCCCTCCGACTTGGGCCTCGGAGTGGAGAGCGCATTCCTCCTCCAGGTGTGGATGCACAAAAGAGGAACAAAGTACCGGACTGCTCTAGCTCACCCTTCAGTTCAGAAGTAGCTACCAGATGGTTTCTCAAAAGGCCATAGCTCAGACGCCATCTGTCACAGAACAAAAGCACACAATTAGGAAAGAAAGTGATGTGCTCTAATGCGGATGCACCCGCTGGGGGCACGTCAAAATAAAGCCAGCACTAAGCGCGAACCGCCCCTGAGCATTAGAGGATCAGTCACCCTGCCACACACACCTGACAGCAGAATGTGACTTCCCTGCTTTGGCCTTTGTGACAACACGGTTGTGGGATAATCTGGGCTTGACCTTTGCCCTCTCACCGCCAGGAACAATAGTTTGGGGAGAGTAATGACTAACCCTACGCATCTCCAGGCACGCCTCACCTTGCGCCTTCCGCTGTAGCTCTACCTGGTGACTGGCAGAGGTGGCTTTTCAGTTCCCAAGAATGTGCTGCTTTTTCACATCCTTGGATCTGCAAAAATCCTGTTCCGCACGCCCAGGGTGACCTCGCCTTCTCTTCCACCTGCTGATCTCCTCTGTCTCCGTCAAGTCCCTGCTCCTCCTTTCCCTGAGGCTTCCTCTCCCTGCCAGGGCTGCGGTGTTCAGTGGGGCAGGAGGGCATGGCTGTCCCTGCATTGCATCTCAGCATGGATCACATTCGTTCGCAGCTGTTCGTGTAAATGTTGGACTCCCTACTAGTCTGTGCACATCTTTTTTAAAAATATTTTTTTTATGGATTTCAGACAAGAAGGGAGAGGAAAAGAGAGATAGAAACATCAATGACGAGAATCATTGATTGGCTGCCTCCTCCTATTGGGGATGGAGCCCGAAACCCCGGGCATGTGTCCTGTCCGGAAATCGAACCGTGACCACCTGGTTCATAGGTCAACACTCAATCACTGAGCCACACCAGCTGGGCAGTCTGTGCACATCTTAACAACAATGTCTGATGCACTGCAGTTGCTCAAGATTTTCTTCATTGAAAAAGACTCTCAAATTGGAACAATCACGTTATTATTAGAGACAGCACTGCACATTTCCCATACTGTACCTCTTGACAACGGCCCTAAGTAAAGTGAGGGTCATTATTCCCATTTTCCAGAAATGAAATCACTTTTCCAAGGTTACCTAACTAAAATGTGACAGAACTGTAAGTTGAACTCAAGTCCAAGACTCCAAAGGCTGCACCTGTAACTACTTAGCCACATGCTCTATGCCTCCCAATGCGCGTGAAGAATACTTAATTACTCTAATGTGACTTACTGGGAATACCATACTCAAAAGGAAAATCACTGCATATATTTTTAAATGATCTGTAACTAAATGTTTGCCAAGAATTTAGACCAGCTTCCTGCCCAACTGATCTGCAGCATTAAGGTTCTTCCTTTATATTCATGCACAGCCCTATGTTTAAATATGTATTTCCAGCCCTAGCCAGTTTGCCTTAGTGGATAGAGCATTGGCCTGTGGACTGAAGAGTCCCAGGTTCCATTCCAGTCAAGGGCACATGCCTAGGTTGTGGACTCAATTCCCAGTAGGGGGTCATGCTGGAGGCAGCCGATCAGTGAGTCTCCCTCATCATTGATGTTTCTATCTCTCTCTACCTCTCCCTTCCTCTCTAAAGTAAATAAAACTATTTAAAAATAAATAAATAAATCTACCCAAATGAGTTACTAATAAGCAAAAAAAAAGAGCCAGCCATAGACAAACAAGGTCAGAATATGTTTATTCTAATGTGTCAGCTACAGAGTTTGACAAGTCTGCCGGGCAGGACGGGCTCCTACACAGGAGAATCAACTCCGAAGACCTGACCTCTGAAACCAGAGGAAAAACATGAAGGCCAGCAGGAGGCAGAAGTGCTCAGGCAGAAGAGCCCCTCCGGGGATAAGAGTGGGCCTGTGGAAGACGCCAAGGGGAGAAGACGACCTTTCGTGCGTGACCCCACATCCTATATGCACATGGAGAGAAGGTGGCTCGTGAGGGGTGGGGATCAAACACCATCCATCCATCACTTCCAACAGGCACCACCCCTCTTCTCCATCACCCTGAGGTCTTGGGCAAGGATGTCACAGGGCCTAGGTGTAGGGGTTGCATCTCAGGAGCTATAGTCATTTCAGCTCCGGCAACCACTCAACCATTCCCTTACCCACTAGCCGGTATGACGCATGGTTCTCAAGGCAAATGCTGTGTGCGGTGCTCACCACGTCTCCTCTCCGGAGTGTCTGTAAGACTGGAAACCGCGGGGCCGGCTTGTTCGGAAGGACACGCTGCCCTGAGTAAGAGGCCCTCCTAAAGAGCAATGCCGTGACTGACTGCATAGTCAGCCTGGGGTTGCTTACACCCCAAAGAAGGCGCACAGATGGTACAAAGGAAACGAGGCTCAGGAGGAATCTCAGAGGGAACAAAACTCCATGTTCCAGGCTCCTACAAAAAACCTCTCTGCTCGCACTCACTCTAAATGCTTGTTCTCTTTTCCTTCCCTTTGAAGAGGGAAACCGAGGCACAAATGGGCAAAAAAGGAAGGCAGCTGCATCCCTCCCTACGTGGGCGTTCTCGCCTTGACAGGCAGCCAGGAAGCCACCCCAGCTACCACTCCACCCTTGTACAGACAGAACATGGCTTTGGCAAGGAGAGCCTCTCATTTCCAACTCCCCCTAACCCTTGCATCAGTGGAAACCAAAGGGAGGCCGTCACCCCCTGGAAGCTCTAGGCGCGTTCTCGCTTCTCTCCACTGAAGGCTATAAGATCGAGCCCCTGCTAATATAACAGGGTTCTTCTAACCACCAGGCTGAGGCGGAAAGGCAAGGCAGGAGCCGAGACAGGTGGGTGGTCCCCTGGGTGAGTTCCCGCTCGCGCACCCGCCACACTCACACCCTTACCTCCCGCAGCTCCAGCCTCTGGGCCACAGCCTCCAGGCACTCCTGCCCCGTGCTTTCCACCGACAGCGTGCACTCGATGACATTGCTGTCCAGCAGGCGGATGCGGGTGACGAAGCAGTTCTTGCTCAAGACGTTGTAGCGCCGTGTCCGGCGGAGCTTCAGGCCGAAAGGCATGGCTCTGGCCCTCGGGTGTCGCCCTCCTCTCCTGGCGCCCACGCCCCTGAGATGGCCTTAGCAGTTTCGGGACCCGGCGATGGCACTACCAGCCGTGCTCCTCCAGACACAGGAGAAGGTGTCCATGCCCGGGGTGGCACGCTGCAGGGTCGCTGCGAACAGAAAAGGAGCGAGGTCATTCGTGGAGGGGAAGCTGATGATACGGCACGTTTTTCACAGGCACAGACACCCTCTTCCCCCGGATCCACATCCCGATTCCAGAACCTGCAAGGCACCTGGGAGAGCCCATGCACTTTATCTTATCTTGCAAGGGTGACATGATAAACTCGGTTAGAGCCGAAGAAATGGAGATTCAGAGAGATGAAAAGGACTCATCCAAGCACTGGCCAGTGGCTCAGTCGGTTGGAGCGTCATCCCGTACACCAAAGAGGTTTCAGGTTCCATCCCCAGTCAGGGCGCATACCTAGGTTGTGGGTTCGATCACGGGTTGGAGCGCGTACTGGAGGCAACCAAGATGTTTCCCTCTCTCTCTCTCTCTCCTTCCCTCTCTCTCTAAAAATCAATAAATAAATCCTCAGGTGCGAATTAACTAATTAAATAATTAAATAAAGGAACTCATACATGGCAAAGAATTCACACCAACGTCTGCAACCTCAACTCACATGCTTTTTTCACTGTACAATCCTGTCTGCCCAAGAGAGCAATCGGAGTGGGATCAACACTGTTTCTTTAACTTCTAAATATATATTATCTCATTTCAACCCCATGGACAACCCTGTGGTGTAGATTTTATGATCTCTGTTTTGCAGAGAGAAAAGGCGAGGTTTTTGTGGGTTTAAAAAATTCACTGATCCTAAAATTAAAATCTCAGCACTGCCTCTCTACTTTTAGTAACATGATTTGCCTTTATTTTTATTTTAATATTTTATCACTTATTTTCCTGTTTATTTACTGAGAAAGGATAATAGAATATGGAGGAAATACACAATTAATACAGGCGGCAACTTCCTACTTTTAAAAAAACAGTTTTAAATTTATGAATTCTTTAATGTGCTTGTCCTTTTTTTACCAAATATTTAGACAGTCAGATATGGAGAACCACCCTATCACCATTTTGTTCTTTTACAAAATGCTTGATGCAAAAGCCCTGTGACCAAATCACCGATAACTTAACTTACTAAAAATGAGATTTCCTGACACCCTGGTGGTCCACCAAATGCCAGTGATGACATCATTGCCATGGAGAACCCAACAATAAAACAACAACCAAGTGACTTTTCCGTCCCACCCTGGGCCAGCAATGCTCTCACGGGGAGGCTCATACCTTCCAAAGAAGCCAGAGATGGCCAGGCAGCCCCTCTGTTCAACCTTCTGCTCTCCATATCAAGCTCACAGGACCATCTCCTGTTCCCATGATCCCTCTGTTAACCTGATTCCCTGCGCTGGGCAGTTCAGCCAGCCTTCAAACCCTTCATCCATAGAATTACCTCTGAGCCCCCCTGACACTTAAATGGACAAGTATGAATAACTACTTGCCAGAATTCTTGAACTAATACATAAAATGGGCCCGGCGGTGTGGCTGTGTTTGAGCATCAACCCATGAACCAGGAGGTCACATGCCCGGGTTGTGGGCTTGGTCCCCAGTAGAGGGCGTGCAGGAGGCAGCCAAGCGATGATTCTCTCTCATCATTGATGTTTTTATCTCCCCCTCTCCCTACCTCTCTGAAATCAGTAAAAACATAGAAAAAATAACTAAATAAATAAATGAAATGGCTTCAACATTTAGCCACCACTCCGTGTCAGTACCCCAGGCCTCACGAATGTTGTCAGAGCATAAAACTACAACACAGCAAAACACACTCCCCACACTCCCTCAGCCGGTCTTTGATGCCTGCCCCCGGCACATTCCTTAGCATGACAGGGATATGTTTTACGATGGCTTAAAATATACATGCCAGTAGAGGCTGCGACTTGGTAAAATAGATTAACATTTCTAAATCACTTTATGTTGGCAGAGTATCATGTTTACTTCCAAGGTAGGCCAACCTGATGATCTCCTGATATTTACAGAAAGGAGGATGGAGGGGCCCGCCCAGAAAAGACAAAAAGAGAGCCAGAATTCAAATACAGAGCCCTGAAGAGTGTACTACTCACGCATTCCCAGAACTTGTTGAAACACAGGACACAGAACACCAAGCTTCAATTCCTATATTAGCTGGGTAGCCTCACACAGAGGAAAATATTTGCACTGTGGGCACAAGCCACATAGCTAATCCTGGGCCAGGCACTTTACAATTTGGGTGTGTCTCGTCTTAAACACCGATGAAGGAATGTGGCTGGCTTGGTGCACATGTATCCCAGCCACTATTAAAAACAACCCTTGCTACCTATTCTGTGGGATTCCGTCCATAACGCGCAGTGAGTGGGGCAAAAAGTACGCTGCACCACAACAGTTTTTATAATACATAAATAAAACAAAAAGACACAGAAATGGGAAAGGAGATAAGTTCACCAAAGCGATGAACTGTTATCTCGGGCCTACACAGTGGCGACATTAAATAGAACTCTCGCTTTATGGTTTATAGACTTCTAAACTGTTCTAACATTTTATAGCTGCCTTATCTTATTGTTGCAAATAAAGAGTAAAATGCATTAGATACTGAAAATGGTATCTCAGGAACAGCATCAGACAACCTGCCAAGATATCTCCCACACAATACCTGACTATTTTAAGTTTTGCACAGCATTTTAAATCTTCAATTTGCAAGAAACTTCCCTGGTAAGGGAGTAACTAAAAGGTTATCAGAAAACTGGTCCGGTCCTTCTAAAGGTCCATGTCATGAAACAAAAACTGAGCAGGTGGGATCAGAAGGCGGCTGCTCTAGGGTAAAAGAGGTTTAGGGGGTGGGGGGCACAGAGTGCAGTGTACAGATCTTGTACCATAGAAACCCACACCTGAAACCTGTGTGTGTGATCACATTAACCAATGTCACCCCAATACATTTCATTTAAAAAGGAAAAAAAAAAAAGAGAGATATTTAGGAGTGAGAAAAATAAAATGCAAGGTATG